>NC_135783.1:226063082-226383637 GCF_051106095.1 Pogona vitticeps | reverse complement strand
AGGTGCCACTAAAATTCATATAAATTTATCTGCTGATTCTATAGCCACAGTTTGCTTTAAAGTGAACTGAAAGGTGAGCAGTGGTTCAGACAGTAGTGCCTTTGCATTTTTCATCATTAATTCTACATGGGGCCAAGTCCCTTAACATCTGCATCGGTTTCATCATAATTACAATGCTAAGAAAGTTTCTTCACTTCTACCACAAACTCTCCTAGTGTCTCCTCAGACCTCCTAAATCATGCATTAAATTTTAATCACTCAAGTCTTTCACTGCAGGTGGAGTTCAGAATGGTATTTCATCAGATTTACCAAGTTCTCTTCTCCCTCTCCCTTGGCAAATTTAAACTGCACATAGAAGAACCCAGACCACTAAGAACTGGTATCCTTTTTTGTTTCTATCTCTAAGGACACCTAGTATCATTAGAAGTAATGAGCCAAATAGTTGGCTGTGGGGTGAAGTGGGATGGGGAGGGAGACGGCACGTTCCAGGAGATAAATCATCCTCAATTTCTATATATATATATTTCTGTATATATTTGCAGGAGGAGAGGGAGTCAGCACTTCGTGGTTGCTGGTTTTACCTAATTTTTGTTCCTTTATTGAACTCAACGAAACTAAGCAGCTTATCTGGCTATTCCTATGACACAGCACTGTTCCAAGGGCATATCTGAGGGTACAAGTGCCTATCTGTCCATGGGCCTCTTTACTCATCTTGTACAGAAAAGTGTTCCATATGAAAATCACTTTAGTTTCATGCCTCTGTGCAGCTCCCATTTCTGAGATGAACAACTGGAATTCTAAATGTAGCAACACTCTAATATCTACATAGAAATACATCTAGATGGTAGGCATCCTGTGGCATTGTAAGCTGAACAGTTACAAACCGTACCCCTGAATTTTAGGCATCTGCCATGTAAGCATTTTGTTGTGTTTTTAAAACCAACAAAAATTCCTAACATCTGTTGCCATTGGGGAACATTCCTGATTCCAGCTCATGCAATCTATTAATTTAAAAAGAATCCCATGCTGTTTTTTGTTTGTTTGTTTGTTCTTTGTTTCTTTGGTGAGCCATGTGGCAAAGAAACAAAGAACAAACAACCCTATGGTGATGGTGGTGTAGGCACTGGAATTCTTATTGCAGAAAAAAAGAGAGAAATGCACAGTTAATTCTCATTTTAATCCTATTCACCTCTCACCACAGTGCTAAACCCACTGCTGATCACTAAAATAGGGTTCCAGCTGATAGAATTTTCTGACTGAAGTCATAAAATACTCCATAACTCACTCAAGGTTTTCCTTTTGTTGTTTGATCCTGGCGCATTGTGGTTCATATAAAGCCTAGTCTTGAAACTTCTCTGGGTATACTGCACACATCATCCGTATGCTTGTGCTTCTTGGTCCCTTCAACCTAATTCTGAAATTCTTGCAAGTTATGTCACCCTTTTTCAGCAGACACATCGATTCCTTCTCAGTAAGGACTATTATCCTGCAGGAATAACAAATCTAATTTGAACAATACTTTCTTCCAAATTACAGAAGAAGCAATAAGGTGTCCTCAAACTACAGAAGAGTTAAGTTTCTCACACAAGTTCCCTTCTATTGAGATAATACCTTCCCTAGGACAGGACATGATGAAGCACTGAAGTCCTTCCAATATGCTGTCTGCCACCTGCCACTGGCAACAGCATTGCCATCAAAATCTGTCTCCAACCTGGTACACCACAGGGTTCTTTATATGCTATTGATTTCCATGGCATATAAGTATGTGCCAGACTGCATTTTTCAACCTCACTAATAAACCCTCAAATTCTTTTTTAAAATGTCGTACTTCCAAAATTAGTCCTATCTTGGACTTTTAATGTTACAGCCCAACAGATTTCTCCTAATCTTTGAAAAGTAATTTGAGTGGGCCCCAAATTGCAGGGGCATATTTCATAATAGTTCTACTGATAATTTATATTTCTTCAGTTACTAATTTTCCTCAGAAAATGTTCTTTTATAGTTAGGTCTAAATATAACCCTGTTGCCCTTTTATATACATGACTTTCTTAATTACCAATTA
Organism: Pogona vitticeps; assembly: GCF_051106095.1. Lineage (NCBI taxonomy): Eukaryota > Metazoa > Chordata > Lepidosauria > Squamata > Agamidae > Pogona > Pogona vitticeps. Next base: position 226,381,575 of record NC_135783.1, on the reverse strand, counting down.
CACCCGCTTGAATTAATCTCACCAGCTTGGATAATTACTCTTGTTTTTTTGCCTGTTAAGTAGAGAAAAATCTCCTACTTCTTTTGAATATCTTTTACATTACTCGCTGGTCGGCAATTATAATTCTGTTCAGTCATCTTTAATCCAGGCTAAACATACCCAGCTGACTTATTACTTCTTTCTAAATTGTATTTTTATTGTTATGGTTTGATGTCTCTCAAGCCTATAAGGAAAAAAGAGGAACAATACTTTAGTTTGTTCCCTGTTGTCCTCCAAGGAATGAAAAGGGTTGGCATTGGTAGCGGGCATACAGCTTTTAAAGAATTCAAGGCTCCTTCTAATATCTTTTTGATTATCTGTTTAAGAAGGAGGGCTGCATATCTTGTGAATGGATACAGAGCACTAGAGGGAACCACATCACAGCAAGAGACTAATAACCCTCCTGGTGTTGTTAGCTGGAAATCATCAAGAACAATGGCACTATGAAGAACTTTGCATGCTATAATGCATAACTAACACATAGGTTTGCCGACTCCCACAAGGACCAGCATAACTACTAGAGCTGGCACAGCTGCTGGAGGAGAATTCAACCTCAAGCGGAACAATACCTTGTGCACTTTTCAACTCCCACTAGATTAGGTAACAACCCAGTGCACATATATGTCTCTCAATCAAATGCTGGTTTGCTAGCAAAAATTATAGAACTCATGAAATGAAATCTACTTACCCCTTATCTTGTAAAATAGCCTTCACCATCATGGTGTCCCACTAGATGTTTTAGACTTCTATATCCATGATTCCTCATCATTAGCTGTGCTCAGGCTGGGCTGATAGGAGCAGTAGTCCACATGATATCGTTTTTAACATTCAACGTACTTCAGTTAAAGCTAATACAAAATCGATGGTCTTAAAATGTTCCCCGAAGAAAATTCAGCATGGCATTTCTGCTATACACATGAAATGATCAGAAGGATAGAACAACTCCCCCCTTGAGAAAAGGTGGCAATGAATGTTTAGGGCTTTTCGGTTTGCAAGTCAGGTGGAGACATGTTGGAGGTTTATATAAGCAAGATATAAAAAGAGTGAGAAAAACTTTTTTTTCTCCCTCTGGAACATGAGATTATTAAACAAAGATGAACTATGGAAAACTGAAGACAAAACCAAGAAAATACTAGTTTCTGCATCATATAATATGGGCCACTGTTGAAATTATTAAAGTTGAAGTTATTGTTTCTTTTCTAATCTTACATTTTGCTTGTTTTTCTAATCTCTATTTATGGTTCTTGTTTATGTTGTTTGCTTATCTTATGTATTTGGTTTGTTTTATTCTACTTTTACTATTTTTAGCCACTTGTCATGCCATTTACAAACAGTGACAAACACTGACATCCTGGGTGTCAGTGAACTAAAATGGACAGGAATTGGCAAATTCAATTCAGATGATTACCATATCTATTATTGTGGGCAAGAATCCCATAGAAGAAATGGAGTAGCCCTCATAGTCAATAAAAGAGTGGCAAAAGCTGTACTGGATAGAATGATTTCAATATGAATCCAAGGCAGACCTTTCAACATCACAGTAATCCAAGTTTATGCACCGACCACCAATGCTGAGGAGGATGAAATTGACCAATTCTATGAAGACTTACAAGATCTTCTAGAACTGACACTAAAGAAAGACATTCTTCTCATTATAGGGAACTAGAATGCTAAAGTAGGAAGTCAAGAGATAAAAACGAACAACAGGTACATTTGGTCTTGGAGTTCAAAATGAAGCAGGGCAAAGGCTAATAGAGTTCTGTCAAGAGAACAAGCTGGTCATCACAAACACTCACTTCCAGCAACACAAGAGGCGACTCTACACATGGACATCACCAGATGGGCAATATCGAAATCAGATTGATTATGTTCTCTTCAGCCAAAGATGGAGAAGCTCTATATAGTCAGCAAAAACAAGACCTGGAGCTGATTGTGGCTCTGATCATCTGATTCTTATACCAAAAATTCAAGCTTAAACTGAAGAAAGTAGAAAAAACCACTGGACTAGTCAGGTATAATCTAAACCAAATCCCTTATGAATACACAGTGCAAGTGAAGAACAGATTTAAGAAACTAGATTTGGTGGACAGAATGCCTGAAGAACTATGGATGGAGGCTCATAACATTGTACAGGAGGCAGCAACAAAAACCATCACAAAGAAAAAGAAATGTAAGAAAGCAAAGTGGCTGTCCAACAAGGCCTTACAAATAGCAGAGAAGAGAAGGGAAACAAAATGCAAGGGAGATAGGGAAAGTTACAGAAAATTGAATGCTGACTTCCAAAGAATAGCAAGGGGAGACAAGAGGGCCTTCTTAAAGGAACAATGCAAAGATATAGAGGAAAATAATAGAAAGCGAAAAACCAGAGATCTGTTCAAGAAAACTGAAGATATTAAAGGAACATTTTGTGCAAAGATGGACATGATAAAGGACAAAATGGTTGGGACCTAACAGAAGCAGAAGACATCAAGAAGAGGTGGCAAGAATGCACAGAGGAATTATACCAGAAAGATCTGGATGGTGTGGTTGCTGACCTTCAACCAGACATCCTGGAGAGTGAGGTCAAGTGGGCCTTAGAAAGCATGGCTAACAAAAAGGACAGTGGAGGTGATGGCATTCCAGTTGAACTATTTAAAATCTTAAAAGATGATGCTGTTAAGGTGCTACAATCAATATACCAGCAAGTCTGGGAAATCCAGCAGTGGCCAGAGGATTGGAAAAGATCAGTCTACATCCCAATCCCAAAGACGGGCAGGGCCAAAGAATGCTCCAACTACCGTACTATTGCACTCATTTCACACGCTGGCAAGATTATGCTCAAAATCCTACAAGGCAGGCTTCAGCAGTATGTGGACCGAGAACTCCCAGAAGTACAAGTTGGATTTCGAAGGGGCAGAGGAACTAGAGACCAAATTGCTAACATGCACTGGATTATGGAGAAAGCCAGAGAGTTCCAGAAAAAAAACATCTACTTCTGCATCATTGACCATGCAAAAGCCTTTGACTGTGTGAACCACAGCAAATTATGCCAAGTCCTTAAAGAAATAGGAGTGCCTGACCACCTTATCTATCTCCTGAGAAATCTATATGTGGGACAGGAAGCAACAATTAAAACTGGATATGGAACAACTAATTGGTTCAAAATTGGGAAAGGAGCACGCCAAGACTGTATATAATCTCCCTGCTTATTTATATGCAGAATACATCAGGCAAAAGGCTGAATTGGAAGAATCCCAAGCCAGAATTAAGATTACCGGAAGAAATATCAACAACCTCCGATATGCAGATGATACCACTCTGATGGCAGAAAGTGAGGAGGACTTAAAGAACCTCTTAATGAGGGTAAAGAGGCGACCATCAAAAATGGTCTGAAGCTCAACATCAAAAAACTAAGATCATGGCCCCTGGTCCCATCACCTCCTGGCAAATAGAAGGGGAAGATATGGAGGTAGTGACAGATTTTACTTTCTTGGGCTCCATGATCACTGCAGATGGGGACAGGAGCCACCAAATTAAAAGATGCATACTTCTTGGGAGGAAAGTAATGAGAAACCTAGACAGCATCTTAAAAAGCAGAGGCATCACCTTGCTGATGAAGGTCCACATAGTCAAATCTATGGTTTTTCCAGTAGCAATGTATGGAAGTGAGAGCTGGACCATAAAGATGGCTGACTGACAAAGAATTGATGCTTTTGAATCGTGGTGCTGGAGGAGACTCTTGAGTCTCCCCTGGACTGCAAGGAGAACAAACCTATCCATTCTAAAGGAAATCAACCCTGAGTGCTCACTGGAAGGACAGATCCTGAAGCTGGTGCTCAAATACTTTGACCATCTCATGAGAAGAGAAGACTCCTTGGAAAAGACTTTGATGTTGGGAAAGTGTGAAGGCATCAGGAGAAGGGGATGACAGAGGACGAGATAGATGGACAGGGTCATCAAAGCTACCAACATGAATTTGACCAAACTCCAGGAGGCTGTGGAAGACAGGAGGGCTTGGCATGCTCTGGTCCATGAGGTCATGAAGAGTCGGACACAACTTAATGACTAAACAACAACAAAATGCCATTTATCTATTTTTGCCAGAAACATAGCCTATAAATGTACTAAAAACATCAATAATGATATCAGCTGAACTACAAATTCACTTCCATAGGATGTAGTGATGCCAACCAACATGGACAGTTTTACCCATCTAGTTCCTTCAGAGGGATATCATACAAATTTAGAATCAGAAGCAGCTTGGTTTGAATACAGATTGTTGCATGGCATCAGCAATCCAGGTGACCACTCTCCTCCCACAGGCTCATCAAGGCTGGGAAACAGGATTCTAGACTAGACCGACCCTTGGTTTGGTTCAGCAGCCCTTGGGTTACACAAAGAAAGTGCATTGCACTCATGAAGGCAGCCATTAGCAACTGCATTGATATCTTAAGGTGAAATAGATGGTGGGTGTAGGAGGATTCTCTGGATATACTTCACATATATCTCATCTGTTTATTGGAAAGCAAACAAAACCAAAACCAAAAAATCAACAGATAGGATTGAATACAGTGAAGGTTGATGACACCTTTTTCATGGTAGAGGCAGATGAATCTTCTTTGAATTTTAGAGAAGCTATCCAAGGTGCTTAACTCCATGCCCAAAACAGAGTCAGCACTTGGACAGCACTGCAAAGCTTGTGCTAAATCCCAAAGGAGATGGGCCACTGGAGCCACCAGCCACAAGGGATTTTTAAATTTATTTCATTCATTCATTCATTACAGGTCCCACATCAATTTGCAATAAAATAACCAAACTCTGAACAGAAGTTTGAACTCCCTGCATTGAACGCTGAATGGAGGTAAGGGTAAGAAACCAGTGCAAATGGTAGGCCACTAAGATAATGTAGAGACAATGTCATTTTTAGCAGTGATAGTCAATAAAAATTGTATAAAATACAAAGCCAATAAAAATGGTATAAAATGAACAAAGTTCAGGAAAATACTTTGAACTGTTGTTCTGAAAATCTATGTACAAACAAAGAACACATTACCTTAAATACTAGATTTGAAGATACTTTCAAGTGAAATACATCTGTACCAGGCTATAAGTGTAAGGAGGGGAGGACCAAGCAGTACAAATGAAAGTGGAACCTTTTGAGGAGCTTACAAACCTTGGCAACTTTGTTCACATAGCCTGAAGTTCTTTATTCCCTCCCTTAAAAAGCAAATGACAGAGACCCAGTTTGGGAATATTTTAATGAAGTTCCTATGCCTATGTGAATATAAGGTATGTGTGCAAAATGCAGGTAATGAAACGACAGGTTACCCACCTGTAATTTTAGTTCTTCGAGTGGACCTCTGTGATTCAAACCCTGGGTGATATGCACCTGCACGGAGCCTCATTGGAAAGTTCTAAAGCTTCTGCGGTAGCAAAAAAAATATTAGAATAAGGCCCCTCCCACCTCGTATAAGTACCTTGGCGCCAAGGCTCCCCTTTCAGTTGTGTCAACCACCGCTACAGTAAGCAGAATAGCGTGACAGTGGGGAGGACGGGTGAGATGTGTGAATAACAGAGGTCCACTCGAAGAACTACAATTACAGGTGTGTAACCTGTTGTTCTTCTTCGTGGCCTCTTGAATCACACCCTGGGTGACTAAAAACCTGTCTTACCCAGAGGCAGGGTGTCACACCAAGGTAGAGGCTAGAACAGTACGTCCAAAGGCCGCATCAGACTTCTGCCAGAGATCAAGTCTATAATGCTGGATGAAAGTGGACGGCTGTGCCCAGGTGGCAGAGGTGCAGACGTCTGGAAGAGGTATGCCACATAGGAATGCCATAGAGGTCGCCACTGCTCTGGTGGAGTGAGGGCAGATCACCTTCAGGACTGGTTTGCATACCAGCTGATACGCAAGGTGAATGGTTGAAGTGACCCATCTAGATATGGTTTTAGATGTCACCTGGCAACCTTTATTAGGAGGTTGGTTATTTATGAAAAGTTGAGGTGAACGCCTGAAAGGTTGGGTGTGTTGGATGTAAAAGGCAAGGGCTCACCTAACGTCTAAAATATGGAGGATTCTTTCTTAAGTTGTGGGCCGTGACGGGAAGAAGGAAGCAAGGATAAACAGCTGAGATAGATGGAATTGAGATACGACTTTGGGGAGGAAAAAAATATCCATGGATACTTTGACGTTGTCCAGAAAAAAATGTAAATAAGGATAGTTGTGACATAAGGCCGCTAAATCACTAGATTGTCGAGCTGAGGTGATGGCGATGAGGAAAACTGTTTTAAAGGTAAGTAGCTGTAAATCAGTTGAAGCTAAAGGTTCGAAAGGAGCTTTAGTAAGTTGTTGCAGTACTAGTGTTAGTGACCATTGCAGGGAAGGCGGGTGAGTATCTGGGTAGATATGAGATAGACCTTTAAGAAAACGTTTCAATGTTGGATGTTTGAAGAAATCAGCTGCTGGAGAGTTAAGGGGCTGATAAGAAACTACGGCAGAGAAGTAAACTCTCAAGGAAGAGAAGGAAAGACTGCTAGACTTGAGATGAACCAAAAAACATAGGACAGTAACAAGTGATGGGTTGATAGAAGGCAATGAAGAAACTTCAGTGAAAGATTTGAATCTGTTCCATTTATACAGGCAAGCCTTTCTAATGGAGGGCTTCTTTGATTGATGGAGAACATCCATTAGCGAGACGGAATCCTCTATGCTGCCAGGTACAGAACAGGTAAGTCTGGGTGGAGTACTTGGGCATTGTTCTGCATGAGGAGGTGGGGCAGGCGAGGGAGGTGATGAATGCCTGATGAGAGATTGTGAAGGACTGGAAACCAGGGTTGTCTCGGCCACCAAGAGGCTATAACAATGGCATCAGGTTCGTCTTGTTGTAGGCGAACCACAACCTTGTTGAGAAGCAGGAACAGCGGAAAAAGGTAAGTGAGGGTCTTGGGCCATCGGCCGACGAATGCATCTCCTTGTGAGTGTTTGTCAATGCCGGCTCGGGAGCAGTATCGTTTGCACTTCCAATTCACACGGGAGGCGAAGAGATCGAGAGTTGGTTTGCCCCATCATTCGCATAAGCAAAGAAAAACTGATTGGTTTAACTCCCATTCATGAGCTTGAGAGTTTGTATGGCTGAGTAGATTGGCCAAGTCATTGTCATGGCCAGCAATGTGTAAAGCTGTAAGGCAGATATGATGTGCTAGGCACCACTCCCAGAGGTCGACTGCTAAATAGAGGAGACTTGGGAGTGGGTGCCACCTTGCTTTAGAATATAGTACTTTGTTGTGTTGTGAGACGGCTTGTATGGCGTCTCTGATGAGTAACTTTCTTATTTCCTCTTGTAGGGTTGAAGATGGTGGAGTGATGACATGTGTTGCTGAAGGAACTTGGAAGAAATGGATGTGGTAGCCATCATGGATGATGGTCAGTACCCAGGCATCCGTAGTGATGGATTCCCAGATAGGTAGGTGTTTCCAGAGGGCAAGATGGGTAGAGTGGTGTGCTATCTTAGTCATGGGAACGTCAAATGTGATCTTGAGGCTTGCAGTCATTGTGCTTAGTTATGGGTTGTTGGCGAGGTTTCTTTCTTTGATTTCCAAAATAGGGTGTATAAGATGTTTGTTTTGGAGGATCATGTTGGAGTTTTTGATATGAGTTGTACGGTTCTCTCCATTGATTTTGTTGGGGCCATTATTGGTAAGATGGATAAACTCCCCAACATCTAGCTGCTGATAGTTTCTTTTGCATGTTTTCCAAAATATCATCAGTTTCATCATTAAAGAGGCCTGCCCCGTCAAATGGAAAGTCTTTGATACGTGCATGGGCATCCTCAGCCAGGCCAGCTGTCCTTAGCCAAGAGAAACATTGTAAGGCTACTAAAGTGGCCATTGACTTTGCTGTAGCGTCTATTGTGTGCCTAGCAGAAAGCATCTGTTGTTTGGCAACAGGAAGACATTTTTGTTGAAAGGTATGGGCAAGTACTTTTTTATCTTCTGGTAAAGATTAGACAAAGGTTGACATATTGTCCCAAAGGAAACGTTGATATGCACCTATGGCTCCCTGATAGTTAGCAACATGCATGGTGAGCGCTGCTGATGAATAAAACCATCTTCCCATTGAGTCAGTCCTTCTACTGTCTTTATTTGGTGGCATGAGGGTTTGTCAATGTTCAGATCTGGATTGTGAGGCTTCAACAAAAATAGAGTTTGGAGCTGGTTGTTTTTGAAGAAATAGAGCTCCAGGATCATTGATTCTGTAGAGGTTATTGATTCGTTTAGACATGGTATGGGAAGAGGCTGGATTTGTCCAGGATCATTGAGCAGTGCTGAGTAGAGATGGAAGCATCGAGATGTGTACTGGAGTAGTTGTATCTTTAGAGATTGGGTCGTATAGATGATCAGTTGAAGGACGGTGTATTTGGAGACTGAGAGACTTAGCCATACAGATCATAAGTTGGGCATAAGTTTGGAAGTCTCCTGCCCGTGATAGTGGGTCTGCATCGAGAAGGCCGGAGTCTGGTGACGTAAGTAATACTGACGGCATCTGAGGTCTGGATCCACGATTGGAATCGTGTCGGGAGTTGACAGATTGTCGATCAACTTCAGTGCTGATAGGTTGAGTGTTGTATTGACGTTTGTGGCTCGATGTCAATGGAGGATTTTCGATATGGAGAGATGTCATCTGAGTGTCCATGGATGTCATTTGATGTGGTTGAATGTCAGTGTGGAACTCAGGGTCATAGTGATCTTTCAATATTGAGGATTTTGGTATTGAGTGCTTCTATTTATGGGTTTTTGAAGTTTTGGACAAAGTGGATGGAGCGTCAGAGTGAGGTGGGGTGGTCGTTGGACATTTTTATGAGGCTTCAGAAAGAGCCTTCTCCATTTCTTTGGTTTGTGAGGTGGCCTTACAAGAAAGCTGGGCTATTCTGGTTGGTTGAAGAGATTGTTCCCAAAGACTGAGTTTTAATCTGGATAAGTGAGAATGAAGGAGTCCGTGCTTGAAGTTCTTACAATGCTGGCAGGAGGACGTCTGGTGTACCTCTCCCAAGCAAAAAAGACACTTGCTGTGGCCGCCGGAGAGTGTTATTTTGTTATCACAGACTACGTAGTGATAAATGGGCCTAAAGGGGCCATGAATAGGAGAAAATAATTTGAGGAGAAAAAACGATGATGAGGGGTGTTGCGGCTGGAGGCCAAGTGAAGCAGAAAAGAAAAAAAAATCTCTGATGATAGTGAATTTGATCTAAAAGTTTAAAGGAAAAAAGTTTGATAACAGGAAGGAATCAAGAATAAACTCTTTCTCTTTTACTTACAGAAGCAGAACTATGAGGGTCTCAATGCGGCGGTTGAAAGAAACTGAAAGGGGAGCCTTGGCACCAAGGTACTTATACACGTGGGGAGGGGCCTTATTATAATGCGTTTCTACTACCGCAGAAGCTCTTGAACTTTCCGATGAGGCTCCACGCAAGTGCAGATCACCCAGGGTGTGATTCACAGAGGCCACGAAGAAGAACAAAGAAATGCAGGGCCTGGAGGCCTGAATGAGACAACAGCACGAGAAGTGCTCTGATGAAAGGAATATGATTATAACTACCAGCAAGAATATCTTTACGTTTAAAAATCATGATTTAAATCGAGTCTTACTGATTAGTGATTTCAGTCATGATTTACATCAAATTCACCCTGATGCTATGCAAAAGACTAGTAATACTAGGCAAGGCTCATATTGAGATATAAGTAGCATTGTACAAAGTTGTACTGAATTTCTTTTAGACCATTTCTTATTAGGCAAAAGTAAACTGCAACTCCTGTGAGATTCATTTCACTGATAATGGGAATCAATATTGTGCCATTCAAATTGTCCTTGTTAATTGTACTAATTGTTTTGCAGCAACTTGAATCAACCCAAATAACATAAGCCAACTCCAGCCAAACTAGGAAGATCTGACAAGAACATAGCCCTGTGGTGTTATGCCTGCAGGCACTTTCCATCTATCTATTTTTGCAGCAGTTACAAAAACTAGAGAAATGTGAGATTGGCCCTTGAGAATTTAATAGTGGCCATATCAAATTCCTGAATAAAGTCAAGATGCACTAAGCATATCACACATTCATTATTTGCTAAGCTCATTTATACAGTCAAAAATGAGATTACGTTAGTTTGGCATGACTTGTAAATAAACCTACTAGATGGTGTTATTTATCTTAATTTTTTTCCAGAAGGTCATAAAACACACTGCTTTCCCTAATTTATACCAAACAAATTTGCCTCAGGGGTATGCAGAATACTTTACTCTAGACCTGGAATCTTTCCCACACTTCCACAAGAATCACTGCTCTGCTACACTCAGGGCCGGACTGGCCATCTGGCAGTTCTGGCAAATGCCAGAAGGGCCGATGTTCAGAACGGCCAGTTCCTGCCGTCGGCCGGTTCCTGCCTCAGCGCAGAGGCGCTGGCAAAGCCTCCGGAGGGAGGCGGCCTCGGGTGGGCGGCCAGGGCTGGCTGCGGAGGGGGTGGCCTCTCCTGGGGAGCGGAGGGCAGCCCGCCGCGCAGACGGTCTCCGGACGAGGCGGGGGCAGCAGCAGCAGCCGCCGCCGCCGCGGCAACGGCAGACGGGGCGAGGCGAGGTGAGGCGCGGCGAGGGAGAAGGCCAGCAAGAGCGGCGGACGAGCGGCGCAGGACGCGAGCGGCACCGCACCTGATTTCCCCCGCCGAGGGCGCCTGCCCGCCCTCCTGCGCCCCCCCATGGCCTCCCTGCCGCCGCCGCCGCTGCTGCTGCTGGTCGCCTTGGCAGATAACTTTTAGCAGATAATAGCTGCTTAAAAGCATCGTGTAAACCGGGCGCGGATAGGGCTCCAGCCCAAGTGTTTCTGTGGAAAGGGGGGGGCCTAATCTCTGGCTGTGGGCATTTGAACACCGAGCCCCCGGGTTGCCATACCTCGGTTTACAGCCTGCGCCTAAGTAGCCTTCATAGGGAATTAATTCGCACTCACTTCCGTGGGCCTGAATTCCAACTTAGAACGAGAAGGAACGTGCTCTTAAGGCACATTCTCCATCTCAGTTCTTTCCCCTGCCTTCCCGCCTCCTCCCCTCCCTTCCTGCCCGGGCCGCCCAGCTCGCCTCGTCCTCTTCAAGCTAGTTTTGCTTCTCCTGCGGGAGGGAGGGCACGTCGGTCTCTCAAAGCAGGGCTGCCTTTATAGGAAAGGAGACGTGCTTCCTCGCTGTCAGGATTGCGTTAACACTATGCCCGGCTCAAAAGGGAAGCCTTCTTCCCCATCTCCCTCCAGTATTTTTTTAATGACGGGAGAGATAAATATGTAATAGAAATTTCAGACTACTAGAGGCCTGGGTAGCAGCGTTTCGGCTTTTACCAATGTAATCATTCAACTGGACCAGAGCAAAGGTGAAATTGACGAGGGGACCGAGGAAAAACTCCCTTTTTATTTCCCTCCACCTACGATTACCTCCTCCCCATTCCTCCCTAAGAACTGACGACCCCTATTTGCGGGTCACTTCTTCAGCTTAAAGTTGGGCGAAGCTCTCGAGAAACTGTGAGGGGAAGCTGCTCCTTGCTTCCTTCTCCCCTTTCTCGCCACCACCGTATTTTTTTCCTGGGGGGTGCCTTTCTCTTTAAATGTGATATAACCCACTCGCTACTGTCCCTTTAAAAAAGACAAGCTGAAAAAGCTTTGTAAGCGCTGATTGGATGCCTATTTGGATAGATCCTTAGAGGGGACTAGAAACTTCGCCTGGGTTGATTTTTTTTAACTGTGCTGTTCCAATAAACAAGTAACGCCCCTCCCCCTTACATGCCGATCACCAAACAATTAAAGGCTAGGTCAGTGTCCTGGGGAAAAAACAGTGGAAGAAGGCAAACTGAACCCGAAGTTAATATAAACTACAAGCGTGCACACGCCCATTAAAGTTCAGGAATATTGTTCAAAGGTGCATATTTTTAAAAAGAGGGCGGCAGCGGCAGAGTCTCCTGAATGTAGCAGAGTCCCATTAGTGATACCATGTATATGTACCTTTAGAAGGTGCTGTATTTGGGGAATAACGTCCGTCCCTTAGTTCCTTCCTCCCCCCCCCCTTTCTCAAGAAAACAAAGCTTTTTTACTCGCTTTGATTTAATCTGCGCTTTGCATACCTACTGAGGCTTCTGAGGAAAGGTAGCATTCAAAGGGCTGGAGAGCAGTTCGTCTGCTGTGGAAACTCTGAAGTTTTAAATAAGATTAATTTTTTTTACGGTAGGTTCCCTGGAATTCATTGTAAGGCAAAGGCACTCGTAGAAGAGGGGAATTTTCAGCCTTCAAAAAGTCAAACATACATATTTAAGGTTTCTGTGAGCAGTTGGTAATTAAACCAGCTATACAGCTCCTGTTGGCTTCAAACTTACTTAAAGTGGCAGGGCTAGTAGCCTTATCACTTAGGTTGCACCAGAAAGGCCCCTTTGTTTTCCTTGTATTTGCATATTATTATCAGCATTATTTGCATTAGTTTAGGTTGCCTGATGTAGATGGCTAACATTCAGATACACTCTAAAAAGAAATGTATTTTGCTCAAATTTAGATACAGTACTCAGTAAAATGAATCAGATCAATTCAGCCATATTAAAAACCATTTCTTGTCTTTCTACCTACATTAAAAAATCAGTATTTAAAACAGAGCACTTTCATATTATTTAATTGTATGGTAAGCGAAGACAGAGGGTAACAGAAATGCAGCCATACGAGTTCTCTTATAGCAGTGAAGAATTCTGTGATACCATAAACATAATGCATTTTATTGTGATATAAACTGTTGTGCACTTGAGCCAATTTTCTTTATTGTAGGTATGAAATGGACATAAAGTGAATGTTTTTTTTCTTGTGACAATAATTGTGCTGCTTCTTAACAGTGACTTTTTCAGAGAGGACATCAAATATGTTGCTGTATTACATTTGAAACTTAAGTAGGGATAGCTTTATCATTTTTCTTATGTAGATGTAACATTTTAGTTACTTCTGTAGTTACTGTGGTGCGGCCTCATTAAATGGTAGAAAATAAATTTCACATGTTTGAGGCACTGGCTCATGTTCCAGAGTTAGATTTTAAGATGAAGATGAGCTGGACAGAAGGAGAGTGTGCCTTACGCTCCAGCCCAGCCATGTTCAGGGTTGTTCTTGTTTTGTTCTAGGTAACAAAGGACAACTTTTGACAATTTTTGAAAAGATGGGAAAGTAAAGTGTTGGCTGTTTTTTAAAAAGGCATAACTGTAATGCAACTGACTACAGTATTGGGGGCTTGAGATCAACACTGTAACTAATTACTTTTTAAAGTAACATTCCTATTCTAGAACTCCATTCCCCTTCTCATCTGCATATCGGAGGCTGTTGATATTTCTTCCAGCAATCTTAATTCTGGTTTGGGATTCCTCCAGTCCAGCCCTTTGCATGATGTATTCTGCATACAGGGGGACAATATACAGCCTTGTCGTACCCCTTTCCCAATTTTGAACCAATCAGTTGTTCCATATCCAGTTCTAACTGTTGCTTCCTGTCCCACATATAGGTTTCTCAGGAGGTAGATAAGGTGGTCAGGCACTCCCATTTCTTTAAGAACTTGCCATAGTTTGCTGTGGTCCACACAGTCAAAGGCTTTTGCATAGTCAAGGAAGCAGAAGTTGTTTTCTCACTTTAAAAAAAGTCCAAATACGGATTTGTTGAGCCTTTTGTTCCTGGTGGAAGTGTTGATGTAGGAGGATCTGCTACTTATGGCTTGTTCACATTGAACGTTTTGTTGCAGTTATGTTTAATGATCTAATGTTTCAATACATTAAAATAGCTATAAGATCTCACATTGTACTGTTGGTGTTTTTTGTTTAGAGAGCACTAGCATTGACAAATTTAAACATTACATTTTAATTATACTTTTTGGTAAACGTGATGATTTTATAGGTTTAGATTTCCTGATGCTCCTTGTTATTTATACAACCAGGGCAATGATTGGGATAGGGAGAACTCGTAAGCATGTACCAATACCACTATACCAGCAACGCCCTTTCAGCGCACCACAATATCGTGAATGGAGCCCACAACAGGTGGGCCTGTGTCCCCACAGCCGGTGGGCCTGTGTGCTCTAAATGCCAGGGCCGATTTTTGGTACCAGTCCGGCCCTGGCTACACTGAAGTTCAGGGAGTATCACCTACATGTCAACATACTCTCAGCTAGGAATGCCAGAGTAATTCATTTCTGATGGAGTTGTAGTTCCACTGGTACAGTTATACCTGAACTCTCCCTATAGGAAATGTAATCCAATTTATTGTCCTCTGGGGGGAAAACTATATTATGCAGGCAAAGGTGGAGTGGGAAGAGGTTGACTGTGTAATGAAATACACAGGCAGTAACCCATACAGAAGAGCAGGTTATGCTGCAATTTTAAATTCACCTCCTCCCTGATATTTTGGCTCTTAAAGTATTTCTCTCATTTGTTTTTGCTTCAAGTTAAAAGCTTGGTAATATAGGTAAAACAAATTTAAAAAATCTAATTGCAGTTACAGACTTTCTACCAAAGCTCTCAATGACATAGACAACCAATTCATTTGCAACGGTGCCTTATGAGTAAAGATCCAGCCTGCTACTTTAAGTAGCAATAAATACAATCAAACCACACCTTCTAATTGGCTACTCAGGATGTGAGAAGAGCACAGTATAGAATATACTACAGATCCCATTACCTAGACATACAGTGGGGTCTTGACTTGAGAACTTAATCCTTATTGGAAGGCGGTTCTCAAGTCAAAAAGTCTGTAGGTCAAGTCTCCATTGACCTACAGTGCATTGAAAACCGATTAATCCCATAACAGGCCATTTTTGTTCCATTTTGGTTTTTTTCTGGTCTGTAAGTCAATTCTCAGGCTGCAAGTCAAACCTAAATTTTGCGGCCAGAGAAGTCTGTAACTCAAAAAGTCTGTAAGTCAAGCCGTCTGTAAGTCAAGGGTCCACTGTATTCCATTCTTTGTATAGCTCAGTGGTTTAGGTATCTGGCTGTGGAATGAAAAGTTGAAAGTCTTGATTCCCCACAGAGCCTCCTTGACAGGGGCTGGACTTGATAGGGTACCTTTCAGCTCTGCAGTTCTAAGATGATGATAATTAACTGAAAGCAAGTAACAGCCTCTATAGTTTAGAGTCTTGAATAAAAATAAAGGTTTCCCTAGACATTTAGTCCAGTTGTGTCTGACTCATCCCCGTTTCCATGCCGTACAGCCAGTTGTCTGTAGACAGTTTCTGTGGTCACGTGGCCAGTGCGACTAGACACGGAACGCTGTTACCTTCCCACCGAAGTGGTACCTATTTATCTACTCGCATTTGCATGCTTTCAAACTGCTAGGTTGGCAGGAGCTGGGACAAGCGATGGGAGCTCACTCCGTTGCGTGGATTCGATCTTACGACTGCTGGTCTTCTAACCTTGCAGCACAGAGGCTTCTGCGGTTTAACCCACAGCGCCACCACGTCCCTAGAGTCTTGAATAAATAACTGCAAATAATGTTACAAGATGCAGTTACATGACATTGTAACTGCAACTTAATGAGATACATATATATTTAATTTTGTGGTATATCTGTAACTTTTCAATTATTTTAATGATGTAACATACAGAGTTAGGGCAAGAACTGTTCTCAATCATCGCAGAGTACAGGACATGCAATAATGGGCTCAAGCTTCAAGAAGCTAGATTTAGGCTTAATAACAGGAAAAAAACTTCATTAACTGTTAGAGCAGTATGATAATGGAACCAATTACCTCATGAGCTACTCTGTATCCCTGAAAATAAGACCTAAACTGAACGTATAATTTTTCAGGATGCTTGTAATATGAGCCCTACCCCAAAATTAAGCCCCAGCTAAGTTAAACCCCACCCTCCACCATTGTGCAGCATTGTGCAGCAACCAGAAGATGATATGACTGTACAGTGGTGCCTCACAAGACGAATGCCTCGCGGGACAAAAAACCTGCAAGATGAATGGTTTTGCGACTGCTATGGTGCCTCACAAGACGGTTTCTTCTATGGCCGTGCTTTGCAAGACGATTTTTTTTTCAAGACCAATGCCTCACAAGATGAAAAAAATCATTCGTCTTGTGAGGTTCCCATAGGAATGTATTGCAAAGCATTCCTATGGGAAACCGCTTTTTGCAAGACAGCACTACTCGTGGAACGAATTACATCCGTCTTGCGAGGCACCACTGTATTTGAATAAATGTAGATTGTTGTACATGAAAAACATAAAACATCCCCTGAAAATACCTAATGTGTTTTTGGAGCAAAAATTAATATAAGACTCTGTCTTATTATCAGGGAAACACGGCAGTGAGCACTCCAGCACTGAAAACATTCAGGAAATAATTAGACAACCATCTGTCAGATCTGCTTTGATTTGGATTTCTGCATTAAGCAGGGGGTTGGGCTCAATGGCCTTAGAGGGCCCCCTCCAATTCCATTGTTCTATGATTCCATAAACAGCAGACAAAGAACATCATGTGATGCAGGTGTTCACTCACATTGTGTCTTCTGCTGCTGCCTTATGCTTTACTGTAGGAGGTAGAGTGACAAGGTGGAATGGAAAAATACATTCTGCACCACAGAACAGTGATTTGTAATATTCAGATATTTATTTATTTTTAAGATAAGTAAAAACAACTACTTTACTTATTTTATGTTTCTTGATCATACCAAATAAATATTTTTCAATATTAATAACCTGTTTTTAAAACCAATGTTAAACATTTGGTATAAGTATAAAAAGAATTTATGTCCATTTTATTCTCCATTATGACTAGTCACTGAAATAGAGAATTTTCCTGTCAGTATAAAAGTTTATGTCAAATTGTTTAAAGAAAAAAAGTGATTAGATTAAAAGACTGGTTGTATAAAATGAGATCGAAAGATCAAATGAAACAAATTCTTCAGAATAAGAATATTTCATGGTTGAACTATTTGCAAATAGAAAGATGGACTAATGAATGGGTAATGAAATATAATAAAAGTAGAGAATATACGAAGTATGAACAATTTCTATTATTATATGAAGATATTCAGATGACTGATTCAGTAAAGGGAGCAGTGAGTAAAATTTATAGATTCCTGCTTGACTTAGAAGAAGAAGAGAGTGAGAAAGAAGGATTGAAGTTAGTGTGGGAACAAGATTTAGGAAAAAGAATAAATGATGAAGAATGGAGGAAGATGTGGAAAATGAGGGTACAGTATTAAGATTTACGTCAGTGAGAATAAAAGAAAAAACTTCAAATTGGGTTTAAGGTGGTACTTGACATCGATAACATTGAATAAAATTAATGCTAGTTATCTGTTGGAAATGTGAGAAGGAAATTGGTACATACTTTCATATGTGGTGGGAATGTGAAAAAGTACAAAGATTTTAGAAACTAATTTTTAAAGAACTACTTTACTTTTATTAGAATTTTACCCTGCCCCCTAGACTAATTCTACTCGTCGTGGCTTACATGAGTAATAACACGGATAATAAAACACAACAATAAGCATATGTAATAAAACCCTACCAAACTATTTATATATACATTGCCAAGATGGAGTAATTAAAGAACAGAAGATAAATTAATTGACTGGAGGGAAGGCCTGCCTAAAGAGCCAGGTTTTAAATGGCTTTTGAAAACGATCAGCAAGAGAGCCAGACGAATTTCCATAGGGAGGCTATTCCATAGCCGAGGGGCCACTGCCAAGGAGGCCTGGCTTCTTGTTCTTTCCTTCTGGGCCTCTCTCGGCGTTAGGCCCGTCAGCCATCCCTGCTGGCTTTGTCGAGTGATTTGGGCAGACCTGGGTGGGAGAAGACTATCTGCTAAGTATCCTGGTCCCAAACCATTTAGGGCTTTGTACGTCATCATTAGCACATGATTTACTTTTTTCTTCCATCTTGAGTATTGTCTACTGATGTGTTATTTTGATCTTATATTTTAAATTGTTTATATTATATGCTGTTAGCCACCCACAGTAGTCAGTTGACTAGATGGGCGGGGTATAAATAAATAAATAAATAAATAAATAAATAAATAAATAAATAAATAAATAAATAAATAAATAAAGGAAACAGAAAGGTTGCACACATCCTACTGGGTCCTTGGCTACCATATATACTTTCAGCACTTTAGAAGTGAACTGCATACTTGATCTGAATGCTTCAAAGCTAGTGACGCTTTTTTACTATGTCTTTCTTTGTTTTTGTTTCGTTTCGTGTTTCTTACTGATATGCTTGCACAGACTAACACAGCTAAAACTCTATAACTTATCAGTCTAATGTTACATTATCACAACAAAGCTGTAGGACAAAGGCAAATATATTACTTAATGCTCCCATTCAAAACAATGGAATTTAGAAATGCATCACTTTAGCTAGACCTGTTCCCTTGCAAATTATATTAATATTATGCATCCTGGGTAGCATCCGGGGGGGGGGGGGGAATGGCTTTGCAGAAACAAGAAGCACCTCCTCTATTCACAACACACAGACACAAGTCCTGTTTTGTGCTGATTTCTCTTACCGGGTGCAACTCTCTATCCAACATCCCACACTATTCCCAGGGGTCCCCCAGTCTTGAAAGAGCCGTCCCTTAAGGAGGTAAGAGGGACGGCTTGTAGACAAAGGGCCTTTTCGACAGCTACCCCCAGACTATGGAATGCCCTCCCGACTGAGATTCATCTGGCGCCGACGCTGATGACATTTCGGCGCCAGGTCAAAACCTTCCTGTTTCAGAAGGCTTTTAATTGAAATAATATTAGCTGTGGGTCGATGGCAATTTTATATATATATTTTAATTGTATTTTAATTGTTCTAAATTGTATTGTATTTTAATTGTTGTAAGCCGCCCAGAGACCTTTGGGTAGTGTGGGCGGCATATAAATTAAATAAATAAGAATAAAATAAATTTAAAAACTGGTTTTTTTAGGAGGTGCACTGAAAAGGGACAAGAAAGGGGTATCCCTTCCAAAAGCAGAGTTGTTCTCTGTAAGCACAGAGACATATGTCATTTAATGGCATTATCCTTTTAAGAAAGTCTGGAATAAAGCAGAACAAAGCCATTCAGTCTCTTTATATGCAAGCTTCTTCACTCCCTTAAACAGAAAAGTTCTTTTTCTTTGCTTCTTCCTCCTTATACATTTCACTTCCCCCCACTGCATTTTTAAATGCTGACCATGCCTGACTCTGTTTATAGAATGCTATTACTTTTATCCATGTTCTGTTTTTCCTACAATTCTTTTATTTTTTAAGGTCACAAAAAACCCTAAAGCAATAAAGTCTATATACTGCATTTGAAATTGTTCATGTATCACGATAGTCTTACAAGAATAACCCAGCTATTATCTGAAGATACTAAAGCAATTACTGTGCAAGATTAAACAAGAATATGTCTGAAAATACTATTGTCACACAGCTCAGCTATGCCTCATTTGTAATATAAGACAGGAGTCTTGATTCTAAAACTTATTTTTGCATACTTTTTGTTCCAATAGCAGAACACATCCCTATCAATCAATTTTCAGTTTTAATTCATAAATGGAACACATTCCTATCAACCAATTGTCAATTTTAATTCATAAACAGATGAAGAAACTTCTGAAATGAACAATGTAGGTCCTAAATAGATTATTCTCATGACTTTGGCTTGTCCTGTCTTGTCATCCACTGGCTTTAGCTCAAGCAAAAAGGTGGAAAGGGAAAATGGAGAATTCAAACCATTGTCCTTCGGTCTTTGTGCACATCTGTCAACGCAACTACACCTGGAATACTGAGTACAGTTATAGTCACCACACATGAAAAAGAGTATTTAGTGCTGTAGAAGGTGTCTCAAATAACAGCTTAAATGGTCAAAGAACTGCAACAATTCCCTTATGAGGATAGCTCAGTGGTTTAGGTATCTGGCTTTAGAACCAGAAGATAGGAGTTTGATTCTCTACTGTGCCTCCTGGATGTGGGCTGGACTCAATGATCCGTAAGGTCCCTTCCAGCTCCGCAGGTCTGAAATGATGTTGATGATGATGATTACAATATTTGATGTGTTTTAACTAAGAAAAAGCATGAGCCAGAGAGGGTATGGCTTGAAACAGTAAAAAAGAAGTACATCTTCACATAGCACATCATTAAATATTGTAATCTGGTACAAAAAGAAGTAGTAACGGCTACCAACTCTTAGAGTGTTAAAAGAGATGAGGCAAATGCACAGACAATAAAGCTATTAATGGACAGCTGGATGGGAAGGAAAGTCTTATTGTTCTTGTACAAAATCCAAAAACCAAGAATATCTTTATAATAAACTAATGATCTCCAAAAGGTGGTTCCATTAACAGACCTGCTCAGGTTTTCCAACCTAAAATATGTCATTTTTAAAAAATAGAGTTAAGCTATCTCATGTTAGGTCTTCCTCTTAGGCTCTCTATGGAGCATGTCTAATAATATTTTATCAGCAGAGTAATAATCTCTTTATTATATGAGAGAATATCAATAAAATGTCATATTTCAAGTCCTTCAGGAATTTTCATCAGGGTGAGCATTGCAGAACTGGCCTGTAGAAGAAAGTGCAAAAATCTTCTTGGCTAAATTTTGAGGCTTCAGAATCTGTGAATTAAAATGCCAAGATTGACCCTGCAAACTTGTAAAATTAATCTGAGATACCAGTTTTCACTTAGATAATGTAAAATCCATTCTCTTTCCCCATGTCTACAAGCAAAAGCCTTCTCCATTACCTTGTATGCAACCGTACACATTCTGTTTGGCTAGGACAATGTCAAAATGGATATATTGTAACTTCCTTAGCAGAGGTAGCATGTCCCTCGATAACCAGTCATTGGGGAACGCAGGGCAGGAAGGTGCTGTTGCATTCATGTTCTGCTTGTCGACTTTGTATTTTCACAGAGAGAGAGAGAGAGAGAGAGAATTTGTGGTCAAATGAAAACCATGTTTTATCAGTGAATATTTAATCCTCTGATGTGACAACAACATGATGAAGTGATGGTGAGTTCAACTCTGAGGGTGATTCATGAAATGTAAATTATACTGACAAAAGTCTGAAGTATTCCCACAGCTCAGAGAAAATCAATATTGGATTAGCACTTAATGAACAAATGAAATTTGTATTTTAAAAAAACTATGGAAAACGTTTAATCTTGTGCTCGTCTTTGCGACTAAGGTACTGATCAGTTTGGTGAGGAAGATCTTTTTTGGGGGGAAAATCCACATGTGGGAAGATGAAGTTTATTCTAAGAAGCACGAAGGCACTGCATAGGAGAGGTGTTCAACTCATGACTCTCTAGTTCTGTCACAGCAAGCAGTTCACAATTGTATTAACATTATGCACATGTTCCAACCAGGTTAACTACGTAGTGTGAGTATCTCTCTCTCTCTCTCTTTATTATTGTAACCCTGGTAATAAAAGTGGAGAATACATAAGAGGATATTTCAGGAACAACAGAAGGTGCTTGTACTTATTTATACAATTCCTATAAGTGTATGAAGCAAAGATATGATGACACGGGGTGACAGAGCATAAGTTCAGGATTTATTAACCAGATTCCTGTTGACAATTTAGAGGCACCTAAGTTATACTATGGAATAACTTTCTAGCCACAAGGACTGGTGATCACTGCACACAAAAGACTAGCTGACAACACCCATCAATCAGAGTGACAGATCATCTCCCCCCTTATTACGACAATATACCCATAACAAAAAACACCTTGATCACTATAATCACCCAATCTCCTGAAAAGAACAACAAGCTGATCCCACAGCTACAAATACTCAACTATCTTATACACTACACCAGAACAAAGAGTTCTAACTCCTGTCCTCTGAAACTGACAGCCACAGAGACTGGCGAAACGTTAGGAAGAAAAACCTTCAGAATACGGACAAACAGCCTGGAAAACCTACAACAGCCATCAGATCCTGGCTGTGAAAGCCTTCGAGAATAGACTGTGGTCATGTTGCTCTTGAAAATAAGTTATGCACAGTGTCAAAGACTACATGGGGAAGAAATGTTTTAGTGGTGCCTTGACTTACGAACTTAATTGGTTCAGGAAAATGGTCATAACTCAAAATGGTCATAAGTCAAAGCACCATTTCCCATTGGAATGCACTGAAATTCAATTAATCCATTCCGGACGAAGAAAAAGATCACAAAAATAAATAAATAATTAAAATCACCGCAAGACCGGTCAGAAATGTGATTAATCCCTTCCAGTTGAAGGGCGGAAAAAAAGAAAAGTAATCAACCGTGCAAGACCCATTGCAAATGCAAACAAGACAAAGCAAAAAGCAATCAAACATGCAAGACCTAATGCAAAGAAAACAAACCAAACTTTCCTGCCCGGGAAGAGTCAGCCAGGCAGGAAGCAGCAGGATCACGTGCACGCTCCTGCCTGCCCGCTTGCCCTGGGTGGGGCGGCGCCGAGCCCGGTGGCCAGCTGTTGGCACTTCCCGGGCAAGTTGCCCCACAGCGGCTTCCCCACAGGGAAGGGGCGCTGCTCTCCAGCAAGGGGAGCTGGGGGAACAGTTAGCATAAGCATGACAGGCCCACCCGCAAGCATGACACACCCCCATGCATGCGGGGAGGGCAGAAATCCATGTCTGTGGCCCAGTTCAAGGAACCTCACGGACCAGCACCGGGCTGCGGACTGGGAGTTGGGGACTCCTGATATAAAGTACTGCTATATAAAATTCAAATCCATTTTTGTCCCATGAAGATAATAGAAGTTGAAATTTGCCTCATCATTAAACTACTAGTTGGTTCAATAAAAAATTATCTTGAAAATGTATTATATGCATTTATAAATATTTATATTTGTAGGTTTTATCAACTGACAAGCTTACAAGGCTTAATGTTGTAGAAAGAACATTCATTCATAAAGCTGGGCCAGTAGTGAATTACAATATACTCAGAGGAATAGAAAATAAAGAGAGAATCAGAGACCAAAGAAGCAAATTATTCTGGTTTTGCCCATGGCAGACACAAATTACTCATTTCCCACCACTGCTTTAAAGAAGCTTTCAGTGCTAGTAAAGAATTTCAGCAGACTGGCATTGCTCATTATTCACCAGCTTGTCCCTGTACAAAAACAGAACCTGCTATTATTCTACCCTTATTTGTCTAAAGAGTCTACAGGTGGTTTACACCAAATGCTTGCTCTATTAGGTATGCCTTCTTAACTATACTTGATGTGGAAGACAATTCAGTTCCCTGGAAGCAACAGATAAAGGAATCTTGTTCTTTCACTTCTTTCTTTGCTTTCTTATTTACAACAGCCTGGTTGCATATGATTTCTATGGTCGGTTAGCCTTCCCATCACAGGTACCTCAAATGTTCTAGACTACAGCCCTCATCTGTTCCTGTTAGCATTGCCTATGAACAAAAATGACAGCAGCTGTAATCGCTTCAAAGTATCTGGAAAAAGTCAAATGAGGGAAGGAAACCTTAGATTACAAACTTTGGACAAAGGACTCATTTGGTAAAATAAAGTTACTTTATTTGAATTATCTACATATACATATCCATGAGCCTAAAACACACATGCGCACACACATAAACAAATACACAGAGCTGTAGTCCAAAACACCTGGAAGAAATCATGATGGAGAAGGCCCTATAAGAAAGAAACAACAACAATGATCTACACTTTTAGAGTGAGGCTGATGAGGCAAATCTTGGCAGGAATAAGGTGGAATAAGGTGCCGTCAGATACAGGGCAGAAGGAAGTCAACAGTACACCTAGGATCGCTGCTGTCAGTGGGCAGAATGTGGACATGCCAACAATCTGAAGGACCCAACAGGTTATCAAGTTTATTACAAAAATTTCACAGGAGAAGCCTAGCATGTCAAAATAGCCCCAAGTTAATAAACAAGAAAAAAGTGTAATCAAATTACAAGCTATTAAATGGTGCAATTATTGTATGCAAATATATAATATCAAATATATATATCTATATTAAGTATCAAAATTTCCCCCTATTCGTTTTCCTTTGCCCTACCCATTCCCTGTTATTTTAGAGGAGAAAAAAATCAAACAAAAATTACAAGCTATTGACTGCATTTGCCTTCAGAAAGGAAACAGCCAGTGGGACTCAAGACAGCCAGAATCTAAAGTGCCTCATTTTGCTTCAACACAGTGGGTCATCTGCCACCTTCTGACATTTTCTCAGGAAGTTGAACCTCACATGTTTTGAAGGCAGTTGTATACAGAGTCAGAAACCAGCCTATCAATGCTATTGAACACAATAGATGTGTAAACCCATCTGACTTATCCTCACCAAACTTATACTTCATAATTGTATTTTAAGAATTAAGGAGCAGAAATCAGTGGTTTACTCCCAAGTAAAGAGAAGTGATCGTTTGTTTAAATGTTACTGCTCTCTGATGTTTCAGATTTGTGGAGTTCTACAAGCTTGGAGCAAGCACACAAAAAACTCTAATATTCAAGGCACAAAGTAATTTAATTATGCTGGGTTCCATTGCTGTACAATAGTAAATGTCATCTGTCTTAAGCTAAGTTTTCTTCCTCAAGGATTTTTGTTTCATTCAGCTGTCTTCTTCATTCAGTTGTCTGTGGGCAAAATCCTGCTGGCATAATTCTGCCAACTTAAACCACATTAGAACACCAGAAATAATTGTTCTAAATTAATTTAAAGCTTCCTATCATCCCACCCACACTGATTCAGTTGGAATAGTTAAAATCACCACTGGATCACTAACGGCTTCCCCAGGGCAAAAGGGAGCCCTAGGGAGCCTCCAAAGCTGCAATGGGGGGTGGGGGGCAGGAAGCTTTACATTGATTTAAATTAATTATCTATGGCATCCCAATCTGGCAGAAAAGAAAACATCCTTCGCTTAAGACAAGCATCATTAGCTACCCTCGACAGCAACTTGTTCTAACATTATTACCAAAATAAAGCACATTCTCAACAAAAGGAGGAAAAATCCAGAAACATCTAAGTACTGTATACATGCAGTGTACTTCCAGTAATATAAACTTATGTACAGAGCCACGTGGCATGGTGGTTAAACTGCAGTACTGCAGGGAAGACTGTGTGCCAGACCTGAGTTCGATCCTTGGCTCAGATAGCCAGCTCAAGGTTGACTCAACCTTCCATCCTTCCAAGGTCAGTAAATTGTGTTCCGGATCATCCATATCTAAAGATACACAGGAGCCAAGGTTCCCTGCTCCAGCCCTCTCACCTGGTTCATAGAGTATATAGTTAAAAGAACTATAATCTTGTTCTATCTTGCTTGTGTATCCAAGTCTCATGGAGCTCTGTAACCTGGCTCAG
Organism: Pogona vitticeps; assembly: GCF_051106095.1. Taxonomy (NCBI): domain Eukaryota; kingdom Metazoa; phylum Chordata; class Lepidosauria; order Squamata; family Agamidae; genus Pogona; species Pogona vitticeps. The sequence goes on along the minus strand of NC_135783.1, from coordinate 226,356,228 downwards.
TCAACATGCCTACAACTTCTCTGAGGAACAAACCAGCAACAAGAGGGTGAGACTGAAATCTGTGTTCCCTCCCCCTTTATCCTTGAATTGGACTATCCCAACTGAACTATGCCCTAGAATAGAGGTGGGTGACTCTACCTGAGCCAAGGGCCTTTCTTCAGATTTGCTGGCAGCTAGAGAGTCACATTTCCTAATTTGCACATTATATTGCAAAATTAACAGAGTCTCCTTGCCACAGAAGTGCTACAGGGCTATTGAAACATGGCAAAATCCTCCCCCACCCCCAAGAGGGCACAAGGAGATCTATTGAGCAACACGTTTCCTTTTTCTTCTTTTATTTTTTGAGGGTGAGGGGATCCAGAGACTCTGAGGGGTGCATTTTGTTCATTCTGTCAGCAGTCAATTTGGGAATGTGCTCTAGGGAACAATTCAGACAATATGGCTTGACATATCCTCCAGTTTGATTTATATGGTCAAAACACAGCTACACGTAAAACAACTGAATATAATTGCTTGCCTTTAACAAGTGGTCACAAATGCTGGCTATGGTCTACAGCCAGGAAGGTAGCCAGTTGTGCCTTAGATGTTTTGGACTATGACTTTCATTAACTAGGGCAACCAAGGGCTAAAAATCACAAATATTCCAAAGAAGATGAAAGACACCAAATTAGGGAGGATGCCCTTAGAATCATAGTCTTTGGAGAGACAGAACAGGGCTATTTCTCACAAAATCTGATCTTACCAAGGTAAGCAACTGCGGCCCTCCTGAGGTGTTTTGCTTCCAGTTCCCCAAAGCCCTAGCCAGCATAGGAAATGATGAGGAATTGTGCCTTCTATTGGAGAAACACACCTGCAGCGCCACAGTTGAAGGGAATATGGAGTCTGAATTGCAAGGTTCATTTCTGTATCTTCAGTATAATCCATTGTTTATACCTGACATCACCATTTCTGCTTTCCACGTATAAACCAGTGGTTTTTGTCCTCTATACTATTTGTCACAATAGCCTTTTTCTTAGTCTCGACTCTGGTGAGAAATAGCACAGTATGGCATTTCCACCTCCACACAGCCCTGTTTGGAATTAAAACCTGCAGCACCAGGATAAGAACATATATCCCACTGCTTTATAACGCAAGTTCTGAAGTTGAGTTAGGTGCCTTTTTCCATGCAAAGTTGCAGTACTTGATAAGACACTCAGACTTTGTATGTCGGGGTTTTTTTTTTGTTCTTCTTAGTATTGGGGTAGGTGGGTGGGGGGTCACATTGTAACTGGAAAGAAAGAAAGACAGCCCTCTGGAGTTCACTTTGACAGCATAAAACAGCACAGCGGGAAGAAGGCAAACGGTCTCTTGATCACTGGTGATCTGGGAGTAATTTCCCAGTTCTTCACTGCTGGGTTGACAGGGCGTCACCAGCATCTCTAAGCCACTCTCAGCAGGACAGATCAACAGCACAATATGAAAAAAAAAAATGAGGGGTTCAGGTTTGCACCAGTGGCTGTCATTATTATATGCCATGTTACCAGTTTCAAAGGGACCATGTTCACACTTCAGGAAAATGACATGCCCAACCTCCTGTTTAATACTTAGTGTGATCAGGGGCAAGCTGAAGTCACTGAAAGTGAAATTACAATGCACGGGTATCATTTGTCAAGCTACCTATAGTCTGAATAACTTTTAATGTTTCACTCAGTGCATATTGTTAGACTTAGGCCACAAGCCAATGCACATTTCCTAAGTCCTACCATACAGTACTATCCACAGTGGGACTTTCTCCTGAGTTTTAAAAAAAACAACATGGAATTATGCTGCAAGGCTAAAAGCCCATCCATGCACATTAAGTTAAAAGTAAGGTCCACTGAATACAATGGATCATTCTCTGAAGTTAAGTACGCACAGGACTGAGCTATCTCCCCCTCCCACTCCAACAGCAGCTTCAGATGTTTTATCAGAAAGATCATCACCACTGACATGCTTTTTGCAGTTTTATGTTTGAATCACCAATGCAAAAAGCTTCAGTAATGGTTTGCAGATGGACTATTACATAATAACATCTTTTATTGCTTCCCATGGCCCTAACATAGTAATTGAAATAATAAAAAAGCTGAAGTTACCACTCTAATATCTGATCATTAGCCTGGATCTTATGCAGTGTGTGCTCATTCAACAGGCACTTGGTACAATACAGCTGTACAGAAAAAGAGAGATATAATCAATTTATATACTGTGAACAACTTCACATTCTCAGTGGAATGACACTATAAATCACCCATGCTTTTTAAAAATTCTTCTTCCACATTACTGCCAATGTCTCTAGATAGTGGGATTGAAACAACATAGGCAAGAAAAACAAGGACTGCAACAGAATAATTCAATTGGCTAGGGATATTTAAAGAAAAGGTCCTGAAACCATTTTAAGAGGGAAAGGGAAGTCATCTTCTGAAACAAATGTGTAAGAAACAGCATTGTTCCAACTGAAGAGAAAGAGAGAAGGAGAAAAAGAGGAAATATTACATTGTACACTTTGAAAATCGAGATGCGTGGGTATTGCATGGAAGGTAATGAAATCACATTAAATTAACTCTTAAAATGTGTTCCCTTTCCCTCTGTCCCATGTTTTACATTAGATGAAGACAGGATAATGTATTTCACCTATATACAAAATATAATGTATTAGGCCCTATAGAAGTTGATTGATGATGATAGTGGTGGTGATGATGGAACATTTAGGCTGTAGAATACAGTTTAATATACCTGACCTATAAGAGAAAAGAGGGGCACGGGTGGAGTGTGTGAATGTGTTTATCTCATTACAAGTGGAATTTTGTGACAACATATGATTTTTCTGCTGGCTTGCCTGATCCAGCATTTATATCATACTGAAGCTACTATGCCATTTTTGGTCTGATAGTTTTACAAATTTATTGGGAATAAGGATTTTAAATGGTTTGAAATCTCAGGCAGAAATAGTGCTGAGCTGGTACAACTGGAATGTCAGTCAAAATGCAGGGAGGTGGATGAATATGCCCTTGGTTTCAAGAGCCGTATATGTATTCAAGAGACTCTCTGTATTCAGTCTGACAGCTTAGATTATATGTTCACCTTTTCTCACATTACAGGATATGAACAAACACCTTTGTGCTTTTACTAACCAAATGAACAGGGCCAACTGACAGATTTTCATGTATTTTAATGCTTCATTGGCTTGATCTAACAATCATATTCTAGCTTAGCATCGCATCCCGCGCAGGCAGCTCTTTGCTCCTGCTTCACCACCTCCTTCATGTAAGTGGGGAAACAAGTCAAAAAGCTGCACCAGAACTTTTTATCCAAACTGGGAAAACACTGTCAAAAGCTCTTGAAACAAGCAATATATGAAGCCACGTTTCAATCCTGGATTGGAGGCCATTAGCCATTGTTTCCAATTCAGACTCAATAAGAAACACTGGTTATCTGGTGGGGAAACAGATTTTTTTAAAAAAATATATCATAACTCGAAACCTCATTGCCCAAACTTTCCCAAATTTGGCCCACAGCAAGAGCAGACTGTCTGCTACTTCTGTGCCGTATCCGGTGCTGATCTGAAGTTTAAAGTTATAATTTTTTTGCATGGGTGCTATCCCATTTTTAGAACTGCCTTCTAGAATGTTTATTTTTCTCTGCTGCACAATAACATGCAGTAGCTATGCTACTGTACAGCTATCACATTATTAAAATATTTATGTCTTCACATTCAACATTCTAAAATCAGATCCAAAAATATGAAGAACAATTCAGATGATTCAGAATCATACAAAAACCCAGGGAGTTCAGGTGAATGAAAAATATGGCTGTTGTCAGAATAAAGAAACATTACTGCATCAGTTAAATCTGAATATGACTAGAACAATAGTTTTCAATAAAAAATGGGGCTGCTTTTTTTCGGTTTGTGCATGTCTATGCCACATCTAAGAAGGTGCTACTTGCTTTCTGCAGTTTTGTAAGCATGTGACTTTTCTCTGTTTAAGACTGCAGTATCAAGCAAAAGCAGAACTGAGATAAAATGCAATAGCAGCTGGAATACATACTTCAAAGTCTTTATGGATAACATCAAATTTGCCTGTTATCTAATAATCAATAGGGAAGGAGCGATGCAAATATCCATAGGATAACATTTTGAAGTTTGGATCTGCCGTAGAGAAGGCTCTATTCATATTGCCAGCAACTATGGAATATGTAGCAACTAGCAGAGTTACATGAAATAGGTCATCCTGCTGAGTGTATGGAAGAATGTATGGAAGATCTCACATGGGAGCAGGCAGTCCATAAAATATTTGTCATGACCTCAACTGTTTAGGACTCCCAAAATTGAAACTAACTGGAAATCATTACATTATTGTGGAATTAGCATGACATGCTCCATAGCACCTGCATACTGAACCAGTTGCACTATCTAAGCACTGAAATTTCCTCATGCAGAATATATTACAGCCTTAAGTATACTGTATATCAGCACAGCAGTCTGAACCAGAGGGGAATAGGATATCAGCATTGCTGTGCTACTGCTATCCGGGAAAGCATGCAGTTGATCAATTAATGTAAGATGGTAAGATGTGCTCTGGACCACCACCATTGCTTAGGTACTTTGGTGTAACACTCAGGCAAAAATTATTCTACATCACAAAACTATCCTCAAGAATGCCTACTCCATATTTCTATCTTTAGTTAGTTCTTCCTCATTCAGCCCATCACTGATCCCAAGACCCAGTTCATATGTGATTTTTGTAGAATTCATTTATTTGTTTGTTTGTTTGTTTGCACCATCTGGCAACCAGGCCACTCTGGGGGGCTAAAATCTAAAATAAAGATACTGGTGGAAATATATCCCAAGCATCTTCTGGTGGATTAATGATAAACAGCATGAAGATAAGATGGAATCATGCAGTAGCCATGCAAGCCAAAGGGGTTCCTGAATCATTTTGTTAGATGTGCCCTCCAAGAAGGGCCAGAACCACTGCAAAACACTATACCCAAGCCCTTTCCTTGCTGGGCAACTGAAAAGGATGCAGGCCAAATAAAGCCAGTGAGCAATCCAAGCGTATCAACAGAAATTAACTATCGGTGTCCATCTCCCAGTGAAGGTTTTCTAAGTGTATCTTTGCCCCAAAGCTGCTCCAAAAGCCAGACTGAAAGAGATCTACATCAAGCAATATGGTTGATACCATGCTATGAGAACTGTGTGAGAAGAGTGAGGCCACACTTGTCCCCACCCCCTTCATCACATTTACAATGCTCAGTTTCATCACAACTACCTAAATGGAAAAAAAAATGAATGTTTGCAGCAGAGAGCATGTCCACTTTGTGCAGGCTCCCTATGTACTTCAAAAGCCAAACATACAGATCCAGTTGTACAAGAATGCAAAAGAGGCACAAAAATGTCATTTTAATTCATAATGCTTTAATTTATTTATGAAGAACAGGTGTATGCTCGATCCTATTGAAGTCCCCTTCTTTTATCTCTACCAGAACCTAGATCAGCCATTCTCAACTTTTTTTTTTTTTTTTTTTTTGGCCACAGCCATGAACACAGTATGAAAGATATATAGGCAAAATCAGGATTGTATAAATCGTATAACTCACCTTGTAAGGCAGTATGTGAAGATCTGTTTCCAGTCTGTGGCCCCCTTCAAACATACCAGGATTTGCCAGGAAGCCACATGGCCCCCACGGAGTATAGATGCTTTAGATCACTGGTTCTTAACCTTGGGTTACTCAGGAGTTTTGGACTGCAACTCCCAGAAGCCTTCACCACCAACTGTGCTGGCTGGGGTTTCTGGGAGTTGCAGTTCAAAAACATCCGAGTAACAAAGGTTAAGAACCTAGGCTTTAGATCACTGTTTCAGCTATTGTTTAAGATTGTTTGACTTCCATATGCTTGATTTCAAGTGGGTGAACAAACGGAGCTGTGTTTATGATTCCTGCCTTGCCACTTGGTCAGAGGCAATGTTCTTGGAGGAAAAGCCTGATGTTTCAAGAAACTAAACTGAATGGAACTGTGGTGTTTTTACATGCAAATACAATCTGTACCCTGCCACCCCCACCCCCACCCCCCAAAAAAAGAAAAGGAAAGGGAAAAAAACGAAAAGCCATACCATATGAGTGAAGTGACATGACAACATACCTTAAAAACTGCTGCTGCAACCCTCTCATTTGAACTCTGTTGCGCTCAGACTCCAGTGTCGCCTCTTGTAATTTTTTTTCACTTTCAAGTCTCAAGTATCGTTCTTCTTCCAACTCATGTATCAGCTTCTCACGCTAAAAAATAAAAACAAAAGAAAACTCAGATTTTTAAAAAGTAACAGCAATAAACTTGCTTAACGCACAAGGGTTGTTTAGAATGGAAAACCTGTTCTCTATTTTAAATGCCTTACCCAGTCACAGATACAGAAAGAGAATGGGATTCATCCAAGACATGAACTCAAAGAAACGTTTTTATTGCTTCCCAAACTCTCAATACTATTTCATAACACTATTGGTTGGAAAGCAATGGCTTTACAACTCTTCACACTGGGCCCGGCATGCCACTCCATGCAGGGATGTCTCCCCTTCAGCAGCCTAAGAGGCTACAGCCCTGGAGCCTGCCATGTCAATTTAATGAACAGCTCAACACCATTTGGTGGAAAGAGGCTATTACGCTCATGGTCTGCTCATAGGCTTCTCTTAGCCACCTGGTTGGCCACCACGAAACGGGAAAAGATTAGACGGGCCTGTAGGCTGGCCCAGCTAAAGGACTCATGTTTAACTCTTGTGGTCTCCTACTTTTACTTCTAGTTTGGCCCATACATGAAGCACTGTACTACTTTTTGAAGAAACTGTTTTTGATTTTTTCTTCTTCATAGAACTGAAACTACCTGAAGAAGGCACAGCAAAGGCACGAATGTACATGATAATGATACGGTCACAACACGTTCACCTGCCGAACAGAATGTACGACACAGCTCTGTGTTCATACAGCTAAGCCCTCCTTACCAAGCGTGGAGGCTCTTGAAGTTTCATGAAAAAGAGGAAAACCCAACATCCTTATGTGTGATATTATTTGTTTCTTTGTTTAAAATATTTCTGTCTTCTTTAAAAGGGCTCAAGACGGCTTATGTCATTAATAGACAATATTTAAAGCTAAAAATAGTGAGTATGCAAATACTAAAAAGGATGAAACAAACACCATTCTAAGAAATAGCAAAAAAAAAATAATACTAAAAACACATTCAAAGCAGTAAGGCATATTAATCCATTTAAAAATCCCACTCAGGCAGACAGTCACTGAGGGAAAACATTGCCTGTTTGCACAAGGACAGCAAAGATAGGGCCACCCTGCCTCCTGTGTGAGGGAGTCCCAAAGTCTGGAAGCAGTGACAGTGAAGACCCATCAAATGCACCTGTGAAGGTGGCGAGACTGAGAGGAAGGCCTCTCCTGATGATCTTAACAGCCAGGCAGGCTCATAAAGGGAGATGTGATCCTTGAGATAGCTTGGGCCCAAGCCATTTTGGGTTTTATATGCTAGAACCAATGAAGCAGCAAGAAGAAGACCCTCAATAACACTGGAAACACACAAAACTTCAGTATGCATGTCTTTACATACTATTTCTTGATTTTGCAGTTATTTATCTGAAAACATTTCCTGCTGGCACAACCCACACATACAGAATACAGCAATTTTGATATTCATTCATTGTTTTTGTGCTGTCCAGTTCCCTTTTCCCACTTGTTTATTTCCCTTTTCTGATCCTTTGAGACATCTATTACCTCTTTTTCTCAACGATCTAAGAAAACAGAATCTTATGCTCCCATTACAAATGTATAAACACCTGTACAGATATGTCCTTAATGTCAGTTTATCATTTTATCAGCAATCATACCTGGCATACTATTCATACGTGAGTTGTTGTGAGGTTCCCCCCCCCCAAAACCAACTGTAAACACAATGTAGTGTGATTTGTAGCCTGCCAAGAATTTTGATTTATGTTTAATGGTGCTGACCTAAATTGTACAGCATACCTGCAAATACATATCATGAAACTATGGGTATGGCTTCATTATAGAATAACAAAGCTTTCTTGGTACTAAGCCCTTATTTGTACATGTCTTATAGTTATAAATCTTACTAGAAAATAAATTTATAATAGCAGTGAGCAAGAGACTGAAAATATGAGCATTAGAAAGTAGAAAAGGAATCTTAAAGGCAGTGAAATATGCAGATGCCACAGAAGGAGGTTGGAAGGGATTAAATGAAATATCTATACACTTCTAGTAAAATATGGGGAATTACATAGAAAAGACAGAACTTATGACTAGCTAGACACACATAAATGTTTGGAAGTGGAAAACTTTAAAATGAGAAATATATTTCCATAAAATAAATTTAGTGTTCCAATTAAATTAGCCAATTAAAATGTATCCTTATTACTCCATAACACAATCCTGCAAGATGCTGAAAACAACACTTGCAGAGTGCTTAAAATATAGAAATGTGTCGCATCTTCCTCTTGCAGTTCTGGAAAACTTCCACTACTCTTTGTAGATGCTGAAGCTTACTAATCATAGTTGGGGTGGAATTACACATTCAAGTAGCAACCAGATGCTTCCTAAACACCTGTCAGCTGATGAAAGAGCACGGGCAAGCAAGAAGGGATCATGTGTAAGGGCAACCTTGGCAGCTGGAAGTTCAGCTATGTAAACTCTTCCACATCCACCAATTCTCCCCTGCAAATTTCCATTCACATACCATTTCTCAAACCAAAATTTAAGAATAAAAGTAAATCCCATGGGATTTGTAATGGGAGCATAAGGGATTAAAGTGCTGAGCTGGTAAAGCTCATGAGGTACAGTATGGTGTTTAAATTGCTTAGCTGGGACCAAACTGGCCTTGAGAGATCCAGGTTCAATTCCTCAATGAGCAAATAGACTTCACTTACTGATGTTGCACTCTTTCTTGGATTAAATTACAGGCTTGTTATGAAGATAAAGTATGGAGGGAAACCATGTACTGTATGTCACTCTTAAATTCAGTGGAGAAAAGACAGGATAATAAAACTAATAATAATCTCTATATTTTTTGCAGAGGAGATTTAATGGGCAAAAGACTTGCCTCTAGTATTATTATTATTTGTTGTCATATGCCGTCAAATCATCTTTTGACTTATGGAGACCCTAAGACTACACACGTGTGATCTCCAGACTGTCCTAACATCAACAACCCTGCCACACAGTTCCAAACTCAAGGCTGCGGCTTCCTTTACGGAATCAATTTGTCTCATATCTGGTATTCCTCTCTTTCTGCTGCCTTCAACTTTTTCTAGTACTATTATCATTACTGTCTTTTCCAGTGAGTCTCCAATATACCTACCTACCTCAAGCACAGGTGTGGCGTCCACCCTCTTGCCCCTTTGCTTGACCTTCAAGCCGCAGAGCACACAAAGGCAAACACTCTCTTCTTTTACACTTGCTGCCACCAGGTGATCTCTAAATCACCATTGCTTCAGAAAGATTCAGGTCCACACTTCAAGTTCTTTTAAATAAAACTTTGGTTTATTGATTACATAGATTGATTCATGAATATCTTCAGTAGTTAATCACACCTAAATTTCCCAAACCACCCACTCTATTACTCTCTTTCTTACTCTCTACACACTGACTCTATCTGCCTCCTGACTCTCTGACTTCGCCTCTTATCGCATCTCTCTCGGCTCCGCCTCACAGCAATATGAATATTCATAAATCATTACATAATACAACAAGAACCATAGATCTAATTAATGGAGAATGCTACAACAGGGATGTAAAAAGCCCTTATGAAATTCCTTGTTTGCACTGAGTTAGACTGCCTCAACACATGATATCTCTGAGAGTAATGTTAAAGTTGTACAAGATTCCTGGTCTGCAGTCAGGAGTGTACAAAATGTCTCTAGTATCCTTTCCCTTCAGAAGCAAAATCTTGTGTACAAACCACAAACAGAGATGGAATAGCTGGTTGTTAAGAAAGTTGCAAGCAACGTGAACAGTGCTTCACATTCTTAACAAAGCCAACATCTTAATTGTGGGCAAGTTGTGTAATTCACACAATTGCAGAGAAAACTGAAAATGTTGTGCCCATATTGGACCATTTTGTGCAAAATATCACAGCAAATGTGAGAAATCTAGTGACAGCCAAAGAAACTTTTTCATATGCTTGCCGGCAAGATGGATATTGCAGCTCCTAGTCCTTGCATATACCATTGAGAAACACAATAATCTCAACTGCAATAATATCTGAATGGGCAGTCTTCTTTTGCTCTTTTTAAAAAGACATTGATATAATGCCAGCCTTTTTTTTACTGAGGTTTCCGTTCTTTGCTCCAAGTTTTTTCTATTTATTATTTATTTATTTTTAAAATCTTATATTCTGCCTTTCTTCTAAAAGATGCAAGGTAGCTTACGGTATTAAAAGAAATAAAAGTTAAATAATAACTTTTGAAAGTTACTACAGTATTTTAAAAGCAGTAAATAGATTCTATATTAAAACCCATAAGAGCAATATTTAAAACACAACAGAATAAAATAATCCCTTTTAAAAGTCCACTTGGTCAACCATCCATTTAAAGGAAAGCATGCCTTAATATAAAGGTCTTCATCTACTTGCAGAAGGACATCAAAGATGGGGCCAATGTGGCTTCCCATGGGAGGGCCTTTTAGAGTCTGAGAGTAGTGACAGAGAAGGCCCTCTCCAATGTCCCCATCAGATGTGCCTGTGATGGTGTTGGGACCAAGAGAAAGGTCTCTTCTTAACACACCGATAGCTTGGGATAGCTTGGGAGCTAGCTCAGTGGTTTAGATATCTGGCTGCAGACCCAGAGGTTGGGAGTTCAATTCCCCACTGAGCCTCCTGGAAGAAGAGCCAGCCTGTGTGGCCTTGGGCAAGCTTGCACAGTCCCAGGGTGTACCCTGAAGCAGGGACTGGTAAACCACTTCTGAGTATACTGTATACTCTACCTGGAAAACTCTGAATAGCATCACCATAAACCAGAACTGATTTTAGGGTACATTATTATTTATTATTAGCTTGGACCCAAGCCATCTAGGACTTCGTAGGTTAAAACCAGCGGTTTGAATTGTGCCCAAAAATAGATCGGCAGCCAATGGAGTTGCTGTAACAGGGGAGTTATACATTCTCCGTAACCAGATCCAGTTAATAACCTAGCCACGATATTTTGGACCCACTGGAGTTTCCAAACACTTTCTGAAGGCAACCCCACATAGAACACGTTACAGTAATCCAGCCAAGATGTAACGAAGGCATGTGTCACCACGGCAACATCATACCTCTCCAGGAACGGCTGCAGCTCATGCACTTGTTTTAACTGGGCAAAGACACTCCTGGCCATTGCCAAAACATAGGCATCCAGACTCAGAGATGAATCCAGAAGCACCCTGTATTTTCAGATGAAGTGTAAGCAAATCCCTGTTCTTTGATCTGCTTTTCAGCTGACCAGGAGCATCTCTGTCTTATCTAGATTAAGTTTCAGTTTATTCGCCCTCATCCAGTCCATTACTGACATCAGACCCTGATTTAGAACTGAAACAGCTTCCTTGGATTTAGATGGAAAGGAGGGATAGAGGAGGATGTCATCAGCATTCTAGTAACACCAAATCGCAAAACACCAGAGATCACCTCTTCCAGCAGTTTTATGTAGATTTAACATCTACATGCAAAGTAGCATAGGAGACAAAGCAAAACCCTGGCAGACACCACGGGATGATGAACAGAACAGGAGTACCCCCCCCAGCACTACCCTCTACGTAAATTCTCCCTTCCAGGAAGGAATGGAGCTGTAATAAAACAGTGCCTCCAAGTTCCATCCAAGGGAAATTGCCCAGAAGGATACCATGGTTGATTGTACTGAAATCCATTGAGACATCCAACAGAACCAAAAGGAATACACTCTCCCTGTGTAGTTCTCAGCATGGGTCATCCACCAAAGCAGCTTAAGCACTCTCCATTCCGTAACTAGGCCTGAAGCCAAATTGGAAGGGATCTAGATAATCTGTCTCACCAAGGAACTCATGGAGGCCAGAGGTCACAACCCTCACCAACACCTTCTCCAAGAATTAGAGACTGTTCAATAATTATTCAATAATATGGAATCCAAGGAGGGCTTTTTCAACAATTGTCTTACTACTGCCTCCTTCAAGCATGCTGGAATCCTATCCTGTTGCAAGGAGGCATTCTTGGTGTTGCAACTGAAAACCAGCCTATGCAGATGCAGAAATACTTATCTGTACTGTATTGCTCTAGAGACCCCAACACCTGCTTGAAAGCTGGGTAAAAAAATTACACCATAGCAAGAAACCAACCTTTGCCTCTCGATACATGTTTTTTCCACATACAGTTGAGGACTCAACTCCACTGTGACCCTTACCAATTAATGAGAGTCCCTACAGCCTTTCCACTTTGCTGCAGGAAACTGCTAAAAACTCGGCACCAGCCATCTTTACTGTCGCTGCGGGCATACATAATGAAAGCTCCTGTATTATTTCATTTTAAGTCTTCTGTTCAAGTACAAGCTCAAAACATTACTTACATAATACCAACTCCACTCTTGGTTAAAATGCTGCCCATGGGTATGCAAAAAACTGCAGTATGCATATAAAGCACTAAAGCATAAGATACAGCAAGCACACACACACACACACACACACACACACACACACACACACACACACACACACACACACACACACGTCATAGATGACTTAGACGACATACTGGTCAGGTAACTAGGCAAGAACTTTGCTGTTCCTCTGAAACAAGAAAAAAAGATACTAACTGATCTGACAACAGACACATCTAAGTCCAATACCACCTTACGACTAAATTATATAACTCGAGCTATACCTGTAAAATACACAGAAGTATTTGGTCAAGGAGTAAGAATTCTTTGGTGTAGTTCAGATGGAATTTAGAATTCTTCTCCCTCACCAAGTTACAGATCCTGGGCTTACATAAAATAGGGCCATAGCAGTTGAAGTGATATCAAACTCCTACAACAGTATGTGTTACACAGCTGTGTCAGCTCCATGTCCCTTGACCTGAACTCAGCCTTTGTTTTAAAAAGTATTTGCACAAAAATGCAAAATTTAGAGACATATTACTCTTAAATATGCACTTCTGTTCAGATTTTATGATAAAAGGTGCCATTTACATGTTAAAACTGTGCCTCAAAATTCAAGCAAACGTAGAAGTGGAATGCCTGTGCTCCAATACACACAATAATTCTACAAAGGGATGTACTCTGCCTTTGGACAAACACATAAAAACTTACCAAATCAGAGACATTTGTGCTAATCCCTAGTGACTAAAGAAGGGAGGAAGGACAGCTGTCCACCTCCAGAGTGCATTCATCCATTCAGTATTTGTTGTATTAAAATTACACTCTGCAATTTGAATTGGGGAAAGTGGAAATCCGAAGTAATACTCTTGATTGAGCCAGCGGTGTCAAAGGAGCAGGCATGTGACACTGAATCCCCCAAGAGAGTCTAAGCTCTCCTCTAGACACTCCAGCGACTAGACCAGTGGTCCCCAACCTTGGACCTCCAGATGTTCTTGGACTTCAACTCCCAGAAATCCTGGTCAGCAGAGTTGATGATGAAAGCTTCTGGGAGTTGTAGTCCAAGAACATCTGGAGGCCCAAGGTTGGGGACCACTGGACTAGAGCACTAGAGAGGACTTAGGTTGTCATCACATGGTACATACTCTCACAGCTCTTTTGTAGAAAGAATGAAACAAAATGGCTGGTGCCACTGTTTGGATCAGTGGTTCCCAAACATGGGTTCCCATGGATTAAAACTCCCCAAAGCTTTACCACTCAGTATTTTGGGAGTTATAGTCCAAGAACACCTGGATATAAGACTGGGAACCACTGGTTGAAACAGTCTTTATATGTTCTGGAACATTCTTCATTTTCTTTGTTCACCCAGTCACATTAGTTTACTAAATGTTACAGGGATACTATTACACTACTCGAAGTGTGCAAGTGTGTGTGAGAGAGAGGGGGGAGATTTTGTTGAAGGCTGATTGTTGTATGGACTTTCACACATGTCACACAATCAAGGCATTGCATAGCACCCTCGGTCACAGTCATTTTCCCTTTCACAGATGTCTGTCTCTCCATGTGTCTGAATGTGCACTTCTCTCTGTGTATACTGGAGATCTTTAAATGTACAAATAACATCACAATCCCAGGGGCAGAGAAGGCTGGAATGTCTCCTAAAGGGCACAGAGTAGGTATGGAATAGGTCAAGGTGGTTCTGCACCGTAATTCAGACGTTCTGATACAATGAACTAAATACTCAAGCTTCTCTACCTGCATCTCTTCCAAGCAACAGAATATTTGAGATTGTCCCTTTAGCATGCAATTTAAATGACTAAAAGTTCAGGCAGCCCTTTGTCTGATCCTCATCGACTGCTGTTAAACTAAATGTTTCTCATCCTGAAATCAATACTTCTTTACGAAAATAAACCCGGGCATTGACAAACAATTCTGCAGCATATTGCGTCTTCCTTGGTAGCAAGCTTCACAAACATGAGCCACTATTAAAGTGTGAGAAATTGTAAGAGACTGGTTGCTTAACTTTGTACTGGTTATTCACAATAGCACAATCATTCTGCAGTACCAGAAAAATGCTCATTCCTAAAGTTCCCTGATCTAATTAGTTAATATGCCTCTCATTAACCATTTCAAAGTACAACAGTTTTTTCAACTCTTCCAGTGGCACCTGTTACAAATTAAATTTATAGAGGTATAAAGTTACAAAAGCATACTAATAATTTTATTTGTTTTGAGTATGACCTAATTATATTCCACAGTTCTCTTTTTCATTCTGTACTACACTATCATCATCATCATCCTTCCTCTCTACTAATGGCTGGACATCATCATGGCTAGTTCAACTCTAGAGGTGTTCCTCTAATCACTGATGCTGTGTAACCCCCAAACTGTTATCTATAATTTTTCAGATGGCTCAGCTACAATGAGCGGGTACAGTTCAACAGGTTGCAGTGCCTGGTTGTGGGAGTGCAAATCCCCACTGCACCTTCTGGGAGGGGAGCCAGCTGAAATCACCCATGTGATGCAACCTCTGCAGCCTTGGATAAGCTGCATTGTGTTACCAAAAGCTGGGACTGGTATATCAAAAGCTTACTGTATATCAACAAGCTCTCTTAAAAACTGAAGGGTAAAGGTCATCCATTTCTTCATTCTTTTCCAAATCCAGATGTGTACGTATATTAGTAATCAGTAGAGGGAAAGACAACCATCTAAAAGTCAACTGTTATTCTTGAAAATCCGTCTACTTAAATTCCCTTCCAATATCTCCTACGCTTCATCGTCTTTCTCAAAATGTTCGGGAAATACAAAACTACAACTATGGCTTAAGTAAAACTCAATTTACATATAAGAATATCACTGACTTATGATTCCAACCTAGCCTAATCCCCTTCTTTTAGATACCTTATATAGAAAGAAGCCTGAAGTCCCACAGTGTAAAGGATTCCACTCTGTGTGTTCTGATTTGCCAACACTGCTTCTTGGCTGTTGATTGCTTGCTAGAAGTACAGTTACATTGCTTACAGCCTGCTCAAAACATTTTGCTACCTGAATCGTAGCAAATACCACCCTACATCTAAACCCAATCAAGGTGCCTTCTGTCTAAAGACAGATAATATATTTGAGCACAGAAGCAGAAAATCCCTTACACATATCCCCCCCATTTCTAGCAGCGACAAAATATTGTAGTAATGGATGAATTAAGTAACTTAGACTGTGACATCCATCTCATCTCACCTTATGGTAGAGCGACTTTTGAAAATGCTGCAATAGCACTAAGAGAATTATTTCATTGGGGTTTAAGCTTCTGGAAAAGGAGGATCCTGTGCATCAGATCATAGTTCTCTATTCTTTGATGCAATTACAGTATGTCCAGTTTCAGTTTGCAGGTTTTCTTTGTTTCACTGTGAGCACTGACCTTACTTTTTCATTTTTCATAATCAACAAATTGGTCCAGTATAGAGAAATTGCTTCAGCAGATCAGCACGTCAGGCAGGGAATTCTCCAAGACAGCACATCACCACCTGAATGCTAGCATTCCATTTTTTCTTTTCCAACCATATGTATACAATTCTATGACAACTGAGCATCATGAGAGCCTGTTGAGCTGGTTTTGCAACTCTCCTCTAGGATTTTTCCAGTCCTTTGTATTTCAATTAGACGTTAAGTCCCACTTTATTCACTAGGGTTTACTCTCTTGTAAAGCACACAAAGGACTACAATCTTTCTGATATGATCATTTTTATAGTGCATACATACCCGTATCATATTGTTCTTCCAGGGCTGAACCTCTGGGATCAACTCTTTCTTGGTGGAATAGTATGACTAACTGATGTTTGGGGTAACCATAAGGAGTAGTGCAAGCTACAAACCTTCTCCCAGCATAGAATACAATATAATGCTTCATACACCTTCTATTCCATGGTTATTGCAGTTGTTTGCAATACAGACAGACTTTTCCTGGATCCAAACCATTTAATCTATTAGTGGTATACCTAACTGAAAGATTACGGCTAGATCATAAACCATTTTCACATCACCAAACAAATGGGATACAATCTGTGGATAGTGTGGTTCAGCAGAAAGCCAAATAAGTGGTTTCTAAATCAAATTCAAGAATTAACTTGCCTTAGAAACAAAAATAATTAAACTAGTTCTACTGGAAATTCATTTTGGCAAAAGATGAGGGCAACAGGAAAAGAGGAAGACCAAATAAGACACAGATTGGCCTAGAATCTACCAGAACTGAACAGGGCTGTTGGCCACAGGACATTTTGGATGTCACTAATTCAAAGAGCCCCTATAAGTTAGAAGCGGAAGGATGGTACATAAAAACAACAAAGCAGATGGGACAGCATCCAGCCCTTCTGAACCATGATAAGAAACCTTTCTTCGGCTTAGCTGTTATACTGTATGTTACTTAGGTGTACTAAGATGCAAGAAAGGAAGTTACCTTGAATGACCCTTTGGCTCTTCCCCCACACCACCACCAACAGGTAATACTAACCTAAGGATATTGTCTGTATTTATCCAGCTAATCTCAGGGTCCAATCAAACAGGAATTTGTCCTGCTCCCAGGGTTGGTTTGGTTTGCTCTTTCTTCTTCTGGGGATCAGATGACCTGATCACTAGTACAAACCAATCTGTCCCCAGAGCACCCTACCCACACCTTTTTGAACACCTGTCAGTGATGTCTACTCTTCTGGTATAGACAGCTGCACTCTAGTTTGGTCTGTTTCCAGCACATGCAATCACTGAATGGTCCTTGTAGCTGTCAAAACTGCTATGTCTCCTTCTGCTGTCTATTTCTAGTATCGTGAAGTAGCTTAATATATGAGCCACCTCAGGATATCAGCAAACTGAATGCTTCCTCTGTTCTCTGCAAAGGGACAGGGGATGTGAAACATATTTTTTTGCCTCTGCTAGACCATAACTGATGTGCTTAATGACTAACTGTTAATCAAAACTACAACACACAAGGCAAATCATCATCATCACTGTCATCATCGTCATGTGCCATCAAATCAGTTCTGATTTATGGCAACCCTTGTCAGGGTTTTCCATGGAGAGAATACTTAGAAGTTTTTTCCCATTCCCTTCTTCGGGGGGGGGGGCACCGTCGGGCAGTGCAGCCTCTCCAAGGCCACACAGGCTGTGCTTTACTTACAGGAAGCACAGTAGGGAATCAAACTCCCACCCTCTGATGCTGCAGCCAGACAACTGAACCACTAAACTAAATTTAGTCCAAGTGCTTCAGTGCTTTAGCAATGAACTAGCTAGAGGCAAAGATAATATTTTTCATCCCCCCTCCCCCCCATAAAGAAGTACAGGAAGTGTTCAATTTGGCAACAGGCTGAACTTCATGATAGCAGAAATTGACAGTGGGCAGAAGATGATTGAGGTATGTATGCCATTTGTGTGAGAATCACACCAAAATAGCATTTCATTCCTCCCCCCCCAACCTCAGGTGACCCAATTTAGACTCCACCAGCCCACTCTAAAAGTGTAGTTGCAGCTTCAGTTATCCCTTCCACCACTCTGTTTCCTCTCCCCAAACTCTCCCTGTTATCTTTCTATTCCCTATCAGCTTATCTATTTAAATCTCTCTCTTTTTTCTCTCTTTCTCTTTGCATAGGCCTTCCGTGCACTAATTCCATCTCCTGTAACCATTTTTAAAAACTTGCTTGTTCTTAGATCATTGCCTGTGCTGCATTCCTTCTTCAGCAACCTTGCTCTGGAGTCCCTGCCTCTAAACTTCTAAACATCAAGTCCTAACCACTCAAGAGGACTTCCCCATTTCTCATGGAATCTGAACTGGAAAAAAAAAATACTCCCCCCTCCCTGGAACAACTGAGTATTCCTAATCATCACCCCAACTAAGCCTATGAGTGTCAAGGACTTCACCACCATACGTATAGGCAAAACAGCCACATTTCCTTTTAATCTCCTCTTTAATTATGGATCAGCTTGTAAACCAAAGCAAGTGCTTTAACTTTTCAAGCCACTTGAAACAATTTATGAATTATTCTAACAGTTCCTCTTACTAAAAACAAATCCACTCAACAGCTGACAGTTAGAAGCTACATGTGCTTTAAACATAACTGTTTGTGGAGAATGCTAAGAAAGTGATTGTAAGATTTTTAATAAGATTGTCTAGAAGCTTTAAAGACAATCGGTAGTAGATTCCATGGTTTACATTTATAATCCACTGTGTTGTTCTTTTTTGTTAGTGTTGTTTATCCTAACCAAAATCTATGAATGAAAAGGGTCGACAGGGCCGCTCTATCTGAGATTAAAAGAGGATGATGCCAACACTGCCTATGCAGCTCAAAGCTGCCACCAAGTGGCAGGATAGAGACTTTGCTTAATTTGAGTTTGACTATGTTTGTCTGGCACTGTGGCACAGTTTTAATTGCACCCCCTGGAACAGAGTAACTGCCATTAAGAAGCGCCTTTTTATTCTAAGCATAGTATTAATCTGCATTTGGAAATGTAGAAGGCTATTACATGTGAAGCTACTGGATGGGCAAAAAGGCAAAAAAATTAAAATAATAATAAAAAATGATAGGCTTTTAGCATTGCTCTTCCTTTCTCCAGCTGTGCAACATAGCCCAGGACTTGGAAAATGAAAAGCTACTACTGCCAAATAACTGTTTAATTACGTGAAACAAGCAACCAGGGCCAATAAAACTGGAGTTACCACTAAAAGTGATCATCATCTTCCAAAGACTAATAAACTGGGGCTACTAGGTGCATGGTCTTTTATAGTCTTGCCTAGAGACTTGGTGTCTCTAGACACAAAAGTGCTAATGTGCATATAATACACTATAGCACTATAAACCATTACAAGCCAGAAGCAAAAATGACTTACATCAGTGATAGCCATCTTTTTTGCTTGCTGACTTTTCAGATCAGTCTATTTATGGTACTTCAACAGTAAAAGAAGGGATGCAATAAATATATTTGACAGCCTTCCTCCTATAACGAAACATTTACCGTGTATTTAAATTTAAAGCTCAAAGACCAGTTTTAAGACTTAGAATTGATCTTTAGTTTCTAACCTAATTAATTTTGTACTCAGAGCGATATTTACTTTCCTTGATGTATGTGCTCTACACACAAAAAAGTAAGAAAGAAAATATCACTTTCAATATAGAAGAAAGCTTCCATACTCAAATCACTGAATTTTTATCTTAAAACCATAAAGCTATTCAAAAATGAATTTGCAAATGTAATTGAGCTTCTAATAGCTTCTAGAGGCAGTAATTAAAGAAATCTCATTTCCCTAAATTAAACATAATGAAATGCTTTTTGAGATCAAATAAAAACTGGAAATGATATTAGGCTAGAGATAATTTATATGAAAATCTAATATTCACAAGTGTGAAAGATAAGCTTAAATCAATAGCAAAATAAATAACAATCTTTGCCTTGATCCAGATGCGTAATCACTGTTACTGGATGCTAGCAATTCCTGCTGTTTTATCAACCAAATATGTTTCCACAAGGTATGCTCTCATATTGGTATGTTCAATTAAGCCGCCTAGAGTGGACGAGGTGGGGTATAAATCAAATTAAATCAAATCAAATCAAATCAATCAAATCAAATAAGTAAATAAGTAAATAAGTAAATAAGTAAATAAGTAAATAAATAAATAAATAAATAAATAAAATAAAGGCCAAACACTCTTTACAACAAATCATAGATACATGCAGCACAGTAAGGAAAGGGTCCACTAACAACTGGCCACTTCATGGAAGGGGGCTTCCCAAGTTCCCGCTGTGATCAACAGTCCTTGCCTTGACAAAAGGTATGCGCCTTTCCAGCTGCATCCGTTTTCCCAGATTCATTCCCTTTTCCAGATTCCTCTCTGGTCCACATTGCAACACCAGTCTGTCTTCCACAATGAAGCCTAAATTAGTCTTATTGCCACCAAAGAGTTCCTTAATGTCAGTGGCACTGCCCTTTTATGGGTCTTGCTGGATCTTGCACAGGACCAAGAGCTTCTTCTGTCTCTTTTCACAGTTCATTTCCAGGCTACACTGGTAATGAACACCAACATTACAAATCACCAATATCTGCATGCACTGTGTGCTGTAAGTAAAGATGCAACTCTTGATTCGTGGGGGGGGGGGTTGTACAAGAATGAAGAATCATGAAGTTTCTTTTTATTTTCTCAGCATCTTCCATATTTTTAGGCTCTTCTGCAAATCCTTCTTGCAAAGGATTCTTTGCACATAAAGAGGTTGTAACTTACAGATGAACATAATTTTCATAGATTAATTATATTTGCCCATACTCAAATTTAATGATCTTGTTTTAGCAGTGCTTGAATGTAAAATTGTCAGTATAGGTTTAGAAAAGTATTCTGGGTAAATCTATTGTGAGGCCAAAGCAGGATGATCATGCATTCTGTTTGCCCTCTGTATAGGCTCTGTAAAACAAAAAGACTGGTAGTTAATGACACCTGAGGCAGCCATCTGGCCTGAACATAGTCAACAAGGGTGTTAAGTACCTGGCTGAGTGTAAGACCATAAGAGTCAGGAATGTTCATTTCCTAAGGAAGCCAGGCCTGGCTATTCCTCTCAGAGCTTCTGTTTCTAGGCATCTCCATCTTCTGTAAGCATTCTGAATACTAGTGTCTGCAGAACTCTTTTGTTCTTTAAGACTCTTTAACTCACATATAAATGGGTATACAACCCAATAGGCTTTTAAATCTACCTATATGCTGTGTTGGTATCCTTCCCCACCGGTGAATAAACAGCTTTTTTCCTCAAAACCTCATTATTCTTCCTGGTTCTTTACAAATATTCCTCATGCAAAAGAAGCATGATATTTGCACAAAAGCCAATATATTTTGCATGAATTGCACTGCTTCATTCACAAAATGCAACCTTCTTTACACAAAATAACAATGGGTTTTTGTTGTTCTTGTTGCTAGTGTTGGCACACATACAAGAAGGAAAATCCTGTGATAACGTCACAATCAGCTGACTGATTTGTTCCTCAACGATGATAATATCTGTAATTACTCTTTGCACCTCTAACAGAAAGGTGGGCACTGTCTCTTAATGATCACTGGAGCTGGGGACTGAGGCTTATTAAGCAGGACTCCAGTGCAAGTGATATTGGAAGAATTTATTTATTTATTTATTTATTTATTTATTTATTTATTTATTTATTTATTTATTTATTTATTTATTTAATATCCCACTTATCTGGTCGGTTAAGACCACTCTAGGCAGCTAGAAATCAGTTAGTTAGGCCACTACATCACATTGATCCAGAGTAGATCACATAGGACCTTTCAAGTAATGTTTCCTCACTAGTATGAAAAACAAAGCAACTTTGGTGTGACCCCAACAATAAATGCACTTCACCGTTCCTTCACCTGTCAACCTACTAAGGTAGGACAAGCAGGCAGGGAAAACACTCACTTCCTATTAGGAAGCTGAACCATTTTGCAGCCACAGAAACCAATAGCCCCTCTAAGAATGTTTCATGTTCCCCAAAACCTCTCTCTCTTTTTTGCTACTTTTCTTCTCTTGCCACTTTGATCTATCCTTTATCTTTATGCTCTTCATGACACCTTTTTGAATAATAAAACTAAAGCCTTTCTTCCATGTTTTTCTACTAAAACACCCTGGATAGGTTTGAGTTGACTATTCATTACAAGCCTGGCCACTCATTATACAAAACTCTTTCAAATTATCTTGTGATCTCTGCCAACCCAAGCCCATATCAGGTCCTCACCCAGCAAATTAGGAAGCTTGGACAAAGATACTGATCTGAATTTCTAACAATTATGAAATGTGCCCATAATCTACTAACCATCCATTCTGAAGCAGTATTGCCAAATGTTTCTATGGGTTCCAAAGCCTTTATCTAGCAGAAAACCACCGTTGCTTTGTCGTGCCTCAAAAGAAACCACATAGCCCTAAATGGCTTGGGTCCAAGCTATCTCAAAGACCGTATCTCCCATTACGAGCTGGCTCGGATGTTAAGGACATCAGGATAGGCCTTTCTCTTGGTCCCACCACCTTCCCAGATGCATCTGTCTGATGGGGACACAGGAGAGAGCCTTCTCTGTTGCTGCACCCAGACTTTGGAACTCCCTCCCACAGGAGGCCAGAGTGGTCCCATCTTTCCTATCCTTCTGCAAGCAGGCAAGAAGAACCTTTCTCTTCAGCCAAGCCTTCCCTCAGTAACCAGCTACCTGTGAGTGATTTTTAGATGGATTGTTATGCATTACTGCTCTGACTGGATTTTAGTACTACAGTACTTGCTTTTATTTCCATTTTTGTGTTTTCCATTTCTCAGAGTGACTTTTTTTTACAGTTTCTATATACTCATTGATCTTTGCCTTAATATTGCCTATTAATGATGTAAGTTGCCTCCTTATTCATTGTTCAAAATTTTAAATATTGTCTTTTAATGATGTTAACCACCACTGTATACTTTAAATATTGTCTTTCATTGTTTGTAAGCCACCTTGGGTCCTTTTCAAGGAGAAAGGTGGGATAAAAATATTTTAATCAAATAAATAGTCCACAGTGAGGTTGTTTTGCTTGTTGCTTCTCACCGCAACACTCACAAGAACTCTGTATTTGGAGAAAATAATAAAGTAAAGGCAGGGACAGTGTAGGTCAGTGAAGAGTTGCACGAAGGAGTCAGAGCCAGCGGCGGCACAAGGTAGAAGACTCAGAAGTAGAAAGCTGAAGACCGAACAAAGCACCTGGAGGAGAGAACCTGACCAAAATGTTGAGATTAGTCAAAGCTGAACTGAAGAAGGGTTGTGAAAGAAGAGAAGAAAACTCAGAAGCTTATGTGTGGGGTATTTACTGAAATCTAAAAAGGATAGGTTTCGAACCAGAAGGAATACTTCAGGGAGAAATCAAGGAGTGGACAAAAATACAGAGCACTGTAAATTTAACCAAGAGTACACATTAAGGTTAGAATACCTTGTTTTTCTCATCCTCACATGAAAGGATGAGGAATTACACTGATTTCTTCCTGTCCCTATGAGAACTGAAGATATTTTCTGGTGTTGTTAAACCAATGCTTTTATACAAATCGCATAATTGACAAAAGCTGCACAAAACTGTATCACTGGCATGAATATTTTACTTGTGAAGTCTACATATTGTACTTGATATGTTTGAAGAAGTCGACCTGTCCATGAGAGCTCAATAGGTTATTTTGCCTTGTTTATTATTATTATTATTATTATTATTATTATTATTATTATTATTATTATTATTATTATTATTATTATTATTATTATTATTATTATTATTATTATTATTATTATTATTATTCCTTTGGGTCTTGCCTGATATGCTTGCACAAACATAGCCATCTATTCTAAATCTACAACTTGCTGCTTTGTTTCAGTGCTTAGAAATTTGAAGCATCCAATGAGTTCTTTGCATCCTTTAAAACATTCAGGTACAGTGGTACCTCGCTAGACAACGACCTCGCAAAACGACGAATCCACATGACGATGAGGTTTTGTGATCGCTATAGTGATTCACAAAACAGTGATTCCAATGGGCGATTTTCGCTGGACGATGATTTGGTCCGTGCTTTGCGGACCATTTTTTCGCAAGACGTCGATTTTTACAGCTGATCGGCAGCTTCGCAAAATGTCTTCCCTATGTTTTCAGGACCCATGCTTCGCAGGACAGCCATTTTAACAGCTGATCGGCGCTTCGCAAAATGGCTGCCCTGTGGACGATCATCGCAAAACAACAAGGATTTTTCCCCATTGGAACGCATTAAACGGGTTTCAATGCATTCCAATGGGGAAACGGTTTTCGCAAGACGATGATTTCGCTAAACAGCGATTTCAATGGGACGGATTATCGTCATCATGCGGGACACCACTGTAGTTCTTTTTTGCTTGTTTGGTGCCTGTATGTCCCTGTGTGTCTGTTTCTGTGTGTGTTTGTGATTTACTTCCCAAAGGGGCTGGACACTATTTTTCCATAGACTGCCCCAGATATTTTGTGTAAGTTGCTGCTGACAAGTCGGGGGGGGGCATTCATTGCCTTGGAGGTAAGAGGGATTGAACATTCCTTGTATAGGTGTCCTATCCTGTCAAAGCAACCTAAATCCATGAGAACAAGGAATTTAATAAGCATTCTTCCCATCCCTAGTACAGACTGACCTTCCAGTCATAACAGCATTACATGTGAGTCACCTGCCATAAAGAACTATAACAGCATTGGTCTGTGGTTAAGCTGGATGGAACTTCAGCCTTTTCAGTATTCTTGAAGGAAGCTGAATATAAATGCTGCTAGTATTTCAAGAGAGATAGTAAATACCCATAAAGAGTTGTACCAATTATTTTTAAGTTTTAACCTTAGGTGGACCTCTAATCTGTTTGTCCTATACGTGCACCTCCTGACAAAAGCTAAGCACATGTGGCAGCAGTGTGCAAGGAAAATATAATAGAGGTAACTGTGAAAGGTGGTAAAATAGGAAAAGGCAGGTCTTCACTTGAGTTCCAGGTGATCGGCCAGGGATCATTTAAAAAGCAAGTCTTCACATGTTACGATTTGAGCCAAGACTTTCATCTGTAGTGATCAGTGGAAATATTGCTCCACAAACCTACATGAGAATTCATACATTCAAATCATCCAATGAACCTAGGACTATGGTCACAGAAGCGTCTCCTTGGGCTCCTGGCAGAACATTATGCAACAATGTTTACACACTGTATTCAAATCAGTTTCTACATAATTTCAGACCAATGCATATTCTGATGCTATTTCTTTTGGATCTTTCCCATTTAATAACAGGCATCTATTTGCATAAACGGAAGCTCGACAGTAATTTCAGCCACACAAATAAATACCCTCTGAGAAAGCATCTCATTTTCCTGCAAGAACAATGCCCATTCTTCATCAGAAAATCAGGGATACCAAGACTTGAAATAAACTTGTATGGTTTACTGTATCTTGCTGTGTATAGAAAAGTCCCAAGCCTAGCTTAATAGGTAAAGGAGAAGAAAAGAAACACTGAACAAAGAGGTACAAGTACTGATCTATCCATTTCCAGAATATTCTTGAGATAATAACTATCCTGAATGTTTTGAAACACTGGATATCGGTGGGAGGGAGGCTTTTAGAACATAAAGGGATGTCTCCTTTCCCACTAACTTGCTGCTAAAGTTCTTTTTCCTGCCTGTGGCTTACCCCTCCTCTCTTCCTATTTGCTTGCTTTGCTTTCTGTTGTTTAGTTACTCTCCTCCTCTGACTTTCCACCATTTGGAAGACATGAAGGATGTCTCTCTCATGTGGCAAAGACTCTGACTCCTTGTTTTTCTTTTTATCCTTCTGATTATAACTATATACAACTGTAAGTAAAGAAACATTTCTTCAACTTTAAATAATTCTAGAGTTATTTTTAGCACATAAAATGCTAGTCACTATGAAAAAGTTTGGACTACTGAGACTTGCAGCTATTTTCTCATGCTTTGTGCAGTTGTTTTCGTGCCTCATATTCTGCTAACTATAAAAAATGAATTAACAGACAATTTGCAACAAATATGGCTATCCTTCTAGCCATAACACTACTTGAGCCAGACATGGGATTTAATACTGTTTGAACATTTCCTATTTACTTCAGCGATAACAACCTAAAAATATTTGCTGTGTCTGATCTTCCTAATCGGCATGATGATACCAGAGTGGGGAGGGGAGGACATTCAGAATGAAATCTGATTCATTTAAAAGAACAGTTGCAGTAGATATATATTGTAACAAAAGAAATGCGAACAAGAACAAAAAGAAAGACTGTTTTATGGACATAAATATAGTGAAAAGAATATACATAGCAATTAAGAGATTTTCACAATTGTGAAGACACCCCATCATAAGACCCTAATTCCAAAGCAGGACCTTTGCTTTCTGATCAGTCTGGTCAAAAAGTATAATCTCATTATGCCACAAGAAGTGAGGTGGAAATCCCAACAGAATAAATAACTCATATGGATAATTAAACAAGCTAAGCCACATGATGGCAGAGTGAAGTTTTAAAAGTTTTTGGTATATCTGCTTTCTGTGTAAGTATTCTGAACTAAGAGTCAGCAAGAGACTACAGGCCTATATAGGTTCTTTAGATGTCATTCTTTTGATGCTGTTCCAGTACTGGAGGCCCTCAAGATAGGTCTCTAAGGAACTGTCTCTCTTTGGGGACCATTCTTCCCTCCAGGATGCAGCATCAAAGATATCTTTATGTTTTGCTTCTTCATCAAGCTGCTCTGGTCCTCTTCAGCACCAGAGAAAAAAATGCAATTCATTTCATTTTTTACCATGGTAAGATTTAAAATCAGCTGAAACAATCTACTACAGCATAGGATGGTTTGCCCTGGAATTAGATATTTCAAAGAATTACATTCAGTTTCACTGTGCAAGTTCTTCAGTCTATATGACAACAGCACCTTTGAAGCAAAGTGACATTTGAAGACACTAATTACAAGACAGAACATTATATTCAGTTCTTGTATCTCACAAGAACTTAATATAGTCAGTCAAAGATACTGAATATGAACCTTTCTTCTTCCTGTGCAACCCTGTGTATCACTAACACCAAACACATGAAATCCTTATTCCTTGTCATTCTGATGAAGGTGAACGTAGCTGAGCATACTGCTCATGAGGGAAAAGTGAATACTGTTAACTGATAGACCGTTTTATTAGTACTGTATGAGAGTGCAGCAAGGATCATCTGCTGGCAGAACAAATCAACATTCTACAAGGCAGTTCTAAAAATGGGGGCTGCCCAGACTTTGAAACCAGGCTTCGGATCAGCACAAGAGTTGGTACAGATATAGCAGTCTACTATTGCTCTATGCCAAAACAAAACAAGAAAACAAATTAAGAACACAATTCAATTCTCCACAGTAAAAGAGATACCCAGCACCAAACTGCTTAGAACTCCTTCATTAGCAGAGAAGCTTACGTGCTAAAAGCTTGTCAGAATTTAAAAACAGAAAACAAAAAAACAGCTATATTATGTTCACAGAAGGACAACAGAGAGGGAAGGAACCTAGCCTCCTTTAGCAGAGAGTTCCACAGTTTGGAATTGGCAACCTTTAAAGTTTTCTCTTTCCACAGTAAACCCCTTTGCCTCATATACATGCTCCTTGTATGTAACCTCTTTCTTTGTATTCATCTCTAGAAGCATGAGATGATGTACTTCTGTTATTATCCATGTCCCACTGTTATATAAATAAACACATTCTTTTTTCCATATGCATGTGTTACTTTTGTGTGTGTGTTATAGCTCCATGGTAGCACATCTATGTTATTGTGCAGCAGAGTAAATCAACATTCTATAAGGCAATTTAAAAATAAGGACAGACAAAACACACACATACAATTATAACTTTAAACTTGACTTTGGACCAGCACCAAATTTGCCACATATGTAGCAGACAGTTTGCCCTTCTCTGTGCCAAATTTGGGCGAGTTTCAATTCATGATTTTTAAATTTTTTTTAAGCAAAGCAGTGTGCTGCTTATATACTGCCTGATAATACTTAAAGCTGCCCCCCACCATCAGATGGGTACTCAATTTACTGACCTTAGAAGGATGGAAGGCTGAGTCAATTTTGAACAGGCTACTTGAGTTCAGGATTGAACTCAGGTTATGAGCAAAGTCTTCACTGTAGTACTGTAGTTTAACCACTGTGTGACAAGGCTCCTTAAAAATAACAGTTTTTCACCTATGTATTCATAAATAGGTGAGCCTAAATATCCCCAAATTTAAAACAAATCACATAAATTGAAAAGGCCAATCTTGCTCATCTTGAAAGAGAATGGTTGTCCCCACCCACTTTTTTAACTTGGAGAGAATCCAGGCTGCAGGGGCTGAAATACTGATCCTCAAAAAAGGTATTTCAAAAAGGAAAAGCCAGTTTGTTATAAGTCTGCACATGCGTGGCACAGCCTAGCCAGCAGGATCTTTGTAAAATGTGTACATTTTTGTACATTTATAGGAAGGGGAATGAAGATATTTAGAGAGAAAGGTCACAAAAACAGACTGAAAAGGCAGATTTTCTTTAAAGAATATGTGAAACAAAAAAACAGGTTTGCTTTAAAGAAAATAATGGAGTGACTGTCTTACAGAAAGGGGGAGATTTTTCATGTATCTTAAGTAAATATTCTCTCAGGATTCCTGAGATCAAACCATCTCCTCACATAAGTTTTCAAATTGGAAATCATCCCCCTACTATTCACAAAGAGACACCAAACAGGAAAATTCTAAAATCTGATCCCTTTTTCATCAGTTAACCACTTCTCACTAAAATCCTAAGCAACTGTCATCAATTGCATGGAGCCACAAAGTAATTAAAATGCCTAGAAGAAATGGTAGATACAAGACAGTATCCTATAGACCAGTGGTCCCCAAACTTCTTAGCACCGCAGACAGGTTGGGGAAGGCAGGGCACCCTCCCTGTATCCACACGTACACACTTGTGTGCATGTGCAAAAGAGTAGGGTGTGCTTATACAGGCATCTGTATACTCACACGCATGTGCAAAGTGTGGGGGCACTCAGGGGAACTCACGAGCATTCATACGCATGTGCAAAGGGTTGGGGGGTGCTCGCATATAACTGGCCCACAAACAGTAATACGAGTAAGTGTATAGTCTCTTCCTATGGAGAGAAGGATCCAGTGGGGATTTGGCAATTGGAGAATTTTATTATCTATCTTTGCTGTTACTCTTGTGGCAAAGAAGTCACATCAGTTCAGTTCCGGATGCCGCACTTCAAAACAGACATGGTGCAACTGAAAAAGGTGCAGAAGAGAGTGACTAAAATGATGACTGGGCTGGGGCACCTCCCTTATGAGGAAAGGCTACAGCATTTGGGGCTCTTTAAAAAGGTAAAGGTTTCCCTTGACAATTTTTGTCCAGTCGTGTTCGACTCTAGGGGGCGGTGCTCATCCCCGTTTCCAAGCCATAGAGCCAGCGTTTGTCCAAAGACAATCTTCCGTGGTCACATGGCCAGTGTGACTTAGACACGGAATGCCATTACCTTCCCACTGAAGTGGTCCCTATTTATCTACTTGCATTTGCATGCTTTCGAACCGCTAGGTTGGCGGGAGCTGGGAAAAGCGACGGGAGCTCACTCCGTCGCGTGGATTCGATCTTATGACTGCTTGGTCTTTTGACCCTGCAGCACAGGCTTCTGCGGTTTAGCCCGCAGCGCTGAGGGGGGACATGACTGAGACATAAAATTATGCAGGGGACGGACAGAGGGAAGCTCTTTCCCCCTCTCACAGAATAGAGTGAGAACAGACAAAAGAAATAATGAAAATTACAATGTAGTCAGAAAAAGCACCGCATTCTAGTGGTCATGCCACCACTATCAACATTGCACAAATGGCAAGTACAATTTTCTAGGGCAAACTGATCTTTTATTCTTCAGTTGATCAGTAATGCTGGAATCCTTTATGAAAAAAAAAGCAAGATAAATCACATTCTTCTTCATGAGTTTTCATCAGAATTGTTGAACACGCTTCCATTGTGTACAGTTTCCATTTCACAGCAGCACATATAACAGGGTGGGGTGGGGAACGGGACTGAATTGTATGTGTTCAGATTATCCTCTCTCCCAACAGCTTCAATGTGAAATGAAATAACTGACAAGCAGTAAATGCCAAATGATGTAGCATGATTTGCCAAGTCACTTATAAGACAATGGCTGTATCATCCCGGCAAATTCAGCGCTCTCATTAGTCCACAATATCTGTTTTGATCCAGTTGCCTACCTCCTGCTTTCTGAAGAGATGAAACAGCAGTGGGGGTAAAACAATGAAATAAACCTCAATTCCACCAGTCCATTTTCTTCATCAAAGGAGCCATACTGAATACCTTATAATAAAAGGAGTGCTTCTGCCCTCAGGTGGCAGGTTATTCGTGTGAGAGAGAAAGAAAAGCAAAACACATATGGGCACATGTTGTATGGCTGACACAAAGAGGCAGGACAACATAGGTCTTAAATTATATAGGGTGCTTCAGACTTTAAATTCTACTGTGTGTGTTCTTTGCTCTATATATTTTGATAGCATTTCTGAATTAATGTAACATCTGGACTCCCCAATCAAAAGACACAACATTAAATCCTCACCATGTATCACAGAGGACTGTAGTTAAAGGTATTAAATATGAGCCACTCTTTCTTCCTGTGTAACATTAAAACCAAACACGTTATTTATTTATTTATTTATTTATTTATTGGATTTGTATACCGTCCATCTGGCTACCAAGGCCACTCTGGGTGGTTCACAGCATAACAGACAACGATAACACATTAAATAAGAACCACAACAACATAATAACAATGCAAAAATTCAAATAAACATATCAATTAAACTAAAATGAAAGACAACACGAAAACAATTAATAAAACAAGATGACAAAATTGATAATTTAAGAACTGAAGGAACCTCTGAGCTCTGTAAATGTATTATCTTGAAATGCCTGTCTAAATAGGTATGTTTTCAAAGATCTCTTGATAACCATAAATCCAACTGGTAGTTGCAACTGAAATAGATCAACTGAATTACCATCCAACAATTGATTCAATGGGTCTACTCTAGTTGGAACTAACAGTTGGATTTCGGTTATGAAATCTCTACTACTAGTAACTCTGATGGATTTTTTTCCTAGTTCTTTCCCATACAACTACTCTCCGGTAGTTGGCTATGGGCATACTGTATGTCACATCGCCTTCTATTTTATTCCATACGTTTCCTAGCTCAATATCCAGCAAGCGGATTGGACCAAAACAGACAAGAAGACCCATCAATTTGATGCTAACATTGTGTCTCAATTCTCCTCTTCTGTTCCCATCTCAAAGTGTGGAATAGTCAAGGCTATCTGGGTAGGGCTAGCAGGGCATTTGTTAAACATTTTAAGATCACTAAAGGAGAAAAATTATGAGGTACAAAAACATTTAAACCCAAACCATACAAACACACAGAACTGAAACATGTCATCAAATGTGAGGATGGATTCCTATACCCAAGACATTTCCTCACCTTTTAGATTTTGCACCCCTGTAATACCATTGATGGAATTCCATTTACTTTCAAAAAGGTTTCTGGATCAACATCACTTCAGGCCATTAACAGAACAGTTAAAAAAAGAATTATTAAAATGAAACATATATAGTGTGCTGCTAATGTTTCGCCTAATAGTATAAAAAAGAGTGGCATATTTGCATCTGACTACCAGCTACATGGGTTGGGATAGGTGCATAAGCACCAGCAGGGCACCATTCTGAACTCAATCTCAAAAGTGCAGATTAGTATCAAGACTTCTCTTATGACCACAGCTGTTCTGTTTCACTCTTCTTCCTCACAGCCAGGATGGTATCTACCTTCTGCAGAAAGTGGGCTGATCCAGACTTAGTCACAGTTAGAGGCAATTAATGAGTTGGGATTCTCAGGGCACACATACCCACTGGCTACGTGTGCACTTCAGAACTTGTCATTATGCCCAGTGTGGGTCATCTATTTCCTTAGAATGCAAGAATGAGCTTATTTGACCAGTTTTGAGCAGTTCTGCATCTTGCAGAAATAAGCCCTTCTCTAGTCCACAAACAAAATTGCTTAGGTCTCCCAGACTATTAGTTCCACCATCACCACTTTTAACACCCATAACTGCTTTTACAGGCTATGGAGTTAACCTCTAAATGGTTTTCCAGCAAACACATATCCACCATTTATAATCTGACAAGTAGTACATTGTGATAACATATCGGTGACTTTGCAATTACAGTGGGGTCTCTACTTAAGAACTTAATCCATATTGGAAGGTGGTTCTCAAGTTGAAAAGTTCTTATGTTGAATCTGCATTTCCCATAGGAATGCATTGAAAACCATTTAATCCGTATCTGCTCTTTTCCGTCCATAGAAACTACAGTGGAACCTCTACTTAAGAACTTAATCCATTTTGGAATGGTGTTCTTAAGTTGAAACGTTCTTAAGTTGAAGCAAAATTTCCCATAGGAATGGACTGAAAACCAATTAATCCGTTCTGGCTGTTTTTTTGTTATGTAGAGGTGTGTTCGTACATTGAAGCATTAGTTCCCATAGGAACTAATGCAAAGCTGGTTAATACATACTCTACCACTAGGGGGAGAATTTTTTTTTTAACCTAAGATGACCTAAGGTTAAAAAAAGAGCAAGAAAGGTTTTTTTTCCTGTTCTTATCTTGGATTTCTGTTCTCAAGTAGAAGCAAAATTTAGCAAATGGAGCTGTTCTTAAGTTGGATTGTTCTTAAGTAGAGACATTCTTAAGTAGAGACCCCACTGTAATATTCTATGGTAGGTTGTGAAGTTAAATACAGTGTGGCTATCTTTTGTAGAGATATGGTGGTGCTGTTGGTTAAACTGCAGAAGCCTCTATGCTGCAAGGTCGGAAGACCAGCAGTCGTAAGATCAAATCCACGCGATGGAGTGACCTCCCATCGCTTGTCCCAGCTCCTGCCAACCTAGCAGTTTGAAAGCATGCAAATGCGAGTAGATAAATAGGTACCACCACGGTGGGAAGGTAACAGCATTCCATGTCTAGTTGCGCTGGCCACATGACCATGGAAACTGTCTTTTCAGGCAGGTTTTAAGCAATACATATCTAGACAACACTTTTGAATTTTAGATATTTTTATATGTTTTCAAAATGTTTTCAAATTTGTTTTTAACCTTGACTAATTGTTTTAATATACTGTATAGCTTTGTATAGTATTTTTAACTTATTATTGTATGATTTGAATTGTTGTGAGCCACCTTGGATCCCTTATGGTGAGAAAGGCGGTGCGCGCACACACACACACACACACACACACACACACACACACACACACACACACACACACACAACAGTGATATGAAAATGTATGCAAGTGAGCCCTACAACATACATAAAATGGTAAGGTTTTCTAATCCCCTTTCCTGAAGCTGCTTTCATTTCAGAAACTGGTTGTAGGGCTCACTTGAATACATTTTCATATCAGTGTTTCACACCTACAGGTCAGAACTACATAGTAAATCCCAATATAAGATACCAAGCTCTATATTTGCTTTATAACGTTAAGGCAGGATTGGACAAAAAACATATGTGTAACAATGAGCCAGTAAAAGTAGCGTCTTTAATTCTTTCCTCAGCCACCTTACATACCTGACAATTCTACAATTGCTCTTTCATGTATGCTCTGAAACCGGAACTAAAGGAATTACCAGGATGTATATTTAAAAAGAGAGCGCAAGAGGGAACTAGCAATCAAGGGTACAGTATCTCTACCATTTCCCTAAATCACTACCATCTTCATAGTATGAAGGTCTGAAGGTACACATTGACTAAGGTAAAAGATCACTCCCTTGTTTTAAAAGCAGGAGTTGTGTTTATTTGTAACCAACTTGATCTTATATTTATGAAAAATGTAAGATGGATCCAAGACATAGTTAATAAGTGAACGCAGAACAAAGAAGAAAAAGTACATATTCTGCCTACTTCAATTTTGGGCCATTAATTTCCACTTCCTAGCATAACTTGGCTTGAGAACATGGCACTCCATAGAAATTTGCAAGATAAGTTATTTTAATTGTTACATGACAATAAAATTGAATTAATAAGGAGCTCATGTTTCTCCAGCAGCATTGATTAGGAACTGCAAGCTCTATTATACAATGGTGCATATATTACTTCAATAATTGAAAAACCATGTGCACCGATAGAGATACAGCAAGAGTAGGACACTGGAGTCACACATCTGCAAGCAACATAAATCCATGTTTTCAAATTCTTATCAGTCAGCTGAAGGTCTGACCTTGAACACATAAGAAGCCTTCACAACAAGAAACGAACAGTAGCCATTAGAATAAATAAGACTGCTCCCTTTGTTCTAGGCAAATAAGATACCTGAAAAGTGAGTTACACTCACATTTAAGATGTACCTTTTATTATATTATTTTAGTCCAGCTCCCAAAGTACCGGTAATTCGGTCAGGGGATTCATTAATTGGTAAAAGAGGCAGTGCTGACAATATATAACTGACAAAATTCTAGCAATTTTCCAAGCATAGAAATGAAAATTAAGTCTCAAAATGTACCCCCACACACGTTAATAACAACAAAAAACCTTTTATTTCCAGTTCATTGTTGTAAAAGTATTAACCCAGTAATATAGACATTTCCTACCTCCAACACAGAGTTTTGCCCCTGGGCAACTGGGAGGACTTTGGCTTGCTGAGATTAACCTTTTAAAATTAAAGTAGTCACAATTGAGTATTATTACTGCCTATGTGCTTCATATCTATTAGCTACTGAGGTACTGCCCCAGGCAGCATAATCTTCCTAGCCATAAAATGGGATTTGTTCCACGCTGGAGGAAACGGCTTCCCTGATATTAAATATACCCAGCGGATAGTGTGCAACTCCCTCTAACCTTCCCTTGATCATCTTCTGCATGGTTTATCCAATATATAAATGTCAACATCTACCTCAGGGATACCTTCTACCTTGCACACTGCCCTTTTAAAAACATTGTTTTTCACCCTGAAACTTTACTAACTTTATGTCACCTACATAGACAATTGATGGGTGGGTGGGTGGGTGCATTTATGATCTTATGTATTTTAAAAACTATTGAAATGGCTGAGATATAGGTAGGTAAAGCTGAGCATCAATTTTCACTTTTTAATCAGTTTCTCACTTTCCCTAAGCCCAACAGCCCCCAGCAACAAGAGCTACAGGACAGTCCTCCCACCTAGCCAATTCTGAAATTGAAGATAGCAAATCCCATATTTTTGCTTCAATATGTACTAAATTCAGCACTTTCAAGAAACCTGTGATTTGTAAGTAATTGCAATGGACAAATTTTACACAAGTCTGCAAGTGAAACTGGAATTACTTCTACGGGTTTTAAACCATAATAACACAGTTGTAGCTTTATGGCATTTTCACTACAGACATGGGAAGGCCAATATTCTTTTTAAATATTTGTATACTCACTGTTTTTAGCTTTTAAATATTGTCTTTTTAATGATGCAAGCTACCTCGGGTCTTTTAAAGAGAAAGGCATGATAAAATAAATTGAATAAATAAATAAATAATAACAACAAATAGGAATACATAGCTGTATATTCCACAGAATGATCCATTTTAGGATCACGTTGTATGAATGTCTTTGAGGCTACAGTGCGGCAAAGCCTTCTTCCAAAAAGAAAGAAAGAAAAACAATTATACATTCTGCTCATTGAAGAGTATTCACTGAATGCAGAAATGCAGAAAATTCTGAAGGCTTGTAAACACTTGAGATGGAAAATGTCCTTAATGTACTGAATGAAATCCTACTTTTAGTTATGGGATCTATTTTTAATGTCTACAGCTCCCTCTTCTGGAAGAAAAGGAGAATCAGTGAGCTGAAGAGCTGTTGATGAGCCTCATAATTTACTATGCTAAGACTTTCATATAATAATTTATGCCACAAATTTTACAAAATCAATTTGAAGAGTAGAACTGCCCCTTATATTTTATGAAGCAGATATGATAGATCTTAGAATTCATTAACCTGAAAATAAAATTGAAGTTTAGTTTATAAAAAGCCCAGGATAGTACTGAACACAATGTGTTTCATCACAGAGACTATACCATAGTATCAAGTTCCCTATAATGTGATACATAGAATCAAATCTTTGTTCCTGAAAATCATTAGAGTTAAAACTTTGAGACCTTTTTTTTAAAAGCACATATTTTTGAAACAGCAGGCAAGTTTACCAAATACGATAAATCATAAACAACAGAAACACAATATTTGAATGAAAAACTAAGATTCAAATATGTTCACAAGGTTTGTGTGAAATGTAGGTATTGTTCACCAGCTCTGCAGAACATAGTATTGGCCACTAAGGTATAAATGTTTTTCAAAAGTATTGTTCTGATTAAGGATCTGATTGTAAAGAAAGTAAAATGACTCTGAATGAAGCCACAGCAAGTGCAAAAACATCATTAAATGTTTTGAGCTCATTTCCATTTTATAAACAATACAAAAAAGAAATAAAGTTTTTTTTTACACATGGGCTGATCGCAAAAGGCATGTCACTGGTTTCTAATCCTGATGTTTGACAATATTGGGATTATTGAACCAAAACATAAACTATATGTTTATCAATACATTCAAAATGTACTCAGAATAGTTCCTATGGGATCAATTAAGGTACACTGAAAAATAACGAAAGAGGAAACTTTAATTCTCTTCAAACATATTATTTAAAAAACTAAAGCCAAGCCAGATGAGATGCAGGTCTTTCAATATCTTTTTCAGTGTTTCAAAGCAGCTGTGGTGAATCTCATCATCTCAGACCAGGGGCAAAAGAAGAGCAAGCATTATCATTTACCTGCCTACTCTCTACAGACTAAAATCTTGTCTCAAAACAATTTAACATCCTTTGCTGCAAGACTATATATACGTCCAAGTATGGGTCACCATGTTTCCCCCATTATTCGGGTAGTAGAGCTTTGGAGGATCCAACTGGAGATGGGAAGAATGAACATTAACTCTCCCCCATCACCTCTTCAGATAAAACACAGCATCACAGAATTCTAGGTAAGGACTTCAAGGGACATCGATGTCGACCCCTTGATGAAGCAGGAAATTCACAGATAAAGCATCCCTGATGAATGGCTGGCTAACCTCTGTTTAAAAAATCTCCAATGAAGGGAATTCCACCACCTTACAAGGTATGCCGTTCCTCCTATTTCAGTGTTGAACAGTTCTTACTGTCGGGATATTCTTCTTACTGCTTAGTGAAAATCTTCTTTCTTGTCATTTCAATCCACTACTTTAGGCTGTGCTCTCCTGAACAGCGCACAACAAGCTTTCTACATCTTCCACATGACGATCCTTCAGATACTTAAGAAATGGGTACCATATCACCCATCAGTTTTCTTTTTTCAAAGTGAAATGTATCAAACTCATACAATCAATCTTAATGCAGTTTGGTTTCCAGACCTCTTTGTCACATTCTTCTAGACAAATCCCAGTTTGTCAGTATCATCCTCAAACTGTGGTACTAAGAACTGGACACAGTATTCCATTTAAAGTCTCACCAAGACATAACAGACTGATACTATCAGTTCCCTTGATACGGACACTATACCATTCAGTACTGCATTTGCTTTTTTCACTGTTGATTTCTGCTTAGCTTGCAGTTGAGAAAGACATTTTTCACTCATACTACTGCCAAGCCTGCAGTCACCCATCCTATATTTGGCACCCTATTTTTCCTGCCTAAATGCAAAACTTTATAGACTTTTTTCCCCCTGTTGAAACCCATTTTGCTTGATTCGGCCCAGTTTTCTGACATCTTTAGACTGTCTTAAATCCCAACTCTATCTCAGGAAGCATTATCTACTCCTCCCAGTTTGTTGTCATTTTCAAATTTGGTAAGTATTCCTTCCACGCCATCATCAAAGTCATTTATAAAGTATTAGAACAACTCTGGGCCCAGGGCAGAACTCACTTGTCACTTCTCTCCAGAATGTTGAGGGAGACTGATGGGCATTCTTTGGCATGGCCCATCAGCCAGCTACAAATCTGCCTCACAGTCACACCATGTAGTCTATTTTTTACCCGCTTGGACACTAGACTATCATGAGGGTTCTTGTCAAAACCTTTGATGAAATAAAGACACACTATATCCACAGCATTCCCCTCATCTATTGACATTATGACTTTGTTAAAAATAAAAAAAGAAAGAAAGGGGGGGAAGAGAGAGAAGACTGGATCTAAGAAGGCTTGCTTTTGAGTAACCCATGTTTCATCTTTGTAATCACCACATTGTTTTGTAAATCTTCACACACTGAGTGCTCTAATTCACAAATGAAACAAGCAGGCCCCATGGCCATTGAAAGGAGAGCCTGGACCACATGTCATTTAACCTTTGATTTCTAAGGCTCTGTAATTAGTTTAGTTCTTCAACCTTTCAACATATTCTAGGAGGCTCATATAAATTAATGTGCCAATACTATGTGATTATATAATCCCCACTGAGCTATGGGGATTTATATTCATACTAGGCCGTATAAAATTGTATTCTGAGGTATATGGTTGGATATTTTTACAGTGCATTCCAGGAATTAAACTGAAAGGCAAGCAAGAGTTAATTCCATCACTGTGTTAGGCTGTGGGGTACAAAATCTTAATCATCATCTTGCAAATAAGAGGACAGCTTTTTACCAGCTTGGCCACTAAGAAGTGAAATACAATATATTTATATAGTACATTAAATCATCACAATATATTTAAATAATACATTACACTTATTGTTCTCCAGACATTAGTTTCTAACTCCATTCAGCACTGGCTGTGCTGGCAAGGGCTGACAGAATCTGAAATCCAACAATATCTGGAAGGTTATAAACTCCCCCACCCCTCTATTTAATAACAGCGGTTGAAATCTTGTAGGTGGAGTCCACCTGCACAGACAGATATCCCTTGCAGATTGCTGATGATAAGAGATGGGGCAGAAGGCGGGATTCTGCCAGGTCGAAGAGTGACTAATACATTGCGAGCTCCAGAGTGATAGGGAGGGAGTCCGGAGTCCGCAGCAGCAGCAGAATTCTGAGTGGTTGGTCTGGCCCCAGGGGGCTGGACCCTCGTTATATGCACCTATGGGAGGATATTTGTATTCATATACGAATACCCCCATCTCTACTGATGATCAAAAGCTTCATTTTGCAAGGTCAAGAAGCATGCCACAAGCCATGTGCACCCCAAAATTTTATTTATTTATTTATTTAAAATAGTTTTACTCCACCTTTCTCCTTAAAAACGACCCAAGGCAACTTACATCATGAAAAGACAATATTTAAAGCTAAAACCAATGAATAAAGGCGGCTTACATCATTAAAAGGCAATACTTAAAACGAAAATCAGTGCATATACAAAGGTAGCTTACTTCATTTGAAGACAATGTTTAAAACTAAAAACATTTTAATTGCAGAAGGAAGCCTTTAATCAGCAGCAGTATGACAATGGATTTCAGCCAGTATGTTTAATAAACATATTTTTATAAACGTGCTAAAAATTAATAGTATATTTAAATAATATGTTTTTTTCTTATTAAAGAGGGGCAGTGGCCTACTTTTATTTGGACATTAGGAGTAAAAAGCATAGATGGTCGAAGTGTGTGCTACCTGTTTAAAATCTAGAATT
Source organism: Pogona vitticeps (assembly GCF_051106095.1). Classification (NCBI taxonomy): domain Eukaryota; kingdom Metazoa; phylum Chordata; class Lepidosauria; order Squamata; family Agamidae; genus Pogona; species Pogona vitticeps. The sequence goes on along the minus strand of NC_135783.1, from coordinate 226,316,381 downwards.
GCCTGTGCTGATTACTCTCAGTTAGGTCAAGAACTAGACTAACAGAGTGAGAGTCAGAAAGAACCATGTTGACATAAATCTGAACCAGAAATGAAGCAGTAATAGTTTCCTTTCCTTCAAGCTATCTGAGGCTCCTCATGCCACCAATGCTAAAATTCAGAGTGACTTTATTTCCAGAGGAAATCAGCCTGATGTTTAAGATCACTTGGAAGACCAGGAGAAATAGAAAGAGATTTTACATTTGTCAAAGAGCTAAGGCTATGGCCTAGAATATTTTAAAGATTCATAAACAAGATGGATTAAATTCCACCCTTGGAATTAAAACTGTAGGATGTTTTTCTCACTTCCAACGAGATGCCACCACATGAAGATTTATAGTACTTTAAAAATCTTCCATTTAACATTGTGTACTTACACTAAAAACTTAAGGAACTGTTCCTCTCATAAAATTATGAACTCGCTTATCAAGGAGATTAAAAAACAAAGGTGAGCAATCCAGTCTCTTATACTATGAATTCTATGATGACATATTTCTAAGCAACAGCACTAGGTATAAACTACTGTGATTTCTAGAATGCCCAAAGCTGATGGCACATACCATCTCAGACAGGCTAACCTACACTTACTTGTTTGTCACAGATTGGATTTTGAACATTAATCTGTGATTAATCATAACACAACAGACTTTACGTACACATGCACTACAACATAAGCAGAAAAATACGCATGTACACATGTGCGTAAGTTTATTCATGCCAGACATTTGTCTAGACTATCTGTCATTGATGAGCACTGGAAACTAGAAACAAATCCAAATGTATTTTGGAATCTCTATTCCTTCCAAATTAAAAAAATGGATAATTTGGCCTTTTGTATCTCACCTTTTAACACTTCATTTACTGCTAAACAACATCTATTTCCAAGTGACCCCAATGCTTCTGCATCAACAGACTTTCCTGCTGCCCTAGGCAATTGCACAGATTTGTCTCTTCTGTGATTAAAAAAAAAAGTAATTCTAAGCTGGAGGAGGTGCATTGCGCTTCCAAGTGTAAGACAGCAATTTCAAATGCATACATGTAACTCCCTCTCTCCCAGTAAAGGCCCAGCATGCTGCTGCGAGAATGTGCTGGGTCTCTCCTATAGCCAACTGTGCAGAGTTCAGATGCACTCCCTGCCAGCTGATTAATGGAGCAGCATTAATGTCAGAAGAGGCTGAAGTCATACTGAGTATCTGGGAGAGGGAAAGTATCACAATGGCAAAGGGAAATATATAGACATTAGGGGAGAGGGTTAAATAAAAGCACCCATGGCCACGCTTTGTCCATTCTGCGGTGTTCTAGAACACTGAAGATAATATTGAACATAAGACATTCTGCGTGGATACACAATGCCCAAGTATTCACTTATTTTATTTATTTAAAATATATTTATCTAGCCTTTCTTCTTAAAAACAACCCAAGGTGGCTTACATCATTCAAAAGACTATATGGGGAAGCTAAAAACAGTACGCATATAAATATTTAAAAATAATTAAACAAGTATTAAATTTTAAAAAAGTAATAAAATCAATACTAAAACATATTTAAAACAACAGAGCACAACCATTCATTTAAAAAACCCTCTCAGCCCACCAGTTATTAAGGGAAAGCTTACCTGAATACAAAGGTCTTTGCCTGCTTGCGGAAGGGCAACAATGATGGGGACAGCCTAGCTTCCCGTGGGAGGGAGTTCCAGTGTCTGGGAGCAGCAACAGAGAAGGCCCTCTCCTGTGTCCCTGCCAGGTGCACCTGTGAGGGTGATGGGACTGAGAGAAAGGCCTCCTCTGATTGTCTTAAAGCCCAGGCAGGCTCATAGAGAGAGGTCTTTTAGATAGCTTGGACCCAAGCCATTTCGGGCTTTATAGGTTAAGACCAGCACTTTGAATTATGCCTGGAAACAGATCAGCAGCCAAAGAAGCTGCTGTAACAGGGGCATCAGCTGATCTCTATAACCAGCCCCAGTCAGCAATCTGGTTGCTATATTTTGGACCCTCTGGAGTTTCCAAACATCTTCCAAAGGTCGCCCCACATACAGCGTGTTAGAGTAATCCAGTCGAGGTGTAACTAGAGAATGTGCCAGATCAGCCCTCTCAAGAAACAAGTGCAGCTGGCGCGCTAGTTTTAACCATGCAAAGGCACTCCTGGCCACCACTGAAACCTGGGCATCCTGAATCCAGGAGTACCCACAAGCTGCACACCTGTGTTTTCAGAGGGAGTGTAACCTCATCCAACACAGGCTGCAACCCTATTCCTTGATCTGGTTCTTGACTGACCGGGAGCACCTCTGTTTTGTCTGGAATAAATTTAAATTTATTTGCCCTCATCCAGTCCATTACTTACAAGATACATTGATTTAGAACTGAAACAGCTTGCCTGGATGTAGATAGGAAAGAGAGACAGAGTTGGGTATCATCAGCATACTGGTGACACCGAACCCCAAAACTCCAGACAACTTCTCCCAGCAGAAGAATCAATGCAGTAGTGACTGTGTCCCACCATGAAATTAAATGTGAATATAGGAACTGCAAAGAGCCAGTGTGATATAGTGGACATAATGCTGTACAAGGAGTCAGGTTACCTGGCTCAAACCCCCTCTGGACATGGAAAATCCTTGAGGGGTGGTGATGGTAAACCACTGGTTGAACATCTCATGGTATTACAGTCAATGTAAGTTGGAAGCAACTGACAACACACTGAAATTGAAGAGATAGAGGTGCTGACTTGTTTATTGTAATGACATATTACTGTATCTTTCACACTACAATAAACTCATTATTTTGTACTGGGCAGAATGTTGCATTTGGACTGGGAACACATGCATTCAATCCCTCACTCTTTCACATAGCTCACTTGAACTTAGCCTAGTAACTGGATAACTGGAGACAGATAGTAGTAGGTGAACACATGAGGATATGGGGATGTGTGAATGGCTCCATACAATGTGTAAGAGTTGAGGCATGGATTTCAATATTCATTCTGTCCCCACTGATTCGCATCCATACCCATGACATTCCTCTTCAAGCGCAGAATCTGAAAGGCCTCCTTCAGGTGAATGCTGCAAGGATGTAAATTCGTACTTCCCATGAGACCACGTACAAGGACAAAGAACTGGTTTACTTGAGAGCACGTTTTCTCATGAGTAGGTTTATCCAGTTTACTCACAAATAAGGAGATGGCAGCAGGGCAAGCTCACAGCAGTGGTACTAGCACAAGGGGGAAATGTTGGGTTGCAGAGAGAAAAAGGAGGTAAACCTTCCTTTTCACACCTTTCTCCTCAGCTGGAAATCTGCTGAGGCTGTGCGGCCTTGTGGGGGGCTGAGCCCATGGAGTCACCACAGGGCTTTCCCCCATCTTTTCTCACAGTTATCATTCAGCAGGCTGCAGTGGCTTTCCTTCTTGGTTAGGAGCAGTTTTTACATAAAATAAATGGCACTTTGAATGAGCAATGCATCAACCCCAGCATGGTATTAGAACTGTGCTGCATCAGTTAGATATAATTTTTTTTAAATGACAACAAATAGATGAAGGGGTTTCTTGGAGAGCCCTTTTAATGTCACAATCCATCTATTACCGTCATAGGGTTGTCACCTCTGAAAATGCCATGCACAGTTCCATTTAGGTACAAACTAGCCATTCTAATAGGCTACACAACAGGATAATTAGGAGCACGCAAAATCATGCCAGAAAAACCAGAAGCCCCTAGTCATGTACTAGAAAGGAGTGTGGCAGGATGAGTTGATCTAAATATAAACACATGTGGATGCCATAATTTGATTTGAACCAAAACATACCAACAGCAATCCACATACCGATCTATATACCTGTCTGGACAGGATCTATGTATCTCTGTCTCTGCATGCTTGGCTTCTCAAAGAGAGAGGACACTAGACACACTTTATACAAAGCACAGAAAGCTTGAAGGCGAAAAGGAGAGCTTTCTCTCACTTTCAACTGGAGAGGAAGAATCTTTCAGGGCTTTAAATTCCTCACTGAGGTTTCTCATCATGTCAAAACAGTCTAAGCAATGAAAATAAGGAATCTAGCATACATTTCTTTCATTGCCAGGATGGAGGCTTCAAGAGTTAAAAGGTTTCCTACTCACTCTATTGTTCATGTATAAGCACCAAAAAGCAAAGCAAAGCATGCTGCTTATATACCACCCCATAGTGCTTCAAGCACTCTCTGAGCGGTTTATAAGTTAATTATGCAGGCTACACATTGCCCCCCCCCCACAAGCTGGGTACTCTTTTTACCGACCTCGGAAGGATAGAAGGCTGAGTCAACCTTGAGCTGCTACCTGGGATTGAACCCCAGGTCGTGAGCACAGTTTTGGCTGCAGTACAGCAGTTTAACCACTGCGCCACAAGGCTCTGCCAGATGTTCAGCTGCATAAACTTCCATGAAAGAGAAAGTCTAGCACCTGAATTCTATGGTTATTCATCACTAATCCTATTGAATGCTTGACTTGGGTTCAGGTTGTTGTTGTTTGGACTCAATTTGTACTGCGATTAGTTTCATGGACAGTAAAGCCCTTATCACATTCTGCATGTGGAGATTTAACATGCATGAGCCATGAGGTGGACTGCAACAACAAGTTTCCCTTCAATCTTCATTTGTACAGTATGGTTCACTAAACACCTACAAATCCACAAAAGAGCATCATTGTCTACCCAACATTCTTTCTTCGTAAAAGATACAGTAGGGGAAGTGGTCAAAACTAGAAGCTCAATATTCTGTAGCCTCAATCCTCCTGATCTCCTGAACTTTTGTTCAAAAATATAAATAAATAAAGGAGTGAAATTAGTCTGACATGGTTGGTTGGCTGGCTGATTTTGGGAAAATCATGCTGGATTACGCATTGCTTCACCATAAGTTTATAACTGCATGAGATCAGGAATTAGTTTCTATCCTGAGACTGACTTTTCAGACCACTTCCTGGGGTAGGGAGAAGACAAAGATCAGCTGAGCTGTCAGCCTTCTATTCATGCGGCTTTGGAATCAATCCCATTGCGAACGCACTATAGCATGTCAAATCTTAAACAAATGTGAAAACGCAGTAAACTATGTTCATTTGTGGAAAACACTTGGCTTTTTCTTAATTCCAGTCAAGTTTTAAACAAAACTGGTTAAACGCTGGCACTTAAATGGAAAAAAAACCCCAAAAAACAAACACGAAACCAAAAGCAAACAAAAAAGCAAAAACCTATAGGAATAGCTCTACATGCACGCATGGTTTTAGTTACATATGTGCATGTTTCAACTAAATCAAACAAGGCTAATAAGTGGATCCTTGACACAGCAATAAAACTTGAGGGGAAAGATACCAAAATTTCCTGAAATACTGTATATTAACAGGAGCAAATCCAAAACATAAGAATCATATATTTTGTGTATACAGTACCGAGTCAATATATCAGTAAAAATAATGTGCTCAAAGTTATGCCAATTTTTCTCCTGGCTATTTTTATCCCTTCTTATTATTCTACCTTTTCATTCCAAAGAAAATTATTGAGTGAGAATGTAGAAATAAATCATTTCTGAAAGACATTTCAAAAAACGAGGGGGGGATTATAAACAACTCAAGATAACCCCTCCCCAAAAATATTTTCTTCAGATCAGGGAGTGACCTGAGAAACTGCAGGATGATGGAGCAGTGTGTAATAGGGGGTGAGGTGAGAGAGTAAATGAAACTATCTCAGTGTGATAGTAAGCTTTTTTAAAAAAATCAACAAAATAACTTCGTAAAAATCTGGAAAATTAGCCAGAAAAATTGAAGCCTCTTCAAAGGGAACAAAACTTTTGGAAAATTGGTAGACAAACTATTGTACAGCACCAGTCACATCATTATCTTAAGGACAAAGCATTATAGGAACAATACAAGAAAAATTATCTAATTTTTTGATCTTTTTAATTTGAAAAAATAGTATGTCAGCTATAGACAAATAAGTAGGTTCCTCTTATATTTAACTATTCCTTTCATTATTTCTCTCAGCTTCCCAAGCAAAGAGCATCCTAAATCACACACCATAATTTTTTTTTGTGGGATTCCCTCTTTTCTGTTTTTCACCCTCTTGTATGGGGGAAAGGATTTTGGTTCTGTAGCGATAGCGACTATCACAGTGAAATTCGTTAATGTAACTTGCTTTCCTATTATTAGCACCATCTGAGCCTGTCGAAAGTCTTAACCAGGGCTGTAATTTTTCCCAGGAGGGCTTTAAATTAATTAGTGGTTTACATGCTAACAAAGAATCTGATACATTCATAAATCAATCTAACGCTGAAGGATTAGAAAAAGGGAGGGAATCAATTCAGCTGGGACCTCATATTCAGTTAACGTGGTCTGTTTCTACAAAAGGGTGCAGGTGTGAATTAGATGGACACAGAGAAGACACCATGATAATCACTTTGTATCACTTAAACCCACAGCAGGGAACATAGCAAATAAGGACTTCTGGCCCGTCCTTAGTGAAATCTATGCCAACATTAAAGGCAATTTCATTCAACTGAGTACACTTTAACCTTCATAACTAAATCGCTTGAACGCCATAATTTATGCTAAGGCCACAGAACAAAGAGAAAGGAATAAGAGCTGATATAGCTGAGATTCAAGAACAGATTTTGGAATATGAAGTGTTCACCACACACTAGTAGACACAGCAACGCAGTTGATGAACTCAAATGGGAATCTTTCAAAGTCATAAGATTGCTTGCACCTTTTTGGTTGTATCAGCATGGTGTTTTTATGATAGATATAATCATTACTTTTACTATATAGTACCACGAATAGCAATCCAAGAGTGATTCTGGACTACTAACAACCCAGGATTAAATCAGGAGCCAGCTTCCCTACATTTTGCAAATAGGGCACATGAAAGTGTCTGCTGAATTCTGCTCTCTAAATTCATTAAATCCAATGACATGTCAACCATCACTCCAAAGTAACTTAATAGCCATTCCTTCAGCCAAGAGAAGTGGGGAGTGCTATTTTTCTAAGCAAGATCTCTCAGAATTATCAGCTGCTTGCAATGCTCCCATGCAGTGCTGGATTGGGGCCACAGAGCACTGGATTGGGGCTGCTCATTTGCTTCCAGTCATAGCCAGAACTCTGCATGCATGGGGTGGGGCTCCCATGAAGTAAGGCAGAAAATTAGAGGGAATGTCAGCTGCTGGAGATGTAATCCTGTTTGGAAGAAGCCATGGCAGCTAAAGAAAGACAGGCCAAAATCCTGTTTCAGAATTACAGTGGCACAAGGGAAATGGCAGACACACCATTCCCTCCCCTAGTGGAACTATGCAACAGAATCTTAGCCACAATGCTGTAACACAAGTACTCTAGCAAGAGTTGTCAACTGCTTTTCCTCCATACCTTTTACCTTCTGTCTCAAATAAAATCATGAACGAGAACAGAAAAAGCAAAATATTACACCCTTTTGCTTGTTAGCACTAGAAGCTCTCTGTCTGGGGGCTTCTGAACCCAACATAATGCTGAAAACAACCCTCATGCTCTATTTCAATAGATATGTGCAAATTACATTAGAGACTTGTAGCTAAAGCAAAAGCAAAGTATGCTTGCTGCTTATATACTGCCCCATAGCACTTAAAGCATTCTCTGGGCAGTTTACAAGTTAGGCTACACATCGCGGCCCCCCTCCCCATTAAGCTGGGTACTTGTTTTACCAACCTTGGAAGGATAGAAGGCTGAGTCAACCTTGAGTCGGCTACCTGGGATTTTACAAAAATCCTTAATAAGATCTTCAAATTATATGCTTGCTGAACATTTTAAATCAAAATTATCAACACACAGGCCTTTAAGAAAAGAAAAGATGTATTGAGAATAAAAATTAAAAAGATTTACATTTTAAAAATCAAATTAAATTTAAAAATCCTTTTTTAATATTGAAAAAACATAGATTTTTAATCTACTTTGCAAGAAAATCTCAACTCACATCCACACTACTCTTGGTGAAAATATGACTATAGTTCTGTCACAGACATTTGTCATGACTTGGCACGCAACAACAGGAATAGCCTTCTAAACTTGTGGCAATTCATTGCCAAAATTTATGCCAACTCCAGTACCCCAACAGCAGGCATATATAATAGGACTTTGGTCATTACAAATTATAAAGGAGAAAAACATAACTTAAAGTATCAGTTTTTTTCTGAACTACAAGAAGATAATCTGTCGCCACCAATATTCTTCTACATCTCTTATCCAGGGGAGCTAAAGGTAAATGTTCAAGAGAACATACCCACCTGTGCTTTGGAATACTCAGTTTGTATTTATATCTAACATGAAAATGAAAAAAAAAATGGATAGATGACAAGTGATAAAAAGAAACACATGTCATATTTACTTGTGCAAATAAATTGTGTGAGTTCATAGCCTTAAAGCATTGGTGACACAGAAATGGAGTTGCTGAAACCATATGAAGTGAAGGAGAGAAACCAATTTTAAACACTCTGTGTTAAATCATTTAACAACATCCTCATCCACACACTTACATTGTGTTCTAGATGCAGCAATGACATATAGCCAGATGAAACAATGTGTGCCATCCGGTTGCAACTGATAGTGATCCTAACAGAGCCTTCAAGATAATTCAGATATTTAAAGACTGTTTTCACTAGTTCCACATCCACCCACTGAGTCTTCATAGCTTAGTGGGATTCAAACTCTGGTTTCCTGAATCCTAGTCTGTCACTTCTATCCTGCTACACTCAGAGTGCAAACAGATGTGCATTTAGTCCACTGTTTGGTTCACTGTGGGGATGGATTGGTTCAGCCCTTTTTCCAGTAACCATACAAGGCTGGAGTGAACTAGCCCATCCCCAGAGCACTCCTACCCACACCTTCCTTTTCTTTTCACTTGTCTTAAATGTCAGGTCAAGAACCTGCCTGCTGAGTACTAGCTAGTTGGTGGATTTCACTGTGGGCAGGTTCTCAGCATGACTCAAGGTTTTCTAGTTAATTTTGCAAAACTGTAATACTCCTCCGTAAGGTGTTTCATCTCAAAACAGCTTATACAATGGTGCCTTGCTTAACAATTACCTCGTTAAATGACGAAACCGCTTGACTATGAAGTTTTTGCAATCACTTTTGCGATTGCAAAACAATGCTTAGATAGGGAAATTTCGCTTGATGATGATCGGTCCCCTGCTTCAGGAACCGATTTTTTGCTAGACGATTTTTAAACAGCTGATTGGCGACTCTAAAATGGCCACCCGCTGTGTTTTATGACAGATTCCTCGCTTTACAGGCACTAAAAATGGCCGCCCCATGGAGGATCTTCGCTGGATGCTGAGGTATTTAGCCCACTGGAACACATTGAACCGGTTTCAATGCATTTCAATGGGCTTTTTCGTTTTGCTTGATGAGGATATCGCTTAACAGCGATTTCAACGGAACGAATTATCCTCGTCAAGCGAGGCACCACTGTATTAACAAGAATAAGGAATGTAGAAAGTTTATTTTATATCCCTGTTAGAGACATGGATTAACTCTCCCTAAAGGGGATAATTTGCACTAACCTCTGAAAAGCTGATGAATGGCAGCCTCCAAAGGAAAGGTTTCTCTACCCATACTTTTGGTGTTTCCCATAAAAAGTCCAGTTCAAAGTCAAATATAGTTAGCCTTTTCACTTAATGATATCTTGTGAGCTGTAAATTCTGCGATTTTAAGTGCTATTCTTCAAAGATACACTACTCGATAGATGTACTCAATCAATAGTTCAGTGACACCCACTTCAAATGAAAAACACTTCAAAGCAGCATTTATTTGTCTTTTTTCAATTTTTATATTGTCTGACTACTTCCTGCTGCAGTTACTGCACTAAACTGAAATCGGTGAAACAATGCAGCAGTCCTTTCCTTCTTTCCTGCAAATTCTGCTTCTTCGCTACAGATAAAAATACTACAGTTGGAAGAGATTCACAGGGGACTTTGTGTTCAAGAAAGCACATCCCATCAAGATCTTAAGACAATTCAGTCTGAAAAGGCAACTCTATAACATAGTCACTGTTTATTTACTATTTATTTGCTTGTTAAATTTATTCCTCATTGCCTGGCAAACAAATAGCACTCAAAACAGTTAACGTTGGTAAAATCAAGCACGAAGAAAATGAAATTAAAATATGAAAGGAGATTTTTTTAAAAAAAATCAGTAAAATATATCAGTAAGAGTACACTGCCACACAGCTAATGAAAGTCATATTTGGGAACAACTCCACTTAGATTCCAAAGGCAGGAATGAATAAAAAAGGGTTTTGCCTACTGGCAGCTGGACAACAGGGAGGAGACAAATTAGGTTACTTTGGCAGGGAGTTCCATAGCTTTTTTTTTTCTTCACTGGACAAACAAATGTTAGATCAATGGAAAGTGCCAAAGCAGAAGCCAAAAATTGATTACACCATATGTTCCTGTTCTTCTATACACACAGATATTATTGTTATGCAAATGGCAAATTTTGATAGCAAACAAGTAATTCAAGAGTACAAGTCGCAACTGAAAGCTTGTGTCACTTCTTATCACATAATGAGCAGTGATCAGCCTTTTGCAATCCCACCCTGCAGGTCTGAGTCAGAAGATGACAAGAAGAAGCTGGCTGATCTCAATGCTTCTATGCTGCCAGCTGAAGAAACGAATTAGGATCAGAGTATGTCTCTCCCTGAGCTATCCATGGCATTGCACCAGCCTTCCACACTTCACTAGCACCAGACAGGGATAAACAGATCATCTTGCTCTAAGCCATTGCCACAGGATGGCTACACCAGGCAAAGCAGCCTACTGTACCCAAGGATGATGTCCAGCAGGTTTGCTCAATAACTCTGATGGAGTTCTAGGCCCACTTCCACATCTACATGGAACCAAGGCCCAGGAACATTCCCAACAGTCATGTGAAGATTTATTTTGTACATAGCTTTCTGAAGGAAAGGGCTGGAAGATCAGCAATCTTGTACAGTGGTGCCCTGCAATACGACGACCCCACAGTACAACAAAACTGCAGTACGATAACTTTTTGCAATCGCTGTAGCAATCCCAAAATGATGGTTCCTATGGGGGGAATCCGCTTTACAATGATTAGGTCCTTGCTTCGTGAACCATTTGTTCACTAAAAAACGATTTTTCCGGCTCCGCAAAATGGCTTCCCTTCGCAAAATGGCTGGCTTCCCTTCGCAAAATGGGTGTTTTCTGGACAGAAGCTTCGCAAGACAGGGATTTTAAACAGCTGATCAGCGGTTCTCTATGGGTGATCTTCACTGGATGATGAGGTATTTCCCCACTGGAACACATTAACCGCTTTTCAATGCATTCCAATGGGGATTTTTTTTGCATGACAACGATTTCGCTGTACAGCGATTTTCCTGGAACAGATTATCATCATCATGCGGGGCACCACTGTATTTCATCCTGCCTGCCTTTGCTCCAGATACTTAGACACTCCATTTAAGTGATCTGAAGAGGGCCTTTGATAATCTCCTGCAAAAGTAAGAGTACCAGCCACAGCATCTACTGGCTGTGACAAAACTCAAGGCTACTCCTTGATTACACCAGCTCCTTTTACACCTTTTGGCCCAAGGCATAGACTGGAATAAGCCTGTCCTGATGGACCAGTTCACAGACACAACATTCCAGATGAGGTGGACTGAGTCAAATACCCCTGCATGTTTCCTGAACTGATCCACTTGAGCCTCTACCTCATGAGAAGTAAAACTGGATTATAAATCTCTAAAGTTTGCAAGCACCAATATAATCAATCCTCTGACATATCACCTCTTGCCTTCCACCGCGAGTATTTTCCTATCCTCTGTTTTAAATTCCATTCAAATTAAATTTATCCATTTCTAAATAATATCCTTGCATCCTTTCCTTCCCCTTACCATTACATCTTTGTGAAAAGGAATCTTCTGAGATTTGATATTTACAAGACATATACATCTGAAACAGAACAGAATCAAGCCCAGAGGGTGTCTGGGTTTTCCTTTCCCCAATACATTTCCATCGTATCTCTGAGAGTAGAAAAGACAACAATGTAGATGTTTTTATTAGTGGGGCTGACAATAAGCAGGTGGGGAATCTTCAGCAGTCAAATTCATAGCAGCCCTTGATTCATTCATTTTAGCATCATTCAGATGAGACCTACTACTGTGCATCAGGAGTGGAAGGATACAGCTACACCTGCCTTGGGGCTGGGAAACAAGAGATACTGTCTCAGAAAGCCTAGCAGCCTTGCTGAGACCTGGCCACACAAGTGGCTCAACTGTGAAAGATGCTGGTTGCAATTAGCATCCTGCTGCTGCTTCTGCAGTAGCATCTGCTGCTCAAGGAGCAACGACTAGAAGTTGGGAAATTGCCTAAAGCACTGTGCAAGTGTACTAGAGTCAATTCATGGCATGATGACAGCTAAATAGGGGACATCCCCCCGAAACTGATGCATCCTTTTAGCCCAACTGACCCAAGCAAGTACTCATACACAATATGTAAGATGAGTAACCTCTCTACATACGGTACTTATATATTATAGTTGGGTTCCATGCTCTCTGACAACAGAAACTCTCCTTTCTGCTCACATACACACAGCAAAAACCCATGATATAAGCCACTGTATGAATCAGATCCTTATGTTTTACTTGCAAAAGAAAGATTTGCCTATCGCTGGCGAAAGTGTCAATTCAGCTGGGACATGGAGTACAAAACTCAGCACAGTGATCCTGTTCCCAATGTCCCCCTCCACTGTAAACTGTAATATGGGCTTGAAAAAAGCACATTGAAATGGTGAATTACTGATTGATAACCATTAAGTTCTGCTGTTCTTGTCAACAACACATTACATTTTAATACACTAATCTTCAATGTTATGGAAATCATATCAGTCCTCTGCAATGGAAACATCACAACAACATGCTGCATCTTAAAATTCTTCTTTTGACTGTTTAGTTTAGTTAGTTCAAAGTTACTTTGCGCCAATTGTAATTGCAATTGTAATTAGACATTGGGATGAATATAAAAATGAATCAGGATATTTGTTGAATATCCCTGGTTCATCAGATATGTGTTGCTTCATATTCATGAGGTCCAGAGACCCCTATGAATACAAAGCAATGAATATAAGCCCTTTATATTAATCCCTTTGTTCTCTATCAGCTTATGCCCCCCGCGGATCAGCTATTCCCTGGGGGCATAAGCAGAGAGGGATTTTTATTTTCGGCGGCTATGGGATGGCTTGGGTCCCGCTTTCCCTCCTCTTGCTATGTCGCAGGGCATAGGAAAAGGAGGGGGAAAGGGATCAAAGCAACCCTCCAGCCTGGCTGCCTTTGCAAAAAAATGACTTGATGAACCAATGAATTGATCTGTTGTTTGTCGGGTCCCTGGGGGGATTGTCGTGGATCGTCAAGTTTGACGACGCATGAACCAAGATGAAGCCCCATTTTAGTGCTTCATCCCCATCTCTATTTACAGTATATGCAATTTACTTAGGTGAGTTCTGGTGATTCGCTCACAGATCACATTGTGAGCAAGATTCACTTCAAACTGCAATTAAATCATGTTGAACTTGAAATGTTAGCCTGAAGCTTGCACAACTACAGCAATACACAAACAAATGCAACTGCTTCCTCATCAGATATGCGGCTGTCAGATGCATTTCCAAGTGGCTATGCTTAGTCCCGAACACCATGTCTCCTGGCTGAATTGATGTACCCATTTGACGCAGATGAATTAATAGCAGGGATGGATGATCTGAGCTAAGCCAAATTCCAAATCTAGAATTCCAAACTGAGCAGTCAGCAGTCCAGAGACCACCACTCCCAAAACACAAGCACAGACACACACACACACACAAACACACACACACAGAGACCACCAAAAGGGGGGGGGGAGCCACGGGGGGAAAAATCAATGACATAATCCACTGTTTTAAATCAACAGCAGATGCTTTCTCAGCTTATCTTGTATTTGTTTTAATTTATTCTAAATTATTTAGTGGTGAAATGTTTAAATAAAAAAGGCTATAAGCAATTCTTTACATAAGTTAAAATATGTTGGAATAAATACAAAACATCTGCATGTAAGGCAAGTAAGTGGCTGGGAGCTCTACCACTGGTTTCCTACAGCAAAGAGGACCTCTGTTGTCACAGGGGTTTGAGGGGAGTTAAAAGCAACACGGGCTTAGGGGGAGCAAGGACTGTCACTGGATTTATCGCTGTAAAGAAATTCCTTGCTTTGCTGAACTGGTTGGTTTACTGGTTGGTTTCCCAATAGGCCCTCCTTTGAGAAAAGCTTAGATAACACAGAGACTAAGATTACTGGGTAATTAAAGACATTATGGTTGGATCTTTATATGCAATTTAGTACATAGATGAGACAGAAGAGACAAAAAACATTGTGTGTGCGTGATGGGGATGCTGTTTAATCCCTTTAAATTTTCCTTAACTGCTTCTAAAAGGAGTGAATCCAAATATGAAGTTTTGGGCATGTTTGTTTCAGTCTGAGATCTTTGAAAACTTGGACCTGTTCGGTCCTCTCACTTGGTTTTCATTCCAAATGGTCGAAAGGAGGACCTCCCTGGAACTTAATGTCCATGTCTGCAAGCCTTGTTGTTACATTTGAACCAGGAAATATGCTTTAAAACAAACGATGTTGAATTGCTAAACAATTCAGCTACAAACAATTCTCTGCTATTTGCTAAATAAACCAGAGATTACGAATAATGTCTGGTTTGTATACAGCAACAAGCCACAAATTGTGGGAACTGAATCCTGGTTAATTGTTCTTCCTGGTCCTTCAGCAAAAAAGGGGATCACTCAGGTTCACAATCTACCACTAAATCCTAATCTAGGATTACTAGTCCATTTCATACAGACAAAGATCCCTTCGACTTAGTATAAGCAGGCTTAACCATCACAAAGCCACAGTACAAAAGGTAAATGCAAGATGTTTTGTTAAAAACACAGTCAGTATTAAGCCAGATGTTAATATCAATTTTAGCTTCTTCCTGAAAACACAAAATAATATATTTCACACACAAGTGAGAACAAACTAGCTAGACGATTTAAGAATCAGCATGATCAGTCATTCAAATACATAATTGTTTTCTTTATCAATTCTTATAACTACTGCTGAAATGTACCTAATCTCAGCCCCAAATTTCTACTTATGTATTTAACTGGGATGAATTGTCACAAGGTCATCAGCCATAAGTCAGTATTATGAATGATAATGTTTTCCATCTCCTGATTTCCAGAGAAGGAGTCTCTCCCTAAGCAGTATTAAAATCACATCCTTGATATTAAAAAAAGTAATGAACACCTGTGAATCCTGAAGAAACAGCTGAGAATGCCAGGACGGTAATGTGGAAAAAAGGAACTTCCCAACTTTTAAAATGGATGGAGCTCCAGAAAGGTCTAGGCACACAAACACATTAAGAACTGGATTACTTGGAAGTCACTAGGCTACACATGGGAACTGGTGGAACTAAAGTGAACCTAAGACAATGGGAGTTCCCACACCAACACATTCTTTTATGAGTCCAGAGAAGAACAGGCAATGTTACATCTATATCAGTGTAATCTGTGTCCCTCAACAATGTACCATGGAAGATCTGATGTTAGCTGCCCCCTATGCTCTATATATTGTCCATAACTGGGTAAAAAAGTATCTGATATATTTATTAACTGTACTGTGGTGCTTCAGATAGAGATACAGATTAATAAAACTGACTGTTTATATGTTTGGTGACATTTCTTAAAAAAAACACAAGGGTGTGTGGTGCTTAAATAGGATGAGGACAACTGAAAATGCAAAACTAATGATTACTGAAACTTACCATTGTTCCGTCACTCTTACTTCGTGCAACTTCCTGCTGTAACTGAGCCACAGACAGTTTCTCCCTGTGAGAAAGAGAGATAAAATAATCCACATAAACAGCAAGTTCATTTTTTACTAGCCAAAGAAATGCACCATTTATATATCACTGGGGTATTTTTGCCAGAGTTTGGTTTCTCTGTCATGTTTTGCACCATTTATTTTAAATATGTATGATATTTTGTATTACCTTTTTGAGAAACATGATGCACTGGTACAGGACTAATTATTTCTAAAACCTCAAAAAAAGATGCCTTGTGATCAGCTAAATGGAAAAGGGTGCTTAGTAAAATGGACTATAATTCTGTGCATTAATTTCAGTTTACTCTGTGGCAACTAACTTCTCATTCTAAATTACGAAAAAAGTTATGTAGACTGTGGGGTATGTTTTTTTAAAATCCAGCCTTTAATTTTCCGCATTCTTCAACCATATCTCTAACTCTTCTCTATATTGAAGGTATAAATACATTGGTCTCCATGTGGAAACTAGACAAAAAAATTGATGCTGATCACACGTAGGGACCTGATGGTGGTGTCAACACACATAGGACACATTAATTTCTATCATACTCCTGAACTTCTCCCATGTGTGTTCGTTTTCTGAACAATAAGGTGGCTCTAGGTCAACCTGACCCTCAAAGTCCAAAGACTAATAATGCAGTGACTGATCCAAGGAATCTGAATGTGGAATGTTTGCCACCTGCACCACCTCGACCATTCAGTATTTCTTCAGAACATTCAAGATCTCAGGAAGCATGAACAAAATACCATTTTGCACATCTTGATCCCTCCAACCAAAGAAGCGCTTCTTCATGCACCTTCCAAAATACTCTCCAAATTCTGAAATTAGCACTGCTTGTAGGAATTACCACCTTTTCACCAGGAATACCATCAATACACAGTATGATTCTCAAGACAGCTTTGTGAAGAATGTCACTGAAACTGTTGCCTGTGCTGAAAATAACCCCCGGCTGTTCTCTTCTCTGGTCAACAAGCCCCACTGAGAAAGGATGGACCAAGGACAAGGAAGAAGATTGTGCCACGAATGCTCTTTCGTGAATCAATTTATGGAGAGGGGGTGGTGGAGGGGGGTGGTGTGTGTGTGTGTGTGTGTGTGTGTGTGTGTGAGAGAGAGAGAGAGAGAGAGAGAGAGGAATAGAAAAGCCTCCTGTACAGATATTTATGAGGATCTGCAGGATACCTTGTGATTGATTGTCATTGTGTTCTGAAAATTATAACTTCAGACAGCAGACTAGCCTCCTTTTCATAACAGGAATGAACCAAGTTAATAAATTTTCTTCTTACATCTTTATTGCCTACTTTTTCTATGCCCACGGGGTGACTGGATCTTCTGTTTAAAACAAGAAAGATTCCCAACCTGCTTTCCAAACAGAAGGCTTATCATTTCAGTCTTTCTGATGAGACAAAATTAAGCAGACAATACTTGTCCCCACTGTTAATATGTGAACTCATAATTTTTCGACTCTTATGTCATGCTTAATTCAGTTTCTTTTACACATATTCATCTTTCATTGGCCTGAACATTACACAGAAGTCAATTATGTAAGCATAACTATGTAATGCGTTGACAGTGCATGTTAACAACTATTTCGTTGTGTTTCCTAATTCTTTTATTGTTTTATTGTAGACTGTTTTGTAATATATCCATCTTAAACTGTTTTGGTAAATAGTTTAATATTTCCGTATTAAAAAGGAAAACATTCACATATAGAACTTGGAACTTTGTAGAACTTTAGAAAGAAGACTTTTGAATGAACAAACTGAAAGTTCTGTATTTTACTTCTAAATTAGGCTTTATTTTATTTTTATTTATTTATTAAATTTATACTCCGCCCATCTAGACACAACTCTACTTTTCTGTTTTGCTAACACATATATAGAGAGAAATTACATATATTCTTTATTTGAATACATGTTGTGTTCTTGCTGTTAAATGAACATACACACACACACACACACACACACACACACACAAACACACACACACAATTTTGAAAATATCAAGCTTTGCTCAAACATGATTATGATTATGTGCTCTCAAGTCAATTCTGAGTTCTGGTTATTATTATTATTATTATTATTATTATTTTTAAGGATTTTCTAAGAAGAGAGTATTGAGTAGTGGTTTAATGTTCCCTTCTTCTGGGGGGGTATCCTGAGACTCTGCAGTTTGCCCAAGGCCACACAGGTTGACTCTGCTGGGATGTTCAGTGGGGAACTGAACTCCCAGCCTCTGGCTTTGTAGCCAGCATAATCATTGAGCTATCCAGCCAGCTTTGCACAAGCAAAAACTCTTTTCAAACTTTTTAAAAAATTAATGTTGGTTATTGAAAAAGTATAATATCTTCTTTGACACAGGAGGAATTTCTAAAAGTTCTACTTAGAAATCTAAACCATTCATGTGTTCAGGTAATACATCATTTTAAACAATAATTTTTAAAAACTTCACAGAATCATGCTGGGAGAATTATCAAAATGGATATACTACATGTAGAAAATTCCATTCCACTGCTAGAGAAATGTTCTCTACTGCTGAACAAAAAAAGGAGGGGGGTGACTTCAAGGAAATGTAAAAGTGTCAAATGCAAACACAGACTTTTTTTTATTTAAACGTAACAAGAAAACTATAATAGGAATCAAGGCAAATCTTATGTGACTCAAAGACAAAGGACTTACATTTTCATTCCTTTTATTTACCTGTCAGGATCATGGTTCTGCTTCCGAGAATCATTTTGGCTCACAAAGTAGCTCACATTAATAGATTATACCATTTGCAAAATCATTAACAATTATATCTATTAGGTATCTTTTATCTTCGTAATGTTGGCAGATTGCTAAAGTAGTCTAAATATAAAGGGGTTGTTTTTCATTCTGTCTTCTATCGACTGTTCTCATTATAAACTTTAACTCATCTAATTAGCAAGCAAAACTGAGGCTGCCTAGAACATACTGAAACTACAAGGTTCAGGAAATAAGTGATGTCTAATAGTACTAAGCTTTGCTCCAGCTTAAGCCCTTTAAATAGGAATAGTAGAGTGCACTTGGTCACCTAACAGACAAAGGGGAATTCAGAAGAATAAATGGAACACAATAAAACAATTAAATGAGGGAATTCAGAGGTAACAATGGGCATTGATCTAACAGCTCCAACCCGCAATATCCTCAAAGTGCAACACAAGGCTCTACTCAAAACATAAATTACTTGGAGTAAAGCTATGTTCCCCAGGGCCTCATCACAGGATTTCATTCCATGTAGTTCAAACCATTCTAATGAAATGGCAGCATGGCAGTGGAGGATGATCTATAAGAGACTGTGGGGCACTGGCCCACTACATCTCACATCACCCACTTCTGGCCATTTGCTCCCCTGAGTGGAAGGTCAAGATCCTGCCTGTGCTCCTTCTGGCTGAATGCCAGACCTCATACTCTGTGTGAGTGGGTGGGTGCAGATGGGAAGGAGAGAAGGAAAATGAGAGTAGAAAGGCAAGTAACTGAGACAACTGGCCAGTTTTGAAGCCACCACAGAAGAAATCAGAAGCATGAAGGGACATTTTTCATTTTGGAGCAAAGTGTGTTTTTCTGATTCCCCGAATGAGCTGTGAAGTGAACAAATGGGGTACACATAAGGAAAAGGGGGATAACTCTCTTTCTGTGTCTGCACGCATGTGTATAAATGCCATCATTTTTCTTCATTTCTTCCTCTCACTCCTGGCTCCTATCACTGATTGTTCTGCTTTCCACTCTACCAACCACAACAGATACCAACTGCCACTACCACAAGGCAGACACAATGGCAGACACAAACACAATGACTATATCCTTTAGAGCAGTGGTCCCCAACCTTGGGCCTCCAGATGTTCTTGGACTTCAACTCCCAGAAATCCTGGCCAGCAGAGGTGGTGGTGAAGGCTTCTGGGAGTTGCAGTCCAAGAACACCTGGAGGCCCAAGGCTGGGGACCACTGCTTTAGAGGTCTTGCAGCATCACCATGTACTACACACACACTTTAAAGGGGCTGACATTTTCCTCATTCCATCGGCTCTAAATTAGCTGAGTATGTGTCAACAGATGTGAAAAGCACAGTGAAATGAACTGAAGGGCAGTGTCAAGTGTGGTTTTTGGTTTGTTAGCATTTGCAGCCAAGGCAGATGGGGCAAACCTTCAGTTAAAAAAACAGCAATTCACAAACAAACCATGGTTAAATCTCATAACTGTTTGGAGTCTGGAGGCAACATCCAGTTGCAGTTAATAAAAGAAACAAATGTTTCCTCTGTTGCAGCCAGAGAAGACAGAAAGGAAAGGAAAGGTGGGGTGTAGAGTATATGAGGCCAAGGCTGACTATGGACCATTCCCATCACGATAAAGCAATACCGTAGGTGTGGATTTCAACTCATTAAAAATCATGGCTTGTCATGAGTTGAAAACCAGCGCAAGATTCTCTTAAATAATCATGTGCCGCCAAGTCAGTCTTATGGCAACCCCCTTCAGGGCTTTCCAGATAGAGAATACTCAAAAGTTGTTTAAAACCTCTAAATCCAATAAATAGATCCATGCTTTTATACGGTAGTAATTTTAACCTCAAGAAAATTAAGCTACATACAGAAATAGAAGACATAATTGGCTTCAACATTATATTAGTTTCCCCTCACTGCAAGAATTTTCTTAGAAACTGCTGACCACAACTGTCCTCATTCAGTTTATAAGAGTCTACCCCAAGGAAATGCGGCCACAGTTAATTAATTTACCACAAGTTAAAGTGGAATTGTGGTTAGAACAAACTCACCACAACTTTCTCCTATGTGTGATTAGCTGTGATTTAATATGATATAGAGAGGAACTTCAGCAACCATTACTACAATTTTAAGCTAAAATACAAGATGCCAGAAGAATACGTTGCCTGCATGATGATACCTGCTGCTATTGTGCAACAGGAAAGCATGCCCAGTGCTCTTGGAGATCATTAGGGCTTCGGTATCTGTAAGATGGAGCAACTCACAGCTTGCTGGTCAAAGCAAAACACAAGACAACCAGAAGCTGAACTAGCATTAATTGTTGTTTATAAAAAAGAATCATTTAAGTATGTCCTCCTACCACCCTCTGGAATCTGAAGGCACTGGAAACCTCCAGAGATGTAAGAGTTTGTTTTGCTAGGTAGTCAAATATCATTTCACATCATCAGCCAAGAATATAGAATTTGTATCAGATAAGACAGGCTGAGGACCCAAGTCCCTATTGTTTGTCAGCAGACATGCAGCATAATAACTGCAAACAAAGCCTTCAACTTGGAGCTACTTTCTAGTCTGCATGACAGTCTTGGACTGCACACCATATTCTCTCTCCTATTTTGTAAAGCTAAGAACAGCTTTCAAAACAGTGTTTAAACTATCAAAATAACAATGGAAATGTCTAATCAGTGAAGACACTCAATATGTGATACCATCTATCCCTCCAAAAAAAACAGCCAAAGCTTGCCTCCAGGCTTTATAATGGATATTCACGACAACAATAGCAATTAGCTATTGTTGTCCTGGTTTGTTTATTTATTTTAATTATTTAAAATATTTTTATCCTGCCTTTCTCTATAAAAAGGACCCAAAGTGATTTAACACAAGCAGAAGCTTTAAGGCTTGCTTCATTTGTTATTTGGATGGCCTGACTGATATGAAAAGCTGCTTCCAGAGGGGAATCAACTCTGTTCTGCAGTGTGTCTCCACAGCAGGAAGCTTTTCTTTCTAGGGAACCTCTGGTACTGGAGCAGGAACTTTCCATCTACTGGAGACAATCTGTGTGGAATAGTACTTAAATCAAGCCTTTAAATAATTGGGTAACTTGTGGTAAGCCACTTCTGGCATTGCCAAAGTGACTAGACATGGATTATAATCTGTGAATGGTGGGCGTTGTTCTACTCTACTCATTTCTGCCTCAAGTATTCATTTTACCAAAAAGGAACTGAGGGGAAGCCCAAACCCAGAGGAAGGACCACATTTAAACTTCCAAAACCAAAAATACATCTGTCTCCCTTACCACCACCACCACCACCTGGAATTTGAAGAAACTGGAAATTACCTGAGACATACAGGTCCATGTGCCTGTTTTGTTTGATAGTTAGATGTCATTCCATATCATCAGCCACAAATATAGTTTATACCTTGATACCTGGCAGAGCATCTTCTCCCACCTAGTTCTACCCTAATCACCAACAAAGGCAGCAAGGACAGCTGAAGGGCCTAACACCAAGAGAGGCCCGGAAAGAAAGAACAAGAAACCGGGCCTTCTCGGCAGTGGCCCCTCAGCTTTGGAACAGCCTCCCGACAGAAATTCGTCTGGCACCCTTAAAAACCACTTGAAAACATGGTATTTTAGGCAGGCTTTCCCTCCAGTCAATTAAACTGTCTTTACTTTTTCTTTAATCTTTCCATCTTGGCAAGCCTTTTATATAATTGTTAAAATTTTTGATATTTTAATGCTTTTAATGCTTTAAGATTTTATCTGTAATGTTTTTATGTATGTAAGCCGCCCCGAGTAGACCTGGTCTAGAGGGGCGGGGTATAAACCTAATTAAAGTAAAGTAAATAACTAGGAAGAATAAGGCGAGGAATTTGAGAATAACATGAACACACTTTATAAATGCTAGGACTTTATTTTCTTGTACGCCATAATAGATGTACCCAGGCTTCTACTCACAGAGGATTGATTCTTCTTCTTCTATGCAGGCTAACATACTGCCACTATAGTAGCTTTGTGGGAGCTCCACCTACATTGGAAAAACTTTTCAGTGATTAAAAAAAAACCTAGTTTAAGAGGTAAAGCCATCCTGTGGCATAATATAGTTCAAAGTGGCTTCTATTGAAATAGATGAGTTCTTTGGTACAAAACTAGACCGGGGGGGGGGTCTACAAGTTCTTGAAAAATGGCTATTCTACCCTTCCCCCTCATCCCCAGATGACTTTTTTACTGTAAACTGGACCCCCTACAGTGACATTTTAGATAATTATTTTAAAGGAAACAAAATGCAGTGCCTGATTTTTATGGGCAGAATGAGCTCCAAGAATCTTTACAAAATGTCTTATTTATTTATTTATTTATTTATTTATTTATTTATTTATTTATTTATTTATTTATTTATTCATTCATTCATTCATTCATTCATTCATGCATTCATTCACTCACTCACTCACTCATACTACCCCATTACTGCATAGCACTATTATGGGCATTTAACAACATAATGAGAAAACATCTAAAATAGAATTAACATTTAAAATCAACTCCTACATCAAAAGGAACCTCCTGGTGCAGTGATTAAATTACAGGACTGCAGCCAAATCTCTGCTCACGATCCAGGTTTAATCCCAGTTAGCCAGTTCACTCAGCCTTCCAGGATCACTCAGCCTTCTGTCCTTCTGAGGCCAGTAAATTGAGTACCCAGGTTCCGGGAGGGGGGCAATGTGTAGCCTGCATAATTAAATTGTAAACTGCCCAGAGAGTGCTTTAAATGCTACGGGGCCATATATAAGCAGCACACTTCGCCTTCTGCTTTATGGATGTTCTCCTCCTGCATCAGTAGACCTGCCAGCTTGCCTTGGGGGAAGAGGTGGAAATGTTTCAATCAGTATCAGTGCACTGGATCCAGGAACTCCATACCAAGATCATTTTACTCTTAAGGTTTTTTTCAATTGTGTGAATTTTAATGTTGTGAGCCACTTTGGGTCCCTTGTTGGGAGAAATGTGGCATATAAATAAAACTAATAATAAGATTAAGAATAATAAGTGCTGATGAGAGAACCAGTGGTGGGAACAAAAAAGAAGCAAGAAGTGATAAGCAGAGAGAATGCAGATATGTCACGTCTTCATGATGGGTTCACGTCACACCCTATTCATTTTCTCAGACTGTCACTCTTCAAGGACAACAAACTGTTAATAACATCATTAGGCTTGGGAAAGGTTACAGTGCAATCTTCTGTATTTCTACTCAGAAATAAACTCCATGAGTTCAATTACTCCTAGAAAAGTGCATTTGGGTGAACCAGCATACCGCTATAAATCAATGTAACAAACTTCACTTCTTGAATAGATCACAGCTTCAGGATTCTCTTGGAATCAGGAATTTACTACTACCTACTTTTTAGAACAATGGCCTGTATATCATTCATACCATTTATTAAATGCCTTATTGATACCTGTACGTACTTTTAGAAAAGAGGTGACTGGCCTCTGCAAAACAAGGTAGTAGGGCAGAGGTCAGGGAACTTTTTTTACATTTTACCCCTCCAAAATTTATATACGTCAACATTACCCCCCCCCCGCGCGCGCGCTCTTGCCATCCGTGGCCACCCCCCGCCTCTGCACTTGCCCATGACCTGTTGTTGCCGCCCAGGCAGCTAGTCTGGAGATGCCATGCCACCGGAAAAGCACGTCCTTGGTGAGGGAAGGCGGGCACTGCAAGGCCAGCAGGTCCACTGGCCATGAGCTCAGATGACGTGGGGTGGGAAGGGGGCCTCCTCACTAGCACACCAGGCGGGCATAGGCAGGAAGGAGAGCCCCGGGCAGGGCTCCACCAGGCAGATTCCAGCTGGCCCAGTACGTCATCCTCGCCCCCCCCCACTTTGGAGGCAAGGAGGGCAGGCGGGTGCCCTGTGCAGTGCCTCACCGGGGCTCGCTCTCCCTGCAACAGAATGCCCACCTACACACAGCATCGTCGGAAATAAAATGCCTGGGGGTAAAATGCCTGCTGTGACCGAGCTCATTACCCCCAGGATTTTCATTTTTACCCCATTTGGGGTAATTTACCCCTGTTCCCTGACCACTGTAGTAGGGGAACAGTCATAATTTGTAATGGTTGAGTTTTTAACAGTTCTTAATTATACAACAGCCAATGGAGAAGTATCAACCAGCAGTACAGAGTGTGGTGCTTTCAAATTGCAGATGTACTTTTTAACAGGGTGATTAAGTACACTAACAAGCTGTATGAATTCAGAGTTGGTACAGTATATATATCTCATATGTAATAACATTTTACAGCAATGTAACACTTTCATTTACATTTAATATAAACATGTATATTAAATATGTATTTTAGTCCAAAAACTCCAAAAATCCCATCCCTAAAGGGCCCAAGCATTATGGGGTTGGGGGGTAGGGGAGCAGTTATTAACAACATGCAAAATGCCTTCTACACATTTATATCACAATCCCTCATTCCATGCACATAATCTCATGGGCAACTAAAAATAATAATTCTGAAATTACTGGTGTCCCTTTATTCTAAAGAAGAACCTTGGGATGGGGATGGGTCAGGAGGCCTAGAAGTTTAGAATGTAGCTTAAAATAGCTATAACACTGCTCCCAACTTGTTCCAACAAATCTCACAAAATCAAAACAAACACAGAGAAGCAATGCAACAGGCATCATCTCAGGCATCATCTATTGCTTATCTTAATTTTTTTTCTTCCTCAAAGTAATGGGAACTGCACCCTTGACTGGCACTATGTTCATTTCCAAGTAATCCCTCCCCTTGTGAGATCCCCTGGCTCCCAAAGGACTAGGGTAGTCATCCAGAACTGTGTGAGACATAATACCGAGGACTATAAAGAAAGGGAGAACTAGCCTCCCCCCCCCCCATCTCCTGGTCCCTGAATTTTCTGAACAAAACCTTTACTTTGGGATTCTTCTTACCAGTGTGACCAAACACTGGATCTAAGCTTGTGTTTCAGCAAAGAATTAAAACTCCCTATCCCTCTATAACCTTAAATTACAGTTCCATTTGCAGATCGTTGGATTAGGGTCATAAACAGCAACAATTACATATAATCAACACATTTTCAGAAATCATTTCTGATCACTTTAAGAAAGAAGACAGAAGGCTCATTTTCCTTGGCATTGCAAACTGGATTTTTGTTTTCATTTTGGAAAACACATAATGTATGCCTGCCTATGTTTTGCAGTAAACCTATGAGAAGTGCAGGGATTTTTTTAAATCCTGCTTTTTCACCAACAACACAAGAAGTGTCATGATGAATTACTTGGCTGTGTTTTAGGGTGTCTGGTTTCCTTTTATGATCTGTCTCAGTGTTATGGCAGGAATGTTCTATTTCAATCTGTGGTGACATGCTTAACACATATCTGTAATCGGGGTCATTGTCTGTGCAAAGGTATACCCTCTTACTAAACAGGTCCTTATTCATAATTCCAGTCTGCCTGGCTCTGACCCCAATTCTGCTATCACAGCCTTACCTTCATTCCACCACACCTTGATCCTGCTGTTTCGTGCTTAATCTGATTGTCATGCATCTCCAGTGAAAAGCTACTCCTAGGCTCTCTCTCTGGCATACCATCATGAAGATACATTACTAAAACGGTGAGAAAACCATAACTAACTCTAAACATAGGGCTCAAGACTCCCATTACCAGTTCTGATGGCATGTTTGATATGTATGACACCTGAGATATCTTACATGATGCTTATGATGGCATGATAGAAAGGAAGTGTGGTATTACCATGAATTATCACAAGCTCCTCACCACTTTGGTCAGATACGACATAAAGGAAGGGAGGCAGGAACAGCAAACCCCCCCCACACACACACACACACACCGACAGAATTTGTAAGTTCAAGAAGTAGAGAAGTGAAAGCAGAGAGAAGAGTGAGACTAGTATGGAAGGGATATGTGTAAGATGTGGTAGGAACAGCAAGGGAAAGAAGTTAGCATATGACAGAAAGCAGTGTAATAACTATCAGCAGCTGTTTTCCCTTACTATTCATACATCATGCTGCAGATAAGGGAAAGATTGCCATACCTACATAGCAATAAAGCCACGTTTTACGAGACATTTTCTGTATGAATGTTACTGTTGTACTTGGTTCTGATCTCTTGACATGAATGCTGATGAATCCAACTCTGCCTCTCGCTACTAAACTAGTGACACATGTTCTAATCTGATGATGTGCTGTTCTGTTGCAAAATCAGGCTGGCAGTAAAGGAGGGCAGCCTTCTGTCAGATTTTTTAAAATGTCACAACAGTTGGGTATAATAAGGAACGCTGACCACAAATTCCATTTGAAAATGGTTTTTCTAATACAATTCTTATTTTAAAAATTCACAAGTTACAGCACATGAGATAAAAAGCCACACCTACTGGGAAACAAAAAAGAGATAACATTGTAACCAGAGAAGGAAAGATACATTGAATGTGAAATAAACATTCTTATTTATAATTAATGAAGTTTATTATTACAGTACGAAAATGCTTATACTATCCAGATAAATCATAGTTAGAGTAAAATGGAAGGGGAAACGTTAGGTGACACAAAAGAGATACATTAAGGTCCATCGGGCCTTCTCCCCTTAGAAGGGCAAAAGTCTACTGGATCCTCGCCACTAGCAGCTAGACTCAACATAAGCCTTCAGGTTTCTCCAAATAAATAAATAAATAAATAAATTTCAAAATGCAGCCTCTCAGCACACAAGCTCAGGTGAGTGTTCTGCCAAAAAGAAATGGATAGATCCATCTGTGCCACTTTTGCATCACCTGAGTCGTAAGCCCATGCTATTTCTGCATTTTTCTCTCACATTTTTTCCTTGAAGCATAAAGATCCACATTTGACTATGCATTTTAAATATACTTGCTCCCAGACTATGCACTTCTAAATGTGCACGTCTCAAAATATATTATGTCTATGAATATGCATTCTAAATACACTTTGATACATTCCGTTTGAGCCACAGATTGCAACAAAAAATTTGGAGGAGTCAAACTACATATTCCGATTACACATCAGTCTGGGACCTGTTGATCAGGCTGGTTTGTATACGAATTTACAAAGAACAAATTGTTCAAGCATACGTACTGCCAGGGTGCACTTGCCTCTGCTTCACAGTGTTTTGCCTAGTTTCATAGAACAAAAGATACTTAGAATGTATCTTTTGTTGGAAACAGAAGATTCTTGTTACTGTATTGGCCACTGTGTCTTACATGGGATTAACTGCACATCTTTAGAGCCAAATTGGGGCTCATATACTCACCTCGCCATTTTAGCAAAGTGAACATCTTACATTGTTACCTTGCACTACTGAAGGCACTGAACCGATCTAAAATAGGATATAAAAGCTACCTAGAAACTGACATATTAATGTGTAAGCCCATCTACATATATTGTGCATAGCCCTATTTCCTTGTTAGATTCAGACTTTGTGTGCCTGTAATTTAATCTGCACAATGAAACCCGGACAGGGGAAAAAAGCAATTTTAAAAAGCTTCAACCTTGCAGCAGGAACCTTTGGAATTCTCTTGATTTATCTATCGGGTGATTGATTTATCCATTCTAATGTTGCTTTTAAATTAGTATTTGCATTCAGCGCTATATTTTATGTGCCAATAGACTGCAATCCAAAAGGCATATGGAGGGAATTTGCACAATTAGGCAAGCTGCCAAGTGCTTAGAGTTGTGCTTTATTATCATCATTACCATGGGACCCCTTGGCTTTAGAAAGGGCTCGAATATAAGGACTAATAGAAGTCATTTTAAAATACCAGGCTAGCACAAGAATGTTCAAATTCCAACAAGTCTGAGAGCTGACTTTGTAGTCTTGGGAAGTATAAAAACGAAAGGAACAACATCTATTTCCAGTCAGGTTCTAAGCCTGATTTCGAGTGCTGAGGCTTACCCCAAAGGCCCTGCATGTTTCCCAACCAAATTCAAAGTGTCGGTGCCTACTTTCAATGCCTGCCACCATGTTTTCTACCTACTTATTAAGGATGCCAAGAGGGAGCTTTCTCTCAGTCGTCCCATCTACAACAATGTGCCTAGTGGCTGCCAAGGAATAAGTCTTCTCAGCAGTGGCCCTCCCAAGAGAAGTCTATGGGAGTACTCCTTTAAATTAAACTTTTTGAGTCTGTTTCAGCTGATTTACTTGTTGCTACTGCTTATTTTTATATTTGGAAAACATGAAAATGTTATACATTTCTGAGTTCGTAAAATCATGTGATTTTGTTTCTGTATTTCTAAAGCCACTCAAAACCATTAGCAGCTAAGCAGTAAGAACATTTTAAATAAATAACTAAGTTCTAAATGTATGGAGACTCCATGCTATGCCTTTTGCCGTGTTGGGCCCAACGATTACTCTACTAACAGTTTGGACTCTTATTCCTTATTAAGAAAAAGAGAATGGACTCTCTGACCTTCTTTTGGAAAAAGAGTATTATCTATATCCATATAGCCTCCCCATATTCTCTACATTTTATATTATGTATCACTGGAAAAAGCACTTTCTGGATTATTACCTTTCCTTTTCTAGCTTTCACAAATAGAGATTCATAGCACTAGATGTAGATTGGCATTTCATAGCTCAACTATTTTAAAAAACAAAATACATTCACTTAATGTATATATTTTTTTAAAAAAGAATGTATTTCATATCACTTTTGTGATATAATACCATATTTGTATTTTATTGTCAATAGTGTGTGCCCCCTACACAAACTTACTGTTGCAGGCCATAGGGATGAATATGTACCGTCCTGACTTCCCTCTTCTGTCAATTTACAAACCCATGTTTCAAGAAGAAATTTGTACAAAAGCCATTTTTAGAGCACAGCTGCTTTTCATACTCCAGGTTACACTCCAGAGCAGCCATTCTCAGTGGCAGACCATGTGGCCCCTGAGAGCCCTGGCACATTTGAAGGGGACCACAGACTAGACAGATCTCTCCATACAGAACCTTATAAAGTCCATTATGTGACTTACACCATCCTGATTTGGCCTATATTTCTTTCAAATTATGTTTATGACCGTGGCCAAAAAAAAGGGTTGAAGATGGCTATTCTGGAGGCAGGTCCCAACAATGTCTTTAGTGGGTCACACAAGGAGAGGAACCGTTCACCTTCCCTCAGGTATAGACAGAGGAGCCTTTTACCTTTTCTCAGGCACACTATTTCTCTTCTGCGAGTCATGTCAGAGATGGGCATATTGGCTCCATCCTTCTCTGAACGCCAGGCTTAAATTCCCTTCAAAATCATACTGACTGCATATACACAATTAATATTCAAAATAAAATATCAAAGCTATACCATCTATGTTTTTTGAACTTCAGCTCCCTGAATTCCCTGGGCAGCTCCAACTCTCAGACCCACACTCACAAACACCTATGTATGTGGAGAAGGGCCTAGTTCTGAGGCTGTATGTCTTAGCTCCAGCCTTGCTTCCTGTTGTGAATGTACAAAAAACGAAGTCACTGTCATGGTTTAGTGAGTAGTGATTCTCTGGAAAGCCATCTCTGTAGAGTGTAAAGGACAGTTAACACTATAATTTTGAGGAAGCACCACAGCATTTTAATAATAATAATAATAATAATAATAATAATAATAATAATAATAATAATAATAATAATAATAATAATAATAATAATAATAATAATAATAATAATAATAATAATAATAATAATTTATTGTCATTGTAAGTATATACACATACAACGAAATTCATTTTGTTTGTTTGTGTGTGTGTGTGTTTTTTTTTACACTAACTACAGGAAGCATCTACAGTACAAGGCCCAGTACAGTAAGGAAGCCTCCAAGGGAAACTCTGGTTCCTGGTGAGTAAAATGTAGGCATCTATAGATGTGACTGTAGAATGGAACTCCCGGAGGGGGGATTCTTGGAGATTTTTGGAGTTGGAAACCAAAAAAACATGAATGAGACATTTCTATAAAATACAAGAGAATGAGGTAAGTGTGACATGTGATTAAGCCCACAGTATTCTTTAGGCTCTTGTATGGATAGCTGATTTGGTTGTTGTGAAAGCACAGCAGATCATTGCCACTGTGTTTTTACATCTAGCAAGAGGGGAGATCATTGGTCTCCAATACCAAATTTAGACTGGCCTTGGAGAATATGCATTTTCCTGCTGATATAGCAAAGGCACGTTAACAGGCCAGCCTTGGCAGATACTACGTTGATTACTTAACAAAGGATCCAGCAGACCTAGACTGAGCTTTATGGAACTGTCAGTTTAGCTAATCATCACTTTGACTAGGAAGCCTCTAAGTTCAGAATAAGGGATGAGAAGACTAGTCACTCATTCCTTCATCCTCAGCAACTTAGGTTGTTTCAACATGACAAGACACTTCAATAAGGGATATTGAAACCTTGTGAGATTTCTCACCTCCAGGCAAGAGTGAGCAAAGCAGCAATCTTCCCATCTTCCTTTCTTCTCTTGCAAAAAAAAAGAGATACAAACAACCCACCTAGTGCTTCTCAAATACTG
Organism: Pogona vitticeps; assembly: GCF_051106095.1. Taxonomy (NCBI): domain Eukaryota; kingdom Metazoa; phylum Chordata; class Lepidosauria; order Squamata; family Agamidae; genus Pogona; species Pogona vitticeps. The sequence goes on along the minus strand of NC_135783.1, from coordinate 226,285,199 downwards.
CAGCTCTCATCATAGTTTGGGGCAAACGTGCAATTCATGCAACTCCACAAATTGTGCGACTTTGTGAAAAAAAGTTTTGTGCAGAAGTTTGTTCTCACCACTTCTATTGAGTATTCTATAGAAAGCACCAGGTTGTTGCAACTCATCCTATCATGAAAGAATGAGGCAAGTAAGGATTTACAGCCTTAGATTAGAAAAGACATCAGAAAACTGATATATACCAACAAGCCATAGAGCTCAGGATCAAAGGTTTCTAAAATTCTTTAGCCAGTGTTGGTTTAGAAGACTTTCTTAATAGCAAGAGCCCAGCCCCTTTAAAGCACAGACTTTGGATTTGCCTACAGGAGCTCTTTTGGGGTAGGCTGGCGCAGGCTAAATAAGATCGCTTGGGATTGGGCAGAAGTCTAGTGTGCCGTTTGGTGCAATTTTCACATCCAAATGGCATATCTGACCTGAAGCAATTTTATTTGGTTTTATTTTATTTGCTATTTCATGAAGTGGCTTAAGAAGAGATCTACTTCAGAATATTTGCAAATTAATCACTTCCTTCTCTCAATATTTTAAGAATTTGAGTGTACGGGCTGCTGGGATAATTAAGGGAGAGCAAGAAAAAAGTGCCTCCCAGGTTATTTTGCACCAGTTTTGTGTGTGAATAACACGCTAAGAGGCTGAGAGATGCTTTTCATTTTATATTTTTCTTATAAGAACTCAGATGTTCTTTCATGCAATTTAAATAGCATTTTTACAGTTTTCAAATTTATAATGTTTTTGTTTTTAAATGGAATGTTATAGAGATGTATTCTTTGCCATATATTTCTGTCTTTCAGGCTGTAGCTTAAAACCTACTGATATTTGACTGTATTTTATTCCTGTTATTTTGGATTCAGGAAAACTGTAACTTAAGTATATGCTTATATCTTAAGTTCAATTTTCATATATTTATTTATTTAACTTATATGCTGCCCACAGTACCATATTTTTAAGTGTCTACACTTTTTCCTAACAACTGTATGGCTGTCTTCAAATACATTTTGCACTTCCTATTTTGAAAACATAGAACCTATGGAGAAATAAAAGTCTTATAGAATGAACAAGCTTTGAAGTTGCCTGAAATTGTTGCATCAAAGAAAATACTCATACTTAAATACCTTGATGAATTTTTAAATACTTGTCGATTATTGATTTCATTCTGGAATTAACCCTTTACTGGAATAATGTCATCTGTGACAAACCACAGGCTTCTTTCTGGTCTTTGCCTAAGAGGGCTATAAATCTCTGTAGGACTCCTGGGGGATTAAGGCATCCTCATCAGGATCTGACACCTCTGCTCATCTGTGGAGCAGCAGAGGAAGTAAAAAATATTTTAGGCTCTCTTAGGGTACAGATGTGCTGCATCACTTTAAAAAAAATAGGAAACTTCCTCCCAGAAGCAGGAGAAGACAGGAGAGGACAATGACAGTTTTTCCTTTTCTTTGATTTGTCTTAAAGGTCTGGTCAAAAGCCTGACCACAATATCCTGAAGTGGCTTCCTTCTTAAATCACAATATTGTAAATTGACAGTGGAAGGAACCTTGACAGCCAAAGGCTCATTTTGGTTAAGTTTTCAGCTATTGCATGACAGGGACCCGGAAAGTTGTGAGTTGGAACATTCTGGGGATAGTATGGTTCACTTATGTCATGCAGTCACTGGAAAAAGGAGTGAAGCAGCGGAAAAAACAGCAGGCTAATGCCCATACGACCACACTCTAAGTTGCTGTGAACAGAGTTACTAAAGTTACTAATGCTATCTAGTCATTCAGAGGATGTCAAAACAAAACTTTTCTCATCAGCTCCTGCTGTGTCATTTACATGAAACTGCATTCTGGAGTGTGTTTTTTCCTCATTCATTTCCATATTTGCAAGACAACTGCTTATCAAAAATGAAAACCAATTAATAATGTATTACTTCTCTCATAGCCAGTTCCAAAAATTGTATATAAATATACATGTTTACAAGCTCAGCAACAGACAAGGCTGCCAACAGCTGTTATTGTTACAAGGGCACCTGTAGGCATTTGTCTTGTTTAGTAATGAGATTGCTTTTCACAGTCTTTCTTGCTTTGAATGAAACCTTCAGACCAGTTATACTTTGCATGTGTTTGCTTTTAAATTACAGTGACTTGTTCTCCACAGCAGATTCTTCTTTAATGCTCATCCTGGTATTAATATAATCTGCCTTTCTTCTAAAGCCTTAAAGCCCTTCATTTTTATTTCTTACCATCAAATTACTTTCCCCTTTAGCCTCTGAAGATAAAAATACAGGCATCAAATAAAAAGAAATATAAACATTACAACACACACACACACACTCAGATACAAAGATGTAGTATAGCTTTGGCTTTACTTGTCAGCATCTTGTGAAGATTTGGAGGGGGAGGATGTAACCAATAATTCCCAAAGAATTAATTCCCAAAAATGAGTTAACAGAATGATATATGGTGCATTTATTCAGAGCACAATTCAGATCTGAACACAATTTCAACTGTTCTGCTTTAATGAGGAAGGGGGAATGCTCTACAACAGAGATTGCCAACCACGGGTCCCCAGATGTACTTGAACTACAACTTCCAGAAATTCTGGCTAGCACAGCTAGCTGTGAAGGCTTCTGGGAGTTCCAGTCCAAGAACATATTTGGACCCAACCACTGGTTTATACAGTGTATTGCAATCTTGCCCTCTCCCTATGATTGGTTCTGCAGGAAGATTCAGGACTGACTGGTGACATGTATATTCAGGATAATATGGCCTTTTGGGGAAAGAATATAAATCTCAGTGCTACCGCTCCTGCTTCACCCACAAGTCCCTGGTTCAATGGTCAAGATCTTCAGTTAAAACAAGAAGCAAATGGCTCAAAAAAGCCTTGGAGACCAGTCTAAGTCAGCAATACAGGACTGGATGGACAAACTGCCCTAGCAGTTCTTATTGTCACACTTTGAAATAAAACAGGAAATATATGTGGAATTCATATATCATGTTTATGGCCTTGGCAGGTCTTTGGTCTTCATGCTTTTGCCTGGCCGTGAAAGTATCCATCACTCTTAACTCACCTGATACCAATAAACACCTGCAGAAAGGAAGACTCCAGTGATGAACTCTAGTGATGAAAACTGAAAATTCAAGAACCTAATAAACCACTTTGTGCTTTGAAATAAAATATGTCTATTACCTCGTACAAGCAAATAATTAATTGACTGAACTATACATTGAACGATGGTGATATCATGGAGTGGGGGGGAACTGTGTGGAAGTGTGTAAAGGGGTTATTTCAGCTCCACCTTTGATATTAAGAAGAATGTCGTAACATATTCTCTGCATATAACTGATCCTTTATATAAGCTTTTCTAGTCACTAAGTAATTTGGAGTACAGGCAGAGATAGGAAAAAATTTTTTACAGCAAAGATGTTTATCTCAAGATGTATATCAAGATGGTCCATAATGTCACTGTGGCGTTCACCCTGTGGCCCCTGTTTGTTTCACCAAACACAGAGCTCATGAAGGTATCCCAACACACCCTTTAACACGCTGCCACCAGTTGATCTCTTTATCAGCCTAGATTTCCTATGAAATACAAGGTCCATTCAGTACTGAACTTTTAAATAGAAACAGGTTTATTGTTTACAAGTTGTTTCAGGAATAATTCTTAAGCACATTCTTAAAGTTACACAAAGCTTCTGTATTTTATTTTAACCTTCTCTATCTAAATTAATACAGGTCACACTCTGACTAATCACTACTTAAACACTCTCTCTGCCTCAAACTCCAAAATCTCTCTTCTCTAGCTCTCTCCGACTGAACTAGACTCTGAGGACCAGGTGAACTGTACTTAAGTTTACTGCTCAGGGGAATATAGACGATCTTACTAGTAATTTCCTTTTGCTGTGGATATATGAAGAAGTTAAGCTAGTCATCATATCCGTTTCAAATACCACAGGTATGAAGTTTTCTCTTCTGACTAAAACTCCACTGGCTCAGGTAATCTGAAAGTTCTAATCCCAAAAAGAAGTGTTTCCATTTCTGTTCTATTTTTAAAAACAGCTTCACTCCTTCACCTTTGAAATAGGTTTTAAATGTTGGAATGTCTTTATGTGAGGTGAGGCATGAAAAGTGGGTATTTGATGCATTTCAAAAATGCTCCAGCAATATTTTTTACTATTTCATTGATTTTATCTTTTCAGGAAAATTCATCCTTTTCATGAAGAAGGGCCTACTGATCCATGACTACATCTAGCCTTCCAGTATATGCTGATGAAAGCAATAGCATTCTAAGGAAGTATTCAAGAAACAGTGTAGCCGTGAAGTAGATAGAACCTTAGAGGTTGCTGGTGTTCCTACCGCAACTGCAAATCTACTTAGCATTTAAGAGACATCCAAGGCATATGTGTCATGGAGTATCAGGGAAAAATTTTCACAGTGTGAGAAAGCGTGCAACCTCAGATTGTCTCTATCTCATTTAGTAGTATTCTGTAAAACTGCCTCATCTTTCATGTTAGGGGAATGAATATATTCCAGGGCTCTTAGAAGTTACAGTTCTGAGAGACATGATACGACAGACTCCTCACATGTACATGCATTGGCCCTAGAAATACCATTTTCCTCTTTAAGACCTCACAGAGCAGTGGTGAACACTAGTAGGTGCACCTGCAGATGCTCATTTGTGGGTCAGCTTGGATATCAAGAAAAATAACTTTTATTTATTTATGTTCTTATTAAGCAATGTTTCACAAAACTCTATGGAACCTCAGGCTTAAAACTACAGTAGAAAACAAACCTGTGTACAACATATTAACTCATGGATGCATCTGTTTAAATGCCCACTCACTGGTCTACACACTGAGCATGTCTGTTGTCTCCCAATTGAAAAAGCCTCAATGGAAAGAAGCCATTCACCAACATATGAATATTATGCAAAATTAAATAATCTTAGTAGAATATTATGCAAAGCAAACATTAGTTGGTTCACTGTTTTTCTACCAAAAAGTTTCAGCCTTGATCTTATTTAAATAGTAGGCATTTATCTAAGACAGTATAGTGTAATAGTTACAGTGCTGGACCAAGGAGACATACATTCAACTTCTGCATCATAGGAATTCATACTTGGTGTCCTTGCATAAGTCTCAGTTAGACCTATGTTACAGGATAAAATTGATTGATTGACTGATTGATTGACTGATTGATTGACTGATTGATTGATTGATTGGTTGGTTGGTTGGTTGGTTGGTTGGTTGGTTGGTTGGTTGGTTGGTTGACTGATTGATTGATTTCTATACCACCCATCTGGCAGCCAAGGCCACTCTATCCTAAGGTCTGCAGGAAAAGTGCAGGGGAATACAAGGGTAAACTGTAAAAACCATTATGCCGTTTCTCTCAGACCTATACACTGAATATTTATTTATTTATTTATTTATTTATTTATTTATTTATTTATTTATTTAATTATTTAATTATTTAATTTAATTTATACCCCGCCTATCTGGCCTGCTGGACCACTCTAGGCGGCTTCCAAATATAAAATCAAATAATAAAACATAGAGAAATACATAATAATCAAATAAGAACAGCAGTAAAAATAAAAAGGAAAAGTAAGAAAAAATCAAGAGTTGGCTGGAGGGAAGGCATGAATAAACAGCCATGTTTTTAATTGGGTTTTAAAGGTGCCCAGCGTGGGGGCCGCGCGAATTGCCGGAGGGAGATTGTTCCAGAGGTGAGGAGCCACCACCAAGAAGGCCCGGTTTCGTGTCTTCTCCTTCCGGGCCTCTCTCGGCATCAGGCTCCTCAGCCTCACCTCCTGACTCGCGCGGGTAATCCGGGTAGACCATGGTGGGAGGAGGTGTTCCGCCAAATACCGAGGTCCTAAACCGTTTAGGGCCTTATAAGTAAGCATTAAAACTTTGAAGTTGACACGGAAACAGATGGGCAGCCAATCCAGTGAGGCCAGCGTTGGAGAGATGTGTTGATATTTTCTCACTCCTGTAAGGAGCCTGGCCGCCGCATTCTGCACCACCTGAAGTTTCCGTGTCAGCCTCAAAGGCAGCCCCACGTAGAGCGCGTTACAGTGATCTAATCTTGAGATTACAAGCGCATGCACCAAGGTAGTGAGCGCCCCCATGTCGAGATAGGGTCGCAGCCGGGCAATCCACCAAAGATGGAAAAATGAGGTGCGGACTACCGACGCCACCTGAGTTTCCATGGTGAGTGTCGGGTCCAAATATATGCTGAGGCTGCGGACCCCACTCTTTGCGGCCAAGGTGGTCCCCCCAAATGTGAGAGAGTCACCCAAGCCACCTACCACGGGGGCACCCACCCTCAGAACTTCCGTCTTATCCGGGTTCAGCCTCAGCCCGTTCTCCTGCATCCATTGCAGTACGGCCCCCAGGCAACGCTGAAGGGAAAGGACAGCATCACCTGCAGTTGGTGAAAAGGAGATGTAGAGCTGGGTGTCATCGGCATATTGATGACACGAAGCCCCACATCCCCTAATGACCCCGCCCAGCGGCCTCATATAGATGTTAAACAGCATTGGGGAGATAATCGACCCCTGTGGAACCCCATAATTGAGACTCCACAGGGCCGAGACGCTCTCCCCAAGCTGAACTCTCTGGGGGCGGTCCTCCAAGAAGGAATGGAGCCAGGCAAGTGCCGAGCCACCAATTCCCAACTCAGAGAGCCTCCCCAGAAGGATACCGTGGTCGACGGTATCAAAGGCCACCGAGATGTCGAGGAGGACCAGCAGGGAGATTTTGCCCCTGTCGGCCTCCCCCAACAGGTCATCGTACAGGGCGACCAATGCCGTCTCAGTACCGTAGCACAGCCTGAAGCCCGACTGAAATGGATTCAGGGCATCTGTTTCGTTCAGGTGAGCCTGGAGCTGATCGGCCAGCACCCTCTTGACCACTTTGCTCATGAAAGAAACATTGGCGACAGGCCTATAATTGCCAATTTCGTCCCCCGCCAAACTAGGTTTCTTTCTTATGGGCCTAATGAGTGTCTCCTTGAGGGCGGATGGAAATCTACCCTCAAGGAAAGACTCATTTATTATTACTGTGGCCCATTCTGTTGTTATCGGCCTGGCTGCTTTGATTAGCCAGGCCGGGCAAGGGTCCAAGGAGGAGGTGGTGGCTCGGCAGCGGTCAAGCACCCTGGAGACAGAATCAGGCGTTACAGGCTGAAAAGAATCGAAAGTCACCGGGTAAGACGGAGCGCTGGACATCTCTGCTCGACTCACTGTTTATAAATTATAATTAGAAAATAAACCAGCTTAATTTTCTTTCCCACATCCAATTCTCTCTCTCTCATTCACTCTATCTATGTGAATGCCAATCAAACATGCCATCTCTCATATTTTACTTCCACTTCTTCTCAATAAAAATCCTTTCTAAATCCCAATCTCTATTAGCTGCCAGCTTGTTTTACTGCCATGAGCTATACTGCAAGAAGGAACAGGATTCATAGCAAAGCTTGGACAGTCCATTTTCTGAACTACAACATCTGAAATCCCTCAGCTAGATCAGTCACTACTGAGAGATTTAGTCCAAGTAAGTAAGTTTGTCAATTGCTGCTTATTAGTATGTATGAATATATCAATTTCATGCATATTTACTAAGTTGTAAGAGCCATTTAAAATAAAGTAAGATATGTTTCTGAGTTCGTATTTAAAAGAGCCATACTATGCTCTCAAGACAAGTACATGTGGAATTAGTTCTTCCAATAGAGTATTAAAAGTTCCTTATTATTGTATGAAACACATTTTCAGAAATTTAAGATTCACAACCACCACCTCAATACATTTTAATCATCACCAACATTACCCCCATAATTATCATAATCAATTTCCAGTACATATGAAGAGCCCTGCTGGATCAGGCCAAGGGCCCATCTAGTCCAGCTTCCTGTATCTCACAGTGGCCCCACCAGATGCCTCTGGGTGCACACGAGACAACTAGATACCTGTCTCCTGATCCCCCTCCCCTGCATCTGGCATTTTGAGGTACCTTCCTTTTAAGCCTGGAGATTAGCCCATCATGGTTTGTAACCTGTGTTGGAACTTTTCCTCCAGGAATCTGTCCAATCCCCCCTTTAAAGGCATTTAGGCCAGATGCCATCACCACATCCTGTGGCAAGGAGTTTCATAGACTAACAACACAACAGGTAAAGAAATATTTTCTTTTGTCTGTTTCACTCTCCCAACACTCAGTTTGAGTGGATGTCCCCTGGTTCTGGTATTATGTGACAGTGCAAAGAGCTTCCATCTATCCACTTTATCCATCCCCTACATAATTTCATGTGTCTCAATTATGTCCTCCCCTCAGGCACTTTTTTTCTAAAGAGCCCCAAATGCTGTAGCCTTTCCTCATAAGGGAGGTGCCCCAGCCCAGTCATCATTTTAGTTGCTCTCTTTTGCACTTTTCCATTTACACTATGTTTTTTTTGAGGTACATCTACCAGAACTGTATGTAATACTTCAGGTGCAGCCTTTCCAACGTTTTGTACAATGGCACTACAAATTTGGCTGCTTTATTTTCAATCCCCTTTTTAATGTTACCTAGCATGGAATTGGTCTTCTTCACTGCCACCACACACTGGGCAGAAACTTTCATTGATCTGTCCACCAGCACACCATGATCTCTTTCCCGATATGTCAGTGACAGCTCAGGACCCATCAGCTGATAAATAAAGTTTTGATTATTTGCCCCAATGTGCATTTCTTTACATTTTCTTATACTGAAATGCATTTGCCATTTTACCACCCACTCTCCCAGTTTGGAGAGATCCTTCTCGAGCTCTTCACAATCCCTTCTGGTCTTCACCACCTGGAAATGATTCGTGTTATTTGCAAACTTGGCCACTTCACTGCTTATCCCTGTCTCCAGGTCATTTACAAACAGGTTGAAAAGTGCCAGGACAGATCCCTGGGGCACACCACTTTTCACCGGTCTCCATTGTGAAAATTGCCCATTGACACCTACTGTCTGTTTCCTAGTTCTCAACCAATTCTCAATCCATAAGAGGACCTGCTCTCTTTTCCCCCGACTGTGGAGTTTTCTCAGCAGCCTTTGGTGAGGGACCGCGTCAAACACCTTCCGAAAATCCAGACAGACAATATCCACTGGTTCGCCCACATCCACATGCCTGTTGCCCTTTTCAAAGAATTCTAAAAAGTTTGTGAGGCAAGACTTACCCTTACAGAAGCCATGCTGATTTTCCCTCAGCAAGGCTTGTTCTTCTATGTGTTTTAAGATTTTGTCTTGGATGAGGCTTTCTGTCATCTTCCCTGGAACAGACATCAGGCTAACCAGCCTGTAGTTTCCCAGGTCCCCTCTGCCTTCACTTTTTAAAGATTGGCATGATATGTGCTACCCTCTAGTTCTCTGGCACTGTGGCCATTTTAAGGGACAAGTTGTACATTTTAGTTAAGAGATCAGCAACTTCATTCCTCAGTTCCTTAATAACCCTTGGGTGGATGCCATCTGGGCTCGATGACTTATTAATTTTCAGTTTATCGATTAGGTCTAAAATATTCTCTCTTTTAACCTGTATCTGATTTAATTATTTAATCAGGATGGGCCGTTCAAGCAGCAGAATCTGTCCAAAGTTTTCTGTCATGAAGACGGATGCGAAGAACTCATTTAATTTTTCTGCAATCTCCAAGTTCCCCTTTATCCCCCTCACCACCCAGAAGGCTAGCCGCTTCTCTGGCAGGTTTTCTGCTTCTAACCTATTTAAAGACATTTTTATTATTCCTCTTTATATTGCTGGCCATATACTCCTCAAAGTTTTCCTTTGCCTTCACTGGATGAAGGTTACCTTCATTCCCCTCCTTCTCATCTGTTTGCTTCTTCCAACTCTCCTTACCTCAGCGTAGCTCCTATTTAAGCCCCCCAGCTAACCAACTAAGCTTTCCAGAAACCTACAGAAGATAAAATGGAACTTGATTTTGCTGGAAGTCCCATAGGACACATAATATCAGAGCTCTGAAGTTATTTTTTTGGTATTATAGCCAGGCTCTTTGAGATATCAGATGAGGGCCTGACCATTTCACATTGTTAGTCCCCCTCCTCTGTCTGTTTTTGAAGATGGATAAAATATACTGATGTAAAGAACAGCATGTGAAAATACATTTATTAGCAGATTTTGGTGCTTGCCTGAAGTGAGGCTCCTCTGTAAGGTAAAGCTCATGTCAAATAGTTCTGCTGGCTTCTCTTTTCATGGGCCTGACTACAATTCCTATAATTCTCCGGCAACCTGTCACTACAGTATGCTAATTGCTTTCTGTACACTGTTTGCAGATAGCAAACACGTTTCAGTTACCTGTTTGAAAACTATCCAGGACAGATTTTCTCACAACTGTAACATTTACCCATGAGAAGATGAATCTTATTTATACATGTGTAAGATCTTGTCAAACTGAGAATGAGTCCCCCCATTAGCTAATCACAATGAAATACTTGTTTCTCAAAAAAAAAGAGAACAAAACAAAAGCAAAACTGAATAAAACACTGACGGTATTTTTTGGTTTGCATCTCCAGTCCTGTAAGAGCTAGGCAATCCTCTTTTTTAACTAACGAAAGCTTGGAAACCAGGCCAAATGATGGTTTAAACACACAGCATGTCACATGCCTAAAATCCAGTTGCAAACCAGCCAACCAGGTAACTTGGCAGCCTTAGATGTAACTGTTTTGGTTTGCTCTTCTTGGATCTCTCCTTTTGATGCACAGAAACATTTATGACACAGCACAGCATGGGAATTCAAAAGGTCTAAAAGTTTTTGTACTGCCCAGGAACTGTCATAGTCTCTCATAGCCTAGAATACAGAATTGGGATGATATGAAATGCTCGACTGTATCTAACAACTGCATGGATTTGAATTCTACAGTGAATACACAATGTTTTGTTCACACTAGATTTGCAATATCACAGTCAGAATTGTAATACAGGTCGCCTCCTTCTGATCCAGATGGGAATCTGGTGCAAACTAGCCTGTTTCCACATATAGCCCAGAGCAAAAGGAGGATGAACAAATCCTAAGGCTGAGACACAGAGAGCCACAAACAGAAACAAGTTCAATCTAATTTTAAATAGATGACATAGTCTAATTCTTTAGGACTTGCATACTAAGCAGAATGCATATACTACAAGCTATACAGTATTTTTGCTACGTGATATAACACATTTACTGTAGCAGGAGAACAGGACATTCGGTGAATGTACAACTTCATAAATTATCAGCCACATAGTGTATAAGAGCAATAAATAACTATTCCGCAGAAGGAAACGGTATGTAATTTACTCTACATCCAGAATTCATTGCTAGCAAAGACTACATTAGTTGGTGGTACACTATAATTCAGTAATTCAGAAGAAAACTATTAATTTCTGAAAGTATTCCGGTGCTGCTTCAGTAACATATTTTAATCCTGCCTTTAATATGTCACAATATTACTATATAGTATGTTGGAGCATTACCAAAGAAAGAAAAACACCTAAGGGATTTCACATCTGGTTTCTCTTTGGAAAACACTGGTGGGCTTTCTTTTAAGCTTATTTTGAGCACACCAGTACTAATTAGGTTGCAATGAAGTCTTCCATTTGGATATGAGCAGAAAAAGTATATTAATATTGCTACATTCTTCTCAATCAGACAAAAACAAGAAAGATTACTTTCCATAGTACACAATGTAAGAGGGCTAAATCATGACATTAACAGACAAAAGATATTTTAAGGTTCATATTGCTCCTGCCATTACGGTGCAGAGCAAATACCTGCTTTCCAAAAATCACATAGAAAACTATTACACTTCTCCCTTCCATTGAACAGGTCTGAGCAGGATTGTTTTGGTTATACATGTACAGTGGCCCTAGCCTTACTGTTGTTGAAAGGGGAAGTGTATTCATTGTGAAAATGAAGTGATAGCATTGTGTTTTACCCAAGGTGAAACCACCTAGAAATGAAATATGTGCATTTCATCAATAAGATCACTAAATATATGTGCTGAATACAATGTTTCTACTTACAACAGTCGTGGCCAAAAATATTGGCACCCTTGCAATTCTGTCAGAAAATCCAACCTTTCTCTCAGAAAATTGTTCCAGTTGCAAATGTTTTGGTACAGTACTCACATGTTCATTTCTTTGCTTTGTGTTGGGACAAAAAAAAACAGAGAAGAAAAGTCAAATCTGTTACAGTCCCACACAGAAACCCAAAAATACACTGGCCAAAATTATTGGCACCCTTAACTTAGTATTTGGTAGCACCCCCTATGGAAAAAATAACTGAAATCAATCGCTTCCTATAACCATGAATGAGTTTTTTACACCTCTCTACTGGAATTTTGGACCACTCTTTTTTTGCAAACTGCTCCAGGGCCTTCAGAGTTGAAAGACGCCTTCTCCCAACTGCTGTTTGGAGATCTCTCCATAGGTGTTCAATGGGATTCAGATCTGGACTCATCGCTGGCCATTTCAGGACTCTCCGGTACTTTGTTTGTAACCATTTCTGAATGCTTCTTGAAGTGTGTTTCAGGTCGTCCTGCTGGAAGACCCATGACCTCTGATGGAAACGCAGCTTTCTGACACTGGCCACTACGTTTGCGGCACAAATTCTTTGGTAATCATCAGATTTCATGATACCGTTCATATAGTCAGGGCATCCAGTGCCAGAAGCAGCAAAGCAACCCCAAAACATCTTTGAACCTCCACCATGTTTGGCTGTAGGGACTGTGTTCTTTTCTTTGAATGCCTCATTTCTTTTTCTGTAAATGGTGTCATGATGTCCTTTACCAAAAAGCTCTACTTTTGTCTCATCTGTCCACAGTACATTCTCCCAGAAGGATTGCAGTTTTGTCACATAAGTTTTGGCATACTCCAGTCTTGCTTTTTTATGCCTTTGTGTCAGCAGTGGTGTCCTCCTGCGTCTCCTACCATAGTGTCCCTTTTCATTCAGATGGTGACGGATAGTGCAAGCTGACACTGTTGTACCCTGTATCGGCAGATCAGCTTGAATTTGTCAGGAAGTTAATCTGGGTCCTGTATCCACCATTCAACAACCCTTTGTTGTAATTTTTCAGTAATTTTGCTCTTCCGTCCACATCCAGGGAGATTAGCTACGGTGCCATGGGCTGTAAACCTCTTGATGATATTGCGCACAGTGGACACAGGAACATTAAGATCTCTGGAGATGAACTTGTAGCCTTGAGATTGTTGATGTTTTTCCACCATTCTTTCTCTCAAATCCACAGACAACTTTTTACACTTCATTATTTTCTCCATGCTCAGTGTCACACACAACACAAAGGTTAAGTTAACTTTTCTCCATCTTAACTGTTTGCAAGTGTGATTACTATATTGCCCACACCTCTTACTTGCGACAGGTGCATCTAAATACAAATTAAAGGAGCATCACATGCTTGAAAAGCAATTATTTCTTACAATTTAGACAGTGTGCCAATAATTTTGGACAGTGCATTTTTGCATTTCTGTGTGGGATTGTATCAGATTTGACTTTTCTTCTCTGTTTTTTGTGTTGTTCCAATGCAACACAAAAAGAAATGAATATGTGAGTATCAAAACATTTGCAACTACAACAATTTTCTTAGAGAAGGGTTGCATTTTTGGACAGAATTGCAAGGGTGCCAATATTTTTGGCCATGACTGTATCTAGCAGGAAGATGAGGAGGTATATAAGTGTCTTCTATTTTCTACACACACAAAAACATACTATATGTTGTAGTTTTAGAAGAGGTAGCCATGTTAGTCTGTGCATCCAAGATTTCATTTTGTCTGATGAAATAGACAAAAACTATCAATATTCTCTTCATAAGTAGTCCCCATCTTTTCTGATGCCAGGGACAGGTTTAGCATGCGTGCAGAGGGGGCAGGGAGCATCTGTGCATAAGTGTGTGCATGCAGGAGTATGTCTGTGCGTGCATGAATGAGGGCATGCATACATGGGGGGCGTCTGTGTGTGCATGTGGGGGCGTGCATCTGTGGATGTGGGGACGTGTGTGTGTGTCCGTGCCTGCATGCTGGGGATGTGCATGAATCTGTGCATGCGAGGGGGGAGATCTGTCTCTGCGGCTCAGTCCTGCCAAGGTCATAGGTTGGGGAATCCTGTTCTACATCAGGGGTCTCCAAACTACGCCCGTGGGCCACATCCAGCCCATCTTTTTGTCTTATCCGTCCCATTCTATTCAGTCCATGTGTGGGCCGGTGGGCATCTGTGCGGGTGGAGGTGCATGCATGTGTGCATCCATGCAGGTGGACAGTTGTGCATGGGGTGTGTGGGAGTGCGGGTGGGCACGTGCATGTGCATGCATGTGCTCGTTTGGCCCTCAAAAATGTGAAAAATATACAATGTGGCCCTCAAGTTCAAAACTTTGGAGACCTCTGCTCTACATTAAGACACATGATTGGTTTGCTAGCCTCCTTCACTCATATATTTACTTTATATATTCCCTTTTTCCCCTCCTGAGGTTCAACTGCACTTTGAACCACTCCCCACACCTTTCTCTCTTCTCTCTCTACCCCCTCCCCATCATCTTTGCTCTGACCCGGTGTCTGTTTTCTGTCTCCTGAAACAATTTTTACAACAGCACCATAAAACAAACATAGGCCTAATTACTGCATGTAACCAATGAATATTTAGACTGAGAAGCTGATATTTCATCCAACATTTCATTCTGTTTCCATATGTCTGACAAAGTGGGCATGACCAGAAAAGCTTGCATTAAAATATAATAATCTTCAAGGTGACACATATTTTTGTCCTTTTGTTTTGTTTTGCTTCTTTGGATTTTGCCTGATATATTTTATCTTGTAAGACATCATATGATCCTCCTCCTCCAGTCACATAATGACACTTCTACAATCCTGGTTACAAGAATGGTAAAGGTAAAGGTTCCCCTTGACAATTTGTCCAGTCATGTCCGACTTTAGGGCGTCGTGCTCATCCCCGTTTCCAAGCCAGTGTTTATCCGGAGAGATTCCGTGGTCATGTGGCCAGCACGACTAGACATGGAACGCTGTTACCTTCCCACCGAGGTGGTACCTATTTATCTACTTGCATTTTTACATGCTTTCATACTGCTAGGTTGGCAGGAGCTGGGACAAGCGACGAGAGCTCACTCCGTTGCATGGATTCGATCTTACAGCAGCTGGTTTTCTGACCTTGCAGCACAGAGGCTTTTGCAGCTTAACCCCTTTTTCGGGATCGCTATACGGAAACATACCCGATCTTCGCAATGGGGAAAACCCGCATTGCGAAGATCGGGTATTGCGGCGGCCATTTTGGAGCCGCCGAACAGCTGTTCGGCGGCTCCAAAATGGCCGCCGGAAGCCCGGAAATGGCTGCCGGCAGCCGTTTTCACACCCTGCCCTCGCTTAGCGAGGGCGCGAAAATGGTTGCCGGCAAGGGGAATCCTCGCTGAACGGGTAAGTAAGCAAGGTATTGGAACGCATTAAACTTAGTTTCAATACCTTTTCCCTACCCGTTTAGCGACGATTCCGCATAGCGAGGGTTAATCCGGAACGGATTAACCTCGCTATGCGGGGCACCACTGTAATACATAGTAAAATGCTGGATGCCTTTGAATTGTGGTGCTGGAGGAGGCTTTTGAGAGTCCCCTGGACTGCAAGGAGAACAAACCTATCAATTCTAAAGGAAATCAACTCTGAGTGTTCACTGGAAGGACAGATCCTGAAGCTGAGGCTCCAGTACTTTGGCCATCTCATGAGAAGACTCCTTGGAAAAGACCTTGATGTTAGGAAAGTGTGACGGCAAGAGGAGAAGGGGACGACAGAGGATAAGATGGCTGGACAGTGTCATCAAAGCAACCAACATGAATTTGACACAATTACAGGAGGCAGTGGAAGATAGGAGGGCCTGGCGTGCTCTGGTCCATGGGGTCACGAAGAGTCGGACACGACTAAACAACGATGATGAAAATGCTTGCTTCAGATATTTTGGAAAATCATGATTTCACAGTGTAAGAACACACTATAGTGGCTCAAGGATGAAAACTTCCATTATCTACTTCTTCATACAGAAAGCAAGGGGAAAAAAACTCTGGTTGCACTTTGGGATGAAATTTTATCTTCGCATTTTGTCCAAATAAAGAAGTTGTTTTGAACAAACCACAGCTAGTTAACAAACCCATAAACCAAAGTCTGAAACCATGTTAAATATAATTTCATTTAATAAAACCTTTTCACTATCACAGGGTATTAAATAACTCCAGTACCTGTCTGATTTTCCAAAAAGTGAAGATTTCCCAAACCACATGTATTCTAGGGCAATGTGCTGCCACACAGCTGACAGAGCCCCCTTTAAAAAAATGAAATACATGCTTATTCTCTGTTTAGGTACAAATTCATTAACAAGTATCTCAATGGTATATCACAAAGTAAACAAAAGAGTAAGAAGAGATGACACTACAAGTTGAGAATTACTTTTATCCTACAGGCTATTAGAGTGGTGCCTTTCAAGTAAAGACTTTTAGACACATTATTATAATAACATCTCAGCAAGGAGGTGAATATGTAGTACAGCTAGTACAGTACATCAAATCACTTTGAAAATCTAGCCAGGACACTTCTTATTTATCTAAATGAGAACGCCTTGCCTTAAGGTGACAGGATTATGCAATTTGGGAGTTTGATTCTCCGCTACATCTTGAAGAAGATCTAGCCTATGTGGCCTTGGACAAGCTGCACAGTCTCAAGGCTCCCTGGAAGAAGGGACTAGCAAATGTCTTCTGATTGTTTTATACTTAGAAAACCTTCAGATGGGTTGCCATAAATTGAAACTGACAACTTGCAAAAAAAGAGAAGCCTTCCTGCCAAAAAGACATCAAGCACGCTAATAATAAAATACAAGATAAAAACAAAATCTATATTTAAATATATAAACAGATGAATTGAAAGGATAACAACGAAAGAAGTAGCCAGCATATAACTGACCAGACTCCTTCAACAGCAAAGTAGCTTCAATGACTGAATGGAAATGTCTTCACCTACCAGCAATTTAACGAACAGGGAGTCAACCTAACCTTCCTCTGCAATGAGCTCCAGGGCCTGGGAGGGATCATTTGTAGACTTTATAGTAAAGAAATACAGAAGCTGGAAGTTGGAGATCATAATACAAATACATCACACAACTGTAATTCAGTGCTACCGTGTTTCCCCGAAAATAAGAAAGGGTCTTACATTAATTTTTGCTCCAAAAAACACACTAGGACTTATTTTCAGGGGATGTTTTATTTTTTTCATGTACAACAACCTACACTTGTTCAAACACACCCAGAACTTACTCTGGTTACTGCACAATGGTGGGAGGTGGGGTTTCACTTTACTGGGGCTTATTTTGGTGGTAGGGCTTATATTACAAGCATCCTGAAAAATCATACTAGGGCTTATTTTCAGGTTAGGTATTATTTTAGAGGAAACAGGGTTTTATATGAAATTTTTCAAATTCCAAATTGTGCTTCTTTCAGCCAGTCAATTAAAGGATTGTCCATTTGCTTCAGATAAAAATAGTGTAAGTGCAAATTCTACTTTCTCCTGCAGTAGTTGAATGAATAGATGCCAGGTTAAATCCAGTAAACATGTTCATGTTTCTACTGTAATACTCTTTGAAGAAACATCCTATGAAAATTTACAAATAAGGTATTTATACCTGCAAACAAAACTCAGTTAAACTTTATCAATTGAAAAGGGAACTAACCCTCTTATCTGTGGATCAAGAATACTCACTAAATTCTTTGTTTTTATTGACTCTTTCAACTTGACAAAGTGCCTTGGCGTGAAATTTTTAATCTTTTTGAGATTTCTCATATCCAGGTGAAAGTAAGCCAGAGAGTGCAATTTTTTCCTCCTCACATTCTTCATAATTTCTGCAAACTGTCTGCACAAAATCTATGTCCTTTCCCTTTGGGAAGCCAAGCCTACACACAGGTTCAGACCCATGGATGGAAACTAATGGAGACAGGAGCACCCTGTCTGATGCTTAGAACCTAATGATTAGAAGTCCATTTATTAAAGCAGCAGCAACAGTCCTCATTGTTTACAAGTTGCACTGCTCGTGGTAAAGCAATTTATTTGCATTAAAGCATTATTTTGCACAATCTTGTTTAATTTGTGCAAAAAAAGGCCTCCGTGTTTTTCTTTTCTTTCATCATCTCAGGTCACAAGACACTTTAATCTTGTGTGGGGGAGAATAATAACTCTGCAGCTCCACATCCTGGTCCATGAGGATAAGACAAATTAAGATTTATATCACTACTACATTAAGTATTCTTGAGAAGCATCTGCAGGTAGCATCTTGACTATCAACCAAGGTTCCTTCTAAAGTGCACGCCTGCACACACATGTGCAACTCTGCCTCCCTCCACGCAGCTTTCCTCCTCCTCTACGCAGAGATAGCTTTCAGCTACTTTGGTTCTAGGCATGACAGAACCTTGCACAACGGGGGGTGGTGGTGGAGTTGCACACTCACGCAAGGGCAACGTCATGCACATAAGAGGCAGAACCCCACGCAGCGGGACTGAAAATTAGAGGGCACATAGCCTTTAATACCAGCACTTTTTAAAAGAAAGACATAAGTCTAATTCTATATGTCTATGTCATTCACAACCATCATGTAATTTGTACTGTGCGGCTGAAACCAGTATTGGGTTACAACCAAAGTAGGTCCACTGAAATCTTTACAAAGGAATTGACTCACTATGAATGAATGAATGAATGAATGAATGTTTATTGTTTTGACCACTTTGGTCATCCAACATCCACAGATTTAAAACATAAGTATAAATATAAAAATATACATTTGCTTGGAGCCAGCTGAACATCCACAGAACTAGCAAGTTTAAAAAGTACAGATACAAATACATACTTTCTACAAAGTGCTGAATTAAAAACATAATACAAGAGGATTAAAATGTACACATATTTCAATTCTAAAAACCAAGTTGTTTCAGGTGGGTCCTCAGATGGGGTATGAAGTATTTCCACAGCATAAAAAATGATTATATCCGCTGACCGTTAAAACCACAAACATATACATATACATTAAAATGCACAACAAAATGACATAACAGTGGTAAGATTGTACATCTGATAACCATATAGACTCTAATCAGCTCCATATTCTATAACATATCTCCAGTACTTCCTATTCTATCATTTCCATTCAACTCACTAAATGTCTGCTGACTCAATAGACCTATTCTGGTTGCAACGTACTACTAGATTTCAGCTGGTATCTCAGAATCAGTGCCATGGTAGACTGCAGACTGGTGCTGTTCATATAAATGGTCATTATTTGGAAACACACACAATCCACAGACAGAAACATGCAGGAAGTGCCACTATTTTGAGACACAACTGTTAGAAGTTTCCGCAAGAAGACTTAATGAAATCAATTGTCAAGGAAGCAATAGGCTGAAAGATACATGAAAAAATGCTGTTGCAGCATTTTTTCCCTGAGCAAGACAGTAGCTATGGAAACTATCTTTAGAAGCCAACTGGCCTGCATCCCAGCACAGCATTTAAAAAAAAAAATCAAACATGCCACTAATAGTCAATGAGTCAACAGCAGCAGCCTCACGTATAACTGATCCAAGGTCCTGCTTTAGTTCTGGCTGTGGCTCTTTCAAAAAATGTTAGAAGTAAAAAAAAATGTTTAAAAGTACACTTTACCTCTATGGATTTAATAAATGAGTCTTCACACCCAAGACCTGCAGTATATGCTTGTACGTATACACACACCAAAACACACTATCAAAAACAGAACATCAGATGAAACAGCTATTTCAACTGATTGCACGATGTTGTATTTTTCCCTTCTTGTAAACTTATCTAACTCATTCAAAACAGTACTGAGTGTAGATGCCAAACACAGCCCCTTGGGATCCTTATACTTTAATTTCAGCCTTGTTTCCCTGAAGCACAAGAGAATGAGCAGGACTATGAAAGCCACACATCTCATTCACATCTGCCGACATTCTTTGAGACTTCCTCACTGAAGGGAAGAAAATTTCTTCCTTTACTAAAGGAAACAGTTACCCATCCAATTCTGAATGTAATTGCCTTTAAACAAAAATGATTAGACACCTCAAATATGGCCTTTTTTTAAAAAAAGTTGCTGAAATGGAGTGGCTGAGCAACTAGTAATCATATATTGATCACACACCCTTCCAAAACCCAAAATGAAAGTATTAGAGGCTGATTCATGTATAAGGTAAAGGTTCCCCTTGACAATTTGTCCAGTTGTGTCCGACTCTAGGGGGCGATGCCCATCTCCATTTCCAACCCATAGAGCTAACATTTTGTCCGCAGACAATCTTCCATGGTCACGTGACTAGCGTGACTAGACACGGAACGCCGTTAACCTTCCCACCGAGGTGGTACCTATTTATCTACTCGTATTTTTGCATTTTGCATACTTTCAAACTGCTAGGATGGTGCGAGCTGGGACAAACAACGGGGGCTCACTCCGTCGGTGGATTCGATCTTACGACTGCAGGTCTTCTGACCCTGCAGCACAGTGGCTTCTGCGGTTTAACCCACAGCACCAAATTTGTGTATACAATTGGACAATTTTGAACAATCAACACATACTAAGCAGGTGATCATTGCTAAATGCTAGAATGCCCACTGAAGAACTTAGTCCTAACAATTTTTGGTAACTCTAACATATCAGAAAATAGATATTTCTACTATAGGGCCATGTCTCTCAACATCAGTGGCTCTCAAGCAGAACCAGTCCTAGAGTTAGGAATGTAACCAGGCAGCTGACTTTGCTCTCTGGAGACCTAAGCACAGGCTGCAGGAATGACCCTGTAGTAGCCAGTGTTGCGGCCTCCATACCTCTGCTTGCCAGGAGCTCTCTTCATTCAGGAAAAGAACAGACAGGCAAAGCTGACTCAATCATAGGATGAAGGAAAATTCCTGCAACCAACACTGGGGGGGGGGGCTTGGGAGTCTTCTCCAATATGAAAACAGAGACAACAGTGTTCCTTCCATGCACTGCTGGCTTTCCTTAGTGGAAGGGCTTGTGTCACATAAGACCACTTCCATCTCTGCTGTTATCTCCAGGTTTGAATCCAGTCCTTCTAATCAGAATTAACAGGAGGAATTCTCCTTTCCTTGCTTTGTCTCCAGTTTGGAGATAAGCAAGGGGAGGGGGACTCCATAAGGACTTCAAGGAGAAGATAAGACTTTAGGGAAAGAGAAGGCATCCCCTGGATGCTTTGCAGGCTGGATTGGAAGTGATCAGGCTTTCCATCCCCTACTATAAAATGTATGGTGTCTGCCTTCCTGTATATTCAGATTAGAAGCAAGATAGTATCCTTCGAGCACTCCTGCTCCAAAACAGACAGGTGGCAGCAGCAGTTGAAGCCAATATCATCTGCTCTGCGGGCTATGAACTTTGCTTAAGAAGACAGCTCATGCTACAGTGATCCATGGCATTACAATTTCCACAAGACTGCGCTGCTCAGAGACCACTGGTAATGGTGTGGCTAAAAAAAAATCTTGTAAATAAATAAATAAATAAATAGAGCCACTCTCAATTGCTGAGTGGACATTCTACCTGGGTGGCATTTCTGTTAACAAAGAGTGCACATTTTTAAAAATATTTCACATCTAAAATTTTGATGTGAATTTTCTTTTTATTGTTATTATTTATTTCCAGAAGAATGGAGGTTTTGGAGAACCAAACACATATGTTTTAAATGACTACATGGCTCATTTTAAAATTATTTATTTAGACACAATGTCTTTAACAAGTGAAATTTTATTGTTATAGTTAGATCTGTCCTGAAAGCCTTTCAACTGTAAATGTAAATATCAGGCTTCTGTACAAAGTATACACAAGCTGATTTTAAAAATCACAAATGCTCATTGTCTTTCCCAATTTATTGCAATGTTTAAAAATCCATCCAACTTTAAACACACACACACGCAACATCAAACCTGGTATCTCGAAGCAGTCCATGTCTGAATAAGTCAGCACAGGAAGCAGAGGCTTGCTGCTGTATGAAAACAACTCCAGATTATCTACATCAGTTGGCAAAAACTAAATGCTACATGACACAATGCAAAATCGCTAGCCAATTTATGGTGTTGAAATGTTCCTCAAATACAGCAAGGAAACCCTGAGGCCAAACCAAGAATGTTTCCAAGAAAATATACTGGGAGGAGAAGGGCTCACATTCAGGCTACACAGCATTTTATTTTTAGTATTAACATGCCTAGTATCTCACATGAAACAATTTATTATGAAGACCCTTATCATTGGGGAAAGTCTGGAATCTTTCTGTAAAGAACGTAAAATTGGCACAAGGGTTCACATTGGCATCTTAAGCTTTCACAGATGTTGTACGTATCATAGTATAGGAAGTTGCTTTATATTGATCTAAACCATTACAACCTAATTCTGTATTGCCAATACCAACTGACAGCAGCTTTTCTGAATTTCAGGATTTACTGCTTGCCTTAGCTTCTTCTGCACGTTACACGTGTGCACTAAACATGGAGCACAAATGGGTAACCAGAGGATCAACAACATGGAGCGCCTCTCCTGTAAGAAAAGAATACAACATTCAAGGCTGCTTCGCTTAAGAAAAAGGGCAAGTGAGGGACAATACAACAGAAGCTTATATAATTATGTATGGTTCAGGAAAAAAATGTAGTATAGGGACAAGCTTTTCTCCTTCTCTCGTAATATTACAACACAACACATTTCAAAAAGAATGCATGCCCTGTCGCTGGGCCAGAGAGGTGTGCAACAGCTCTTAAAGGGGGAGGATGGATTCTTCTAAATAAAAATACTTGCAAATGAGGTCTTTTTAAAAATCCAAACCATGCCCTCAGCAGTTCATATACCATATCTAGACGTAGTCTAAATGGGCGGGGTATAAATTTAATAAATAAATAAATAAAATATATATCAATGTTGGACAGGCCCACAGAGTGCACTGATGTGTGCTGGTGGGCTCCCCATAAGTGACCAACTGGCTGCTGTGTGAACTAAATGCTGGTTTTAGTCTGATACATCATGGTACTTCCTATGCTCTGACTGAATTTATAGCTCTTCTGACTTTTCCTATATAAAATAATGTCCTTTTAAGGGAGTCACAAAGATTTCTCCTGAACTAGAGACCCACTTGCGTAAAGTTCCCCCACTTTAATTATGCAGAACAAAACACTTACTGTGGGACAGTTGCTGTCAATAGTTAATGAACCACTTAATGTTTTGAAAAAAGTTGTTGTCCTTTCAAAATGTTTTTCTATCAGCTCTGAAAGAATTCATTCATTAAGAACCCAAACAGCCTGGAAATTAGTAAGCCAATAATTATTCCAGTATTTTTTCCACATTTCCTTCTTTGCATAGCTTAATATTTCACCATACTATAATGTAGTATTGTGACACTACAGTATTTAAATACTATTTTCCACTACAGTCCTTCTATCAAACACTTGCAAAATGTATTGTTTTTCTTAATATTTTCATATAATTCTTCAAATCTTGCTCACATGATATTACTGGTACTACTAATGTAAGTATTGATTTTGTAAGGAAATACAGTACAATATATCCAGTAATTATAGGTGGAATCTTAAGAGTCACTAATTGTTTCATCAGTAAATATGCAGTTACCCCCCTCCCCCAGGCCCAGCCATTTGTAATATGCAAAACAGGTCCTTAAATCAATAATGCTTTCACTGAAACACAGCCTCAAGAGAAAGCTGATAAATTTTGCTGCATGCTAAAGAGGCACTTTACCAATGGATTAATCATAGAACTTAAGGCATGCAAGAAAAGATTAAGGATTTAGATCCAAAGAAAACATGTGGCTGTTGGGCAGACCCAAGTGGGAAAGCAAAATGTATACATGGTTGAAGGCTGCCACCTTGACTAAACCACCTTCCAAGACAAAGAAGAGCTGTCAGATATAAAAGAGTACAGTTCTTTAAAACTCAAGGTGAAAAACAATGCTGACTTCACAGGGACGCCATATTCCATTGTATGGTACTTAATGCACTTTATTCATCCCATCATTGAACTCTCAACATCCATTAGTATGAATAGATCTTAAAAAGGGGGTAACATCTTTTACTATAGCATGCTACAAATCTTTTGCTATTCCAGTATGACTTATTTCCAGCAAAGTGCTTTCATGCATAAAATAGTGCATGTATTTGGTAACCAGAACTGACTACAGATTTCCTCAAAATAAAATGAAGTCCACCCTAAACTTCTGCAATCCACGCAGATTCTCGTTTCGAAAGACAACCACTCATACAACAGTTAACTCCCTAAATCATACACCAGAATATCTAAGCATGGACAACATATTCTCAGCAGGTTAGAGTAGAAACTGAACATGTTACTAACAACTGTGCTGTAACTGACTTAGAGACAATGACCGAAGTCCTTTTGTGCAGTTACACAAATGATATAACTTTTGGAAACAAATTGCTGCATAGACATAACCTGTTGCATACTATCGCTGAGTAACGCAAAATAGTGTTAGAGAGATTTCCTAACACATGACAATTTGCCTCTGAATGTTATGCTGTTTGCATAACTCCACAACAGGATTTCTTTCTATATATAGAAGGAACGCATGCCGCTTAACTGCCACTTTTGGGTTTTTCAAAAGAATTAAAAACATTCTTGCTGTAAGAGAATTGTCTAACTTAATTTATACCCAACTAACTGCTTTGCTCTTACATCATCAATACTATTGTAAGATCAGCATAAGAAACTGGAGTTCTCATGTCTTCTCTGTTTATCCCAGCAATTCTAAGGTACACTCACTCAAAAGCAAGTGCTGTTGAAATCAGTAGAGTTTGACTTGGAATAAGCATGTTTTGGGTTAGGGAAATGTACAACTCAAACCTAGATTTCTTCCTTTTCCAAACTCCACTGCTGATTTATGACCACATTCATCCATTTTTAAATCAGACAAATTATTTTGGGCTATTTTTTTAAAAAAAAAAACATGTACTGTATTACTGTACCTTTTGCAAATCCTTGTGGCAAGACAGCCCACTAAGTATTCATTAAATCCCACGCATATTCAAAATATCTCATTAAGATTGACTAAAATAAATCATGAAGTCTTGCAGTCAAGGAGCTAATTGTTCATGCTTCTCAAGACAACGATCCTGCTCCTTATCAAACTTATTGAACTTGTCCACAGCTGCCTAGCAATGTACAGGCTCTGGATACAAAGTACACTCAGTTTCTGTCCAATGGAAATACATACAACTGTACAGGACTGGATAGAGGAAAGGCAGCAGCATATGTCATGTCACAATGGTAACTTCACCTTGATCGCCTGATTTAGAACTTCCAGTAAGATCAGAAAAGGAAGTCACCATCTTCTAGTGAAATCCACTCTATTAATTGCATGCATTTTTTTTAAAAAAAAGAACTCTACCACTTGGGAATTCAGTCATTGACTTAAAACCAGTGCAGATTCAGTTGTTAGACTGCACAATACATTTCCCTTCTTGCTTAAAAGCACAAAACCTAATTACTATAAAAGCAGCAACCCTCAGAATAGCTATGAATAGCCACAGCTGCTAGGAAACTGCTGATTTGGGTATGGGATGTAGCCTCTGTATTGATCCCTGGCTGCCATCAATTACAGCTATTGAAACCATGAAAAGTCAACAGTGGCGTTATCCAGCCACATCAGTCTGCTAATTTACAATATTATCTGTGTCCTTCAATGAACCTGTATGCTGTTGATTTTCAACAATATATCATCATTACATGCAGCCAGACAGTATTCATGGGGACTTTTTCCTAACTAGTCGTACTGAATGAAGTACTCTCAGTGCTGTAATCCAAAAACAAAACAAAAACAAACAAAATTTTTCCAAGATCCGCTTAAATGTCAAATCTTGGAACTGTTCTGCATGTCTCGTTCAAAGCTCTGAATAGTGAAAAGGAAAGATATATTAACCCCCAAACACACATCTCTCATGTTCTCTTTCATCAAAAATGGACATTTTGACACAAACTCTGAAATCTATAAATATTTGATTCTGTGTGGGTAGCCTAATAATTCATCAGATTTACACATATACATTTATAGTTAACACATTATCCTAAATTTCTTGTACCAGGGAAAAAATGCTGGCATAACACAAAACTGTAATCACAGAATGCTAATGCTGGGGGTTGAGGGGAGATCAGAAAATTCTTTTGAAACTATTTTCATTGATGCATGAATTTGTAGCATAAATTTTGCCTTCAAAGTCACAACACAGATAGAACAGAACATAGCCATGTGTTTTTTCCAATTATTCACAGACAA
This sequence comes from Pogona vitticeps, assembly GCF_051106095.1. Classification (NCBI taxonomy): domain Eukaryota; kingdom Metazoa; phylum Chordata; class Lepidosauria; order Squamata; family Agamidae; genus Pogona; species Pogona vitticeps. The sequence continues at coordinate 226,258,836 of NC_135783.1, read as the reverse complement.
CAGGCAGTAACCTAACATCTGCACATTCTTGATGTAAAAAGATAACAGCATAAAATGTAAAAATCTTACTTGAATGAATACAAAATCTGTGCTGTCTGGAATTCTACATTAAGCAAGTATTAGCATAGTACCCTATAATGCAATGCAATTTTTCTAAGTACAGTGGTGCCTCGCTTAACGAGCGCACCGCATAACGATGAAATCGCATAGCGATCCGTTTTTTCAGATCGCTAATGCGATCGCTCAACGTTTTTCTAATAGGACTAAATTCGCTTTGCGATCTTCGCAAAACGAAGCCCGACGATAAGCTGTTCGGCCGCCGGAAGCCCAGAAATGGCCCAAAATGGCCGCGCGCAGCGTTTTCACGCCCTCGTTAAGCGAGGCGAGGGCGCGAAAATGGCTGCCGGCCATTAAGAAACTTCGTTGAACGGTGAGTATTTGGCCCATTTGGAACGCATTAAAATATGTTTATTGCGTTCCAATGGAAATCCCTGCCCCGTTCAACGATGCTTCAGCTTAGCGAAGGTTAATCTGGAACGGATTAACCTCGCTATGCGAGGCACCACTGTACCTGTGAGATGTATTTTAACTTATTTTTCCATTATCACAGTGTGAATTGGTATTGCTTTCACTTCTATATTTTGCCCATCTCTGTAATTTAAGAAGATGGTAGAAATTGTGCCAAAAATTAGAAAATGCAGTGACTGTCGTCTAATGCAAGCTCTGATTAGCCTCCAAATTGAGGGGCAGTCAGTCTCAATACTGAGTTATGTCATGGAATCACTTCTTCCTCGTCCTAGCTGTCCTGAGGTGAGATAGAGCTATACTGCAATGTACAGAAAAATAACTCTATGTATGCCCAAAGGCTGTCTTTGTTATTTCAGGCTTGAGTCCAGTCAATGCAAACTCCTTCCGGAGCTACATTCTGGGTAATTTAGGTTTAAATTAATCCTTCATTGCACAGTACTGTTAAAAGTATCCCTTGCTCTCACTTTAACTTATCCTCAAATACAGAGAAAATTTAATAATAATAATAATTGGTTCCAGAATGCAGTAGGGGTGGGTGGGATGGGGATATAATTTAGGGGAAATGTCAGAAATTCTGAAGGGTTCAGAATTCTGCGTTCTTTGTGTTCTGACACTTTTGAAGGCTAACATGCTAATGTGGCATACAGCTGTGAGCAAATCCCCCATTGCATGAGTAGCTGTTAATGTACACTGATATAGCTTGAGGGTCCTATTAATACAGGCATCTCACTCTTTCACCCTTTACAAAGAGCTATTAACACATACACGTTTTTTTTTAAAGACACCACATTACAGAAAGCTTGCTAGAAAAGCATACTGGAGGCAAGTGTGCAAAATAAATAAATAAATAAATAAATAAATAAATAAATAAATAAATAAATAAATAAATAAATAAATAAATAAATAAATAAATAAATAAATAAAATAAAATAAAATAAAATAAAATAAAATAAAATAAAATAAAATAAAATAAAATAAAAAAGATTCACTATAGACCAAACCCTTTCGGCAACAGACAATACACTGTGGATCCAGCTCTTCTCCCAAAGCTTTCAGTACGGCCTTCATTTATTTAATTACCTCTCCTCTAAGCATTGCCACCCCCACAAACTCAACAACAGACTCCTCCACCAATAAAAGACTGCCAAACATGTTAACTTGCCTACCAGCTCCCACTGGAGAGGACTTTCCTCTCTACCACAAAAAGACAAGACATTACTGAAAGTGATAAGTTAGAAGCAAAATTTTTATTAGCAAGCAAGAGCAAACATTTATCAATAGAAGAGAATGAAAACATTAACCTTTCTGCCTCAAAAGATGTGAGGCCTCACCAGGGATCACAAGTTAGGAGAAAAACATTTACTGGCCTCATTCTGCATCAAAAGTCCACATGGAAGAGGGACTGTGTGAAGACTCAGATTTACTCCATCATATGCTCTTAGAAGGAAGAATAGTTGAGGTGTTCTAAATCAGTGCAAAAATTGGGAGTACAGAATTTTAATGATGGGCAGGACAAACGGAAACCCTCAAGAAGATGTTGAACTGCAACTAAAAGCATTCCTCATCACTTGCAATGCTAACTAGTGCTGAAGGGTGTCCCAGTTCAATATCACTTTGACCACTTTCCCCTTAACAAACAGAATGTGGAGCTGGCCTCATGATCTTACTTAGTCAGGAAGTAACTGGCTGACTTTCTCCCAATTGTTTTTTACAGGTGAGTCTGCCCCAAGAATGTGTTATGTGGATGGCAGGAGGCGGAGGAGATCAAATCACTCCTTGGTGTAATGTAGGATACGCCAGAGTGTTGAAGCCTGAACTCTGTATCAGAATAAAGTGAAACAAAAAAAGAAAACACCTTCTGGTGGTCACTTTTCACAAAAAATGTGAAAAGCAGGTATTGGGGCATTGTTTGTCACTATTTGCACAAATCTGAAACTCAAGTCATCAGGACAAGGGAGAAAATGCCGAGATGGTCAGCACACAATGGGAGCGCAGGTAAGAGAACAAATGCACTGTCTGGATAGGTCCATAGAGGTTCTTCTCACAGTGACTTGTTATGCTCTTTCAGCAGCATTTGTTGGGTCCCCAGATGTTATCAGTCTGCAGCTCCCAGAAATCTTGGCCAGCAGAGCTAGTGGTGAAGGCTTCTGGAGGTATTAGTCCAAGAAATCTGGGGACCCAATGTTGGGAACCACTCTACTACGTTATACTACCCTACTTATTTTTTTAATTAGCATGCTTTTTGTTAAAAAAAAAAACACCAATAAAACAGAAATTGTTAGTGAAGCTGATAACAACTGTGCTCACAGTCAGTGGGAAGAGACATTTAACTCTTCTTCCTATGCTCTGCTTCTGATGAAAATTATTCCTTGGAACTGCTATTTGAATTGGAAGAACGTCCTTCATTAACCCAGTTGTCTCCACTTAAACAATGCACTGGCTGCTAGTGCATTGTTTAAAGGATCTGATACATGGTGGTGCATTTAGATCTTTGAACAGCAGAGCTGGAAGAGACTCTACATATGGTTGAGTCCAGCCCCTTTCAGGGAGGCACAGTGGGGAACTGAACTCGAAACCTCTGGCTCCACAGGCAGATGCCTAAACCACTGAGCTATCCAGCAGTTCATAAATCAAGTTGTCCTCAACTTATCTGGATCTCCAAAATATTCTGTCCTCAACAGCACTGCTCAGTTCTTGCAAGATCAAGCCTCTGGCTTTCTTTAGGGAGTCAACCCAGCTCGTATTTGATCTTCCTCCTTTCCTGCAGCTTTCAACCTTTCCAGTTTGTCCTGGAGAGAGTTAATCTGAAAAACGGAACCCTGAGATTAACTGGAAAAACAATGTTAAGGATTAAAGTATACAAAACATGTGGTAGGTTGTTCTTAGACAACCTCACTTAAATCAAAGGAAAAGTGTTTTTCCAAAAAGTACTTTAAAACTTTGCTGATACTGTGATGACCATAGATATATTTCAATAAATGTTGGTATTGTTTTCTATAGTCTTGCTCAATCAGATCTGAACATGTGAGTGGATTTATAAACAATGTGTGTTTTGTTGCATATAACCACTCACAGAGTTCTCAAGACTCCCTGTCGACAAAGGTTAACCATTCACTTCAGTGTTCCAGAGACTCATTAGCTCCCTGCGCCTGCATTTGTCAGGCACATAAAAGATGTCTACCTGAGGAAAAACAACAGCACTAAGTGAACAGATACAAAAGGAAGACATTTCTTTACAGGCCTAGAAAACAACAACTGAGTTAGAGGGAAAGGAATGATATTTCTCTGCTGGGATACAAAAACAGCAGCCATTTGTGACACATAGCAAATAAATAAATAAATAAATAAATAAATAAATAAATAAATAAATAAATAAAGAAAGAAAGAAAGAAAGAAAGAAAGAAAGAAAGAAAGAAAGAAAGAAAGAAAGAAAGAAAGAAAGAAAGAAAGAAAGAAAGAAAGAAAGAAAGAAAGAGGCAGATTCTATCCAGTTTAATGTCATTTGCTTGCATTCCCCAAGTAACAGTGGACAGTGGTATAATGAAATAAACAGAGAACCATATTTGAGGAGCAAATTTGGAAAAAAAAAAGGTATTCTGGATGGCTGTTCTGTATCCCTTATTATGGAAATCCACTGAACTGCAAACTCAGAGATAATCAAATATAACCATATTTCAAGGGCACTGCAAGGTTGGATTATGGGGTTCAAAATCAGCAGAAGACAGACAACTGTTCATGCACTTTTTTTTTGTTGAGGTGTTTTTACTACAATTGCCAAGCATTTTCACTTAAAATAAGTGTTGGCTTCCTTCATGAAGCCAACAACGTATTAATAGCATTTCTACCACAAAAATACTACATAACAGCACAGTGATATAACTTGGTTTTGTTGTTGCTCCTGTATGAACAAAGAACCAGTAAATTCTATGGTTAGATGGTTGGACATGGTCCTGGATCTATGTTCTTGTCTTAGTTTTAAGTTTGCAGGCAGTACTAAGAAATATTTGATTTTGTAATAAGAAAAGGAAAAGGAGGGATGGGGAAGAAGTCAAGTAGCAAATCCTAACATGGGACAAGAAGTAAACTAACAAGTCCTCACCAAACGCTGGTTAAGTCCTCTTGGTAAGAAGTTGATAAACTAGCAGATGAAAATGAGAAGGAACACACAGGATGACAGCATCCCTTTAAGCTCCCTTTTTCAGAAGGAAAAAGTCTTATTCATTAGAGCCTTATTTAGTCTTTTCTTGAATCTCAGGAATACTTAAAGAAGAGCACCTAAAGCTTCTATTTCCATTGGCAATTTCCCTACATAGAGAGCTACATACCTGAAGAGGAAGAGATCATGATCGCATGTAGGGACTACAGGACAGAGAAATCCTTGAAAGCCTGGATTCTTCATAATGGATAGAACACACTATGAGAAGGAGTTTCTCCTTTCTGGCCACACTGCTCTCCACAAGGAGGAAGTTATGACAGAAAGGGGAGGGGCTACTCAGACATCTCTAAGCATGTTGATGACAGCTGAACAGATCTTAAAAGATGGAAACCACCACCATCACCCTCAAACCAAGATTGTGAAAACCTGCAGAACAGACTCCCACTTCTCCAGCTGTAATTTACAACTGTGTACAGGTAACCAGGCATTGCCCACCTACATTGGTTTTCTATCTAAATGACTGCTGGGTAGGACAACTCAGGTTACCTGCCTTTAAGTAGCTATACTATGTCTAGGAAAGAGCAATTTAAACTATGACAAATCAGAGATCAGACTATGCATCCCTCCAGATGTTCTTGAACAACTCCCACCAGACCCAAACACGTATAATGGACAGAGATTACTGGGGTTTAATATTACCTGTAGTATCACAGCTTTCCCATCCCTGTGCTCAATTACTGCCTGTTACAGCACAGAGGAAGCTTACTTCTATATACTCCCAAAAGCATTATGAGAAAGCTGCCTTACTTGCAGAACTATACCACTTAGCATTTATAATATGTTGTGGAATGTTCAAAGCATTTCACAGTAATTACGTCAGCAGTTCATGTTTCCATTTATGCTTTATTTTTAACTGCAGCTAAAACTGTAATCCACAGGGATACTGATCTCACTAAGGAGTTACTTAAACAACAAATGTAGCCTTTTTCAAAGTACACATAACTGAAAGATGACTTACAGAATTGTCGAGAGGTTTCAACAGCGGATGTTTTAAGATTCAGCATCACACAAGTGGGCACCTGTTTCTGCAACACTCCTTGCTTCACCTAGTAGCACTCCCTACCTCCCCAAAACCAGATCTAGAAGATTTCCCAGTCCTACAAGATGTGGGAAATGTATGTTCAGGTGAAGGGAACGATCCGCTCCTCCAAGTTCTACTTACAGAAGTTATCTCAGCAGAACTATCCAACTGGATGGTGACTAATACCAATCCAGAAACAGTTCAAAAACACTTCAATTTCATCTGTTTATTTATTTAAAAGATTTATATACCACCCTGCATTACACTGGATTTCAGGCCAGTAAGCAAGACTTAACATAAAGGACAGTTCAAGAAACACACACCAAAGATAAAAGCAAATGAACAAAAATATTGTAGTACTTTGCTCTCCTACTTCCAACCATATTAGAAGAGCATCTGAAGCAAAGTATGAATGGAGAAACACGCACCTTCAGTGGTGAGCATTGCAAATGTCATAATATGTTTCTACATGCATTTCTAAGATCTGGCTTAAGTATCAATGGGCTTTGAGGCCAAGACAAATGTGCCAGTGTCCATGCTACATTAATGTTTGTCTTAATTTCCTTATTCAATGTTAAAAAGCAGAAATGACATCATCGACAAAATCAGAATTGCAACCAAGTTCTAGGAAAAGGAATGCTTGATTATTACCAAATATAACATACTTGCTTTGAAAATGTGTGTTGTAACATCTGACATCCCACAGTAATTTTAGTTGACCTCCTAACCTCGATTTCTGAATAAAAGTGGAATTAAAATGCAATAATGGCTGGCAAATACAAGTCCCCAAAGTGTAATCATTTCAAGTAAACTACTAAACTACTGTCAAGCAAAGGTCTCACATATCAAACATTTCCAACAATGCCTTTTGCTATAATCTAGTCAAAATGTCCCATGATAGCTGCATCTTCATGTTCATTAAGAGAGATCTATACTTGTACTAATTTTTAAATTTTTCTGCTGTCCATTTATATATACAGTCACCACTTTTTGTAATTCACATAAAAAGTGTTCCCTTCCAACTTAAAGGTTTGAAAACGTTAGAACAAGGACATTACCATGAGTTTCAAAATATTTATTGTAAATGGCATGTACAACTATTTAAAAAATTAATATGTAAGGATCAAATGGCTGTGGGAAGGGCGGAAGAAAGAGATAGCAGCACATACTGAAAATAGGATATAAACACAACAATGACTTTTAAAAAATTAAATTGCATCCTGTTTAAACTGTACATTTTTAACTTGGAACACATAGTTCCAAGCTACATTTATCCAAGCTACGTTTGAGAAAACTAAACAGCAATGACAATTTATTAGAAGTAATAATAGTAAACAACTGCAATACACACATACCACATATGAAGATATATTATATATAGATATCTGTGGTATATATAATATATAATGCATAAATATAGACCCATTTTATTCAAATAAAGTAGTTTATTAAATCAATTTCTGCTTTTGCACATTTACACAAGCTTATTTATGTACAATCAAATAACCTAAATATAAAGCTTGGAAATGCAATACATCAAATATGAAAATGCTATGCCTCAAAATTTAATTGTGAAAAAAAGAAGAAATCAGTGTAGAAGAGCACAATATGAATTTCACAAGGCTTCTGACAAGCACAGTGTAAGCTAATGGAAGAAACCAAAAGAGCTCTAGCAAACTATGTATAATGTAGGTTGTGCAATGAACCATTTTTGGTTTAATTTCAATCTGTAATTCACCACTAAAGTGAGGGAAAGTACTACCCAAATAATCCATTTTTTGATTCCTAAACTGTTTCATCATTCTAGTCAATCAAAAATCTAAAGATGGGTCATCTTCCTCTAATAGGAATGCATAAATGATTTATTTGATGCAAGACTGCTAAAGAAAGGACCTTTGAAAGGTCCCTAATTCATAAGCTTGTCAACAGCTGCAAGTTATTTTAAAGCACATAATACCAATAAAACAGAAACAGTATTAATGCTAAATAAACCAGCTTACAAAGGGAACAATTGCAGTTGTTGTCACAGAACTCAATATGGTAACTTATTATCCAACAATTCATTTTATAAGCACAGGAGCTTAGTGGAAAGCTGACTTCCATCAGATTGATTAATGAGTATCAAATATTGATCTGTTTGTAACTAACAGTTCAAAAAAAATGTGGAACCATTGGCCGGAAACCTGCTCTGCAACTTTGCAACATGCAAATTGAAAGATGTATCATTTGTGAAAGGGATTCCCAGCACCTGGTGGGGGCGAACAGGAAACATTTAATTCCCTCAAAACAGCCATGGATGATGGTGTCATCTGAGATGCACAGTGTGAATTTGTGCAACAGGATTCTAGCCGCTGAATAATCAAATCTTGTGAAATCTCTGTTTGTATAAGTGTGTCTACTTGAGTTGGGAGTAACAACTTGATTAACACAACCCTTCCAGATACAAAATTAAAGCAAGGTATTTCTTGCACTAGGACAACGCTTCGTAATGCTTTCAGCTGCACATTTCTATGATTCTATGATTAAGAGAAACAAAAGTTGCTACTAGTCTGTGTTTATTCATACACAAATAACAGATTGTGCCATTATGTCTTGCCATGTGCTGGCTGAAATCCTGTTGCTTCTGCAACTAGCACTAGAGCAAGCCTACTGAATCAGTGGGGATTTGGCGAGTCAGCTCCTCTTACTCCCTTAATATAGTACATCACAACTAAAGTAGGCCCATTTGAAACAACGGAACTTACAGAGGAACTGACTCACCAAAACCCTAATTGATTTCAATGGGCCTACTCTAGTGCAACTTATTTGCTAAGCAGCAGGATTTCAGCCACTATATATTAATATATGTCATTAGGAAAAAAAATCAGATACAGCAACCCCCATGACTTCAGCAATACCTTGTTTGTCTCTTAAATAGTACTGACCTTGAGTACTGAACTGGGAAGAGTTTACGTGTATTCAAGCAATCAAGATATTTAATTACTGCAAATCTTGTGATATCTTATGCTAGTTCTCTGTAAACACAGCTATGAAAACAATACTGCTGTGATGCTTTGCCAAAATTACAGTTAATTATAACACAAGTTTCTGAGGAAATAAAAGTGAAATATTCATTCTGGAAGATGCAAGCAACATATGATATATCATGCTGCTGCTCAAAGCAGAAGCTTATTAAATTTCATGCCCCCAAACACACATTATTCCATTTCCATTTTTGTGTGTATGGGAAACATCCTGTACTAACTTGTTATGGCTTGTGACTTAAGGAGACAAGTATGTACAGAACTGTACAAGTGGAACATTTATTTATTTAATTTGTTAATTAAACACATGCCATTATATGTCAACTCCTAACAGAATGGCTGAAATCCTGCTGACTAGCATACTAAGTCACAGCACAGCAGACCTACTGAATCAGTAGGGATTTGAGAAGCCAATTGCTCTGTAAGTTCCATCAAAATTATACAGCACAAAAATCAAGACTTAAAACAGCAGAGATTAAAAAGTCAGCTAGGTTAGCACTTGGTCCCAATTATCAATATTCTAAAGTAATTGTCATTTTCCTGGTCATTTTCAAAGGCAACATGCAAGGCACTATGCACAGTCTCTTTGTCTGCAAGTATGATTACTTGCAAGCATGGCCTTGTTTGCAAATGTGATTACTTCACTACAACCATTTGTCTAAATCATGCCTCTGGAAGATAAGTGACCTGATGATCCATAGTGACCCTTCCAGCTCTGTAGTTCTAAGATGATGGTGGTGGTGATGATGCATATTTCATCTTCTAATGGAGGACAGCTTGGGATGATTCTTACTATAGACTTGCCATAATTCATCTGAAAAAGTGTGCTGCAGAGGCAAAGATCACTAAGGAAACCTATGTCACTGCTACTCCTGTGTCCCTGCACAGAGGATCAGCAATGCTTTTCTGAACTACTGTATGCAAGTACCTCACTACAGTACTAAGGAAGCAGCGGATGCTCATTGTGAGCAATCTGCTATGGGTTTTGCCAACAAGCTTCATCAGACTACTTGTGACTTAGACTCTGATATTGGGAAAGGCCATGGTGATGTAATTTTGGCAACTGCTTATCTAGCTATCCGTGCACCCCAAGTGTGGGGGCAGTGTGAAAACCCTCGTCCATGTTCATACAGTCAAGACAGTCTTCTGGGTCGACAACAGGGTTTCTAAAACCAAAAGGACAGGGTACAATAATATTGGGACCAGGAGTTCCCTCCACTCTGTTGAGTCTCCCAGAGGACAGCACTTGCCCCCATGACGATTCAGTCCTGTCCACTCCCTAAGTAAACTCCACTGGGACCCACAGGTCTTTAGTCACATTTGGGGAGGGCTTCCAAGGGGCACCAAAGGTGGATTCTCTGAGCAAGGAGAGCTTATGAGTCTTGTCCCAGTTACTCTCCCCTCTTCCCTGGGGTTGGCTGTTGCTGCAGGTGCAGCTACAGCTGAAAGCTGCATTGATGCTCCCATTGCCTTTTTTTTTTTTACTCCAGTGCTGCCTCTGGGTGGGAGTAGGGCCCAACTTGCCCACCACAGATGCCACAGGCTGTCTCTGTCTGCTGGCATCTAATGAGGGATGGGGTCAAACAGACCACATTCTCTGCCTTGCCCGTACGGAACCCAGATCTACACAAGGACCCTTGTCCAGCATTCCTCCATCATTAAACTCCTGCTCTAGCTCTTCTCAGGCATCATCTTCCTCCTTGGTCCCTGAGGCATCCACATCCTCCTACCCTGCTGGTGTTGGATGTCCCTCATCTCCAATTCCAAACACACACACAAATACCCAGTTTACTCCAGGGCCTCCTTTATCTGCCCCATCTGCCTTGACCTCCTCCCCCTCAGGCCAGCTGACCCAGCTCAGTCTGAGGACTCTAAACAGCTGTATGGGGTGGGAACAGATGGACCACCAGGTGCACATGTGACAGCCCCTTCACACTATCTAACAATTGTGTGCTGTCGTTTCTGACTTCTAGTGACCCTTTCCATGGTTTTCTAGGTAGAGTACTTAGAATGGTTTACCATTCCCTTCTTCTGGGGGTTTCCTAGGACTGTACAACTTGTCCAAGGCTACATAGGCTTGCCATTCTGGGATGCAAAGTGGGGAACTGAACTGTCAACCTTTAGTTCCCTAGCCAGATACCTAACTCACTGAGCTATTCATCAAGCAACATGCTATCTAAAGCAGTGGTCCCAACCTTGGGCCTCCAGATGTTCTTGGACTTCAACTCCCAGAAATCCTGGCCAGCAGAGGTAGTGGTGAAGGGTGAAGGCTTCTGGGAGTCGTAGTCCAAGAACATCTGGAGGCCCAAGGTTGGGGACCATTGATCTAAAGGACCATCTACAGTATCTCATTAGAAGCCTATCCAGATAATAAGGTTTTCAGGAGAGCCCCTCTTAAAAATACCAATAGTCTCAGAGGCCTGCCTAGAAAAGATGCAGGAGAGGACCTTCTCCTTTGTGGCCCCCAAACTATGGAATGCACTCCCTTCAGAATTTCCACTTTGACTGATTTTAAGAAGGGAATACAAACACATCTTTTTAGAGTAGCACACACTGGACATAGAGATGTATAACTCAGCCCATGCTATTGGTTTAATTGTATTCTTTGTGCATTTTAATTGTTTTTAATGTACTTGCTTATTTTACACTGGGGCTGGTGGATTTCTTTAATGATTTTTGAGGTGGTTTTATCTGTTTTTGTTCTTTTAAGAAGTTTGTAAGCTATCCTGAGTGCTATTTCTGGTGTAAAGGCAAGGTATAAATAGTATAAAGAAAGAAAATGCTACTGTAACAAAACGTTGGGCTATAACACTGTCTCCATTTGAGTAGAAATTCTAATATAATTGAGATAGTCAAAAGATTTGAACTTTTAAGCTTCCGATGGCTGATGTAGGTTTTTTTGGGCTGTTTGGCCATGTTCTGAAACAGCCTGAAATACCTACAACTGCCATCAATCAGATCCTGGCCCTGAAAGCCTTTGAGAATACATTAAGCTTCTTTTTCACTACTTGTGGACTGAGGGGGCAGCTTCCTTTCAAAATCTGGCTCTTCCAAATACGTATACTTTAAAAAACAGAAGAGTTCTGGCACCTTAAATGAGTTATGTCAGAGTGGGTCTTAATTACACAAACTCCCCAATTCTTTTCTCCTCCTCTTACTCCCTCCTCTTGCCATTGTTGATGCTGCATAATTAAGGAAGGGGAAGGAAAGGAAGAAGAACAGGGTAGTCTTCACTGAGTACCAGATAAGCTAGCAGAGCAATCCAACTGAGGAGCCAGAAGCTAGTAAACCTGCTGTTCTGAGCTATTTCCCCCCAAAAGGCAATGTTTAGGAGGAAGACACTTCAGAAGATCTGGCACACTTGGAATGGAGGACACTTAGTTCATCAAGGTAGCCTTCACAGGAGTTCTCAGCCAAAAACTATCAAACTTTCAAGTATCTCTCCAAAGAGGACCTGCCTTTCCCCAAAGCTATCTTATGGACAAGTAAGTTCCAGAAAACCCACCTCTTTCTACTTCAGATATTCACAAGCCAACCTTCACTGCAAGAGTACAGGTTCTCCCTCACTTTAGTTGTGAGTGATGTGAGATTGAGCAGACTTGTCAAAGGTTCTCTTAGCACAATACATTTCCTACACAAAGCTTCTAGTCTTGCCAACTGTATGAGTTCCAGAATGGAAAAGAACATAAAATATAAATGAACTAAGTTATTTGTGCAGGTATCTTCCATCAGAGAACTACGTATCCATATTTCCTTGCTATCAGTTGAGTTTTGTTAATATGCTAACGTTTGGGCATTCTTGAACAACAAGGAAGAGAAGTCACTGAAAATGGGGGGAAATGGTAAGTAGCTCACTTCTGCAAACAAGCATAAATGAAGGAACAAGGATGAATGAGAATTCTGCTTCATCTCTTAATATGAGTATTCCTTAATTTTCAAATTTCTTCCTATTGGTGGTAGGGAAAAACTTGAGATACTTTCAAAAAACTGAATATGGCTAGCAACCCAAACTATTTGTTTGCATGGTAAGAGTCTCAACTGAAATCAACCTAAATAACAAGAGCAGAATTTCTCATTCCATATGAATAGCTAGTGTAAGCAAATGATTTGATGGAAACATTATGTGCTGATGGACTTGGATGCTGGTACTGGCACATCAAATATGACATGCTGCTTATTGCTCTGGTCGACAGGAAGGAAATTATTTCAAGGAAAGCATGATAACTCACTTTCATTCATGATGACACTTTCATAAATATATCTTTCCAAGCCCCATTTTTTTAAAAATTCAAGATCAGGTTCTTAATCATATGCAATTAAACTGTATCTGTTTTACAAGTATCACTATAATTTACACTGAAGTGTACTTGTGGGCAGAACTGATGCACAATTCAAACTTTGCATTCCTATCCACGTCAATGAAATGTTGCATCTACTATGAAATAACTCTTTCTTTCTTTCTTTCTTTCTTTCTTTCTTTCTTTCTTTCTTTCTTTCTTTCTTTCTTTCTTTCTTTCTTTCTTTCTTTCTTTCTTTCTTTTTGCATTTGGACTCTTTTCCTTTAGTATGAAATGTACAGTAGCTCCCAAACCATGCGATACATTTTCATGACAACACCGATTCACAAAATTTGTCTGTCAGATCTGTAATACAAACCCATATGAAGTTACAGTTGCACCTTCAGCACCCCAACCAACTGGCTCATGAATACCTCACACAATGTTTGCAATGCACAAAGTTCACCACACAGTCAAGTAGAATACCTCACTTGGTTTGGGCTGAATTCCCCAGAAGTTGTGAACTTTCGTAAGACAGTAACTAGGCATCTTCTTGCACTCTTAGTTGTTTTTAATACCCTCAAACCACTGCAATATTCAGAAACTGCTGCTCAGTTCCCCCCACACACACTTACCAAAAAGTGCTTACAGATTGAGTAGGCCAGCTGACAGTCCCATTATTAATCAAAATAACCACAAACAGAGAGAAAATAAGGGATTCTTCCCTTTGATACCCCATCATCCCTCTTTGGAAAAAGTTAAAGTAACTAATTTCTAACATAAATTGAAGAGGGATAAACAAAGAGAGGGTAGAATGAAATAAATTAATATTTCTATTATCTGCAGTGAATGGGTTTCTTCACAAATTGCTACCAATGAGCTTTCAACAATCCTTCTGGGTCAGTAGGATAGGTCACTGTCAGTCCCAATCACAGAAGTAAATTTGCTTGAAAAGCTTCATTTATCTTAACCAACAGAAGCATAGATAATGAAGAACAGCAACAAAGTTCTGTTGCAACCACACCAACAATTGTGAGAGACTAGCCAGATCACAAGTAGGAAGCCCATAGGATTAACCCCCAAGATTAAAACTCCAAATCAAACAATATATAATCACACTTACACACTTTCTCTCTCAGACAAACAGAGGCATCCTCTCCCCCCCTCCCCATCACCCTAAAAAGATCATATTTCTCTGCCATCAATCAGAATTAAGCTGCTTATGGATGCATAGCAATTTGGTACATGCAGTTGCCAGTAGCAACAGGGCACACAATTGCACAGCTCCCCTCCTCAGCAACAGCAGCAAAAAAGGAGGAGCGACCAAAGAGGGGCGGCAGCAGATGGGACAGCGGAACCGGGAGGGCAGAAAGAAAAGGAAAATGAGAAGAGCAGAAAAGGCAAGGAGAGTGGCAGGAAAAGAGTGGGGATCAGGAGCCAAAGCCAGAAGGGGCAGAAAGGATTTGCCAAGAAGGAGCAGGGAATCCCATGGTCAGGCAGCAAGAGCTGAGAAAGAAAAAAAGAGAAGAAAGGGCAAGGGAGGGAGACCCAGTGGGGCTGCGCCTAAGAGAACAGCAGAAAGTTGGAAGGCGGTGACAGCAGCCGGGACTTGAAGGGCCAAGATCAACAGAAGCCAGTTGACAAGAGACAAGTGTCTCCTTAGACTTCGCTGCCCCTCCCCTTCAGAAATTAACAAGGCCACTCTGCTTAATCCTGATTCCCCAAAGTGCTATGTAGCAGCTGTCTGATTGCCATTCCCCTTGCCTGCATTGCCAGCCCCGCTAATGCTCAATGACAAGCAAGTCCTGCACAGGCTGCCCAGATCTTCCCCGTCTTCGCTAAATAGATATACTGTATACTGTATATGGGCCTTTCTATTGATCCAACTGCCTGGACGGCTGCTCCACGGAGGCGCGCGAGGCCCCCCAGAGTCACAGATCACGCGTTCTCTCTTCTGAATGAACCGACCAAGAAGAACTGCCTCCTACAGAGGAGGGGAAGCCGAAACGGGGGGGGGGGGGGGGAGAGCGCGCTCTGGGCGCACGTGCACATCATCACCAGGGTCTCCCAAACGCCTCCGCTAGGAAGGTTATCCGCCCCACGCAAATAAAGCCTGCACGTGGAGTACACCCGAGGTCCTATTGGCCGTGGCAAGTTTGCACGGCCTCCCTCGCGCACGGGTGTCGGCGTGCCCACCTTGCCCTCGTGCCCTTGGGCGAGCGGCGTCGAGGTGGCCTTAGCGCGCGTGAGGAGCGCAAGCCAGCATCGCGCACACGCTCCCTATAGTATGCAGGCTCGCCGGCCCGTCGGCGCATCTATCTGCCCGCCGGCCGCTCTTCCATCTTGCTTCCCTCCACGAGTTCTCTCCTCCGAGGCGCACGGGTTCGCCCCCCCCCCCCGGCGTCTCCTTCTCCACGTTGCCCTCAACCCGGGCGCGAAGGGGAGGAGACACCAGGGCGGGAAAGTGGGGAAGGAAGGAAAAGGGGGGGGGGGTGGACCACGGCGACGCGCGCGCGAGGGCGGGGTCCCGTCCAGAACTGGCGGAGAAAGAGAGGCAGGCGGGCAGGTGAGGGAGCGCCGGCAGCCCGACTAGTCTAAGGGGGAGCCCGGCGAAGGGAGGGCCCAGCCGGCGCCCGGCGTTGGCGGCTCCTTCCTTACCTGCTCTGCGGAGTGGCATTCTGCAGCAGGGAGCACACGGCAGGGGCGGGGCCTCTACAATCCCAGGGGGCCGCCGGGGGCTGCCCAGGAGCCGCCGGAGGAGGAGGACGGCGGCGGCCCCCGAGTCCTTAAACTTCCCATGGCCGCGCCGCCGCCGCCGCCGCCGCCGCCACCGGGGAACCCCTGAGCATCCGTGAGCGCCGCTCCTCCTCCTCCAGCAGCAGCAGCTCCCACCGCCGCCCGTTCGCTTTCTTCACACGGCTGGAAGGACGGCTGCCGCCGCCGCCGCCGCCGCTTCTTCCGCTTTGTTGTGGTGCCGCCGGGCTGTCTCTTCCTGGCGCTCCCTGTCGGGCTGCGGCAGGGCCGACGCTTCTCATGGGCTGAGGGAGGAGGGCCGGCTCGGCGGCAGCCTCGGGCTGGCGAAAGGGCACGGGCTGCGGGCCGGGGAGGTGGTGGAGGAGGAGGGCGGCCGCAGGAGCGCTTGGAAGGGACGCAAGGTGACGGGCTGCGGCGGCGAGGACGGCTGCCTTCGTCGCCTCCGCCGCCTCTGCTCTTTCCTGCTCCCTCTCGGGGTCTGAGCGGGCTCGGCGGCGCTGGGGCCTATTAATTCCCCCAGCCCTTAAGAAACTGCTTAGGATCGGGGCTGTCAAATCCAGCCCATCTGCTGCAATCATAATCAGTCTCAACTGAATGGCTCTGACAAATCTGTGCCTGCAGCAGGGGTTAGGGAAGTCGGGGGGGGGGGAGGGAGGGAGATGCGGGGAGGGGAGGGGAGGCGGGTGGTGGGGCGGACGGGGGGGGGCTGTCCGCGGAAAACTGCTATTGTGTGCTGGGAACTCGGGTGCCTGTCAAGCGTGAGGCGAGCAGGATCCGGGGAGAGAGCGAGACCACGTGCAAAATTCCCTCTTTCCGTCCCTCCCTCTCTTCTCTGTATGTCTCATGAAGTCACACCACAAAAACAAAAACCAAACAAACAGAACTTCTGCCCCCCCCCCCCCCCCGGCCAGGGGTCCCTCAGTTAAAATGCGCCTTTCTAATTAAATCAACAATTACATCGCCTCCATCTCATTTGGATGACCAAGCAAGGGTGAATGATGCCCTCCTGGCCTTCTTCTTCTTCTTCTTCTTCTTCTTCTTCTTCTTCTTCTTCTTCTTCTTCTTCTTCTTCTTCTTCTTCTTCTTCTTCTTCTTCTTCTTCATCATCATCATCATCATCATCATCATCATCATTATTATTATTATTATTATTATTATTATTATTATTATTATTATTATTATTATTGAGAAGGAGGAGATGGACAATGCCAGCCCCAGAAAACGACATGGGGTAGCAATTTAATCCTGCCCACCTGATTCACTTGTAAGTAAGCTAACCAAAAACAGCTGCAAGTATTAAGCCATGAAGCTTTGGTTGAAAGAAAAGATGCTGCAGATGCAGGGCAGAGGAGATGTGGCAGAGCTGACAGTTTATTGCTGGGTTTCAAAATACTGTACTGAGCAAGCCTCAAGCAAGGTGGGCCTGATGCTTGGGGAAGAGTCACCTGTAAGTTCCCATTGGAAGGAAATGGTCCATGCAATCCTATGCATGTTTACATCAAATGTAAACATTCCATTGAATGGCATTACATTAAATGGCATTTAACTCAGACCCAGAAAATGGGCGTATTATGATGGCAACATTAATTGGACTACTGATACCTACTGATAGTACCACATAGAGAGTCAGGAGACCTTGCTTAATGGCCTAAGCTATGGTGGAGAGAAGATCCCTGAAAATCATGAGAAAGTTCTTTCGATGGGCAGAATCCTTCCACTAATGGAAGGCAGAGCCTGGATCTAACCTTTTCTTAGAAACACATCCGTGGAGCTATAGTAAAAATAGCCATGTGCTGTCAAGTCAATTCTGACTTACGGCAACCCTTTTCAGAGTTTTCCAGAGAGAGAATGCTCAGAAATGGTTTACCCTTCCCTTTTTCTGGGGATGCCCTGGGACTGTGCAAGGCCACTTGGAAAGTCGTTTCACATTACCCACCCCCCATGTACCCTCTAATTTTCAGCCCCGCTGGGACAGGCTCCCCCTCTTGTGCGTACGGCTTCGCCCCTGCATGTGTGCACGTCTCTGCCCCCCCCCGCGCTGGATTCCATCACAACTGGAACCTAATGCAATAGCTGCGCAGAGAAGGAAGAGCTGCACAGAGGGAAGCGGAGTTGTGCGCACGCACACCCAGTTTAATGGGATCCTTGTTCCTCCCCCCCCCCAAAAAAAAGCTGTGGTTGTGCTGCATAACTCCATCAACGTAGCTTTCAGCAACAAACTCCCACAACCTAAGACATCAGAGCAGGCCATTCCTATCATATATAGAGTTACACAATGGGTACACAACAAGAAAAGTTTATACCAACTTCTTAACTTACACCAAGTCAATGCTGAAAGTTTCACTGATCAAGTTATGTCAACAAGTGTTACTAACATGATTCTGGTGTATATATACATGAGCAACATGTGGAAATGCACACTCACATCTAAGCATACACACACGTACTAGCAAGAGACTTTTTACCCTCTGAAGCATGCAGTTGGACAGTCCATATACAGATACTTGTTTTGGGTTGAATTCTGCAAAGGATCTCAGCATCTGTTGCTGACAAAAAAACTTACAAGCATATGTACAGACTGAAACACAGTTTGCATTCCACATTTCTCTGCATATTTGGAAACAGATAGAAAATACACATTTTTAACAAGAATGGTGAAAATGAGTTAAAACAACTCTGTACTTTTGATTATACCCTAAACCACCCAATGTCAATTGAAAGAGAAAGGTCTCAATGCTGGTGCCTTGTAGAAGCCACCCAGATTGTTCCTTGTGGTGTGATGAGTCATTTGTATACAATAGCTCACTATATGGTTAAACCAACTCAAACTTTGGGAGACAGGCATCAGAAGCATGAAGAAAATTGTGTTGATCTGAAGTTCAGTATCCAGAGGGCAGTTTTTAGGCTTGCCCCTCCGCTTGTTCAAGTTCAGAGATTGCCTTCTTATACTTCATATTAGTGTAGAACGTGTGTCTTAGAGACCTGTGGGAAATATAAGAAGACAGGGAGAGTCCTGCCTAGAGTGTATTGTGGAATATATCACAGTAGCAATATACTGCATAGATAACCACTAGGGATGCAAATGTTCACTTGCATTTTGTGAACATTTAGATTTTGTGCAAAATACAAGACATTTGTGTTAAAATACTTTGATGAAATGGATTCTACTCCAGCTGCTTGAGCTGGGGGAGGGGTATTCTTTTTGCTGTTGTGCAGAAGTGACATCTTTCAGTAGCTGACACTTTTTTTTTGTACAGGGTGCCATGATGTTATAATACATTCTTCGTCATTGAGGAAGAGCGATGATACAGCTGAAGTTCACAATGAAAAAAGAGGCCTTGGTCTTTTCAATTTCATGCCGGAGAACAAAATCCTGCTGTATTTGACCATTTTTTGTATGGCTTTACTTGATGTGTTCTGACATCCATTTTGGTTAGAGAAGAAAAGTGTCATTAATTGTAATGTCTATAAATGCATTTGTCATGTAGCCCCACTTTTATGTCTGAGAAAGTGGACTTTTCCACAAAAGCTCACAATAAATATAACAGTTCATCTTTAAGGTGTTATAACAGTTTTGTCTTCTTTTTTTATTTTGTTTTGGCCTGATATGTCAGCACAAACTAACATGGCTACATCTTCTAAAACTTAATGGTAATGCAATCCATAAACTTCAAACACTCTGGTGATCATGTGTAGCAAAGGAACACTCATGAACTTTCTAGCAAAGGTATTGTACTGACAACCCAGAAATCCCAATAGACAATGATTTAAAAGCGGTAAAGAACTGCACAAGGATGTAGTGTTTTACATAATAAGCATGTCAAAGGGAATGTAGGAAGCCTAGAATGAAATGGGAAAAAAAGCTGTGGAGCACCATGCACACAGAAATTTTCTATGGAAGATTCCAAATGTTTTTGAAATGGGACTCGGTAATCTATCAGGCATCAGCCGGCTGAACAAGTGTCTCTTCAAAATGGTACAGATTGCATTTGTCTTCAGTGTGGAAAGGATTATCACTCTCAAATTGGCCTTCTCAACCACACTAGACACTGTTCCAAGACCTCTGTTCAGAGCACGTTACCATAGTATCTCGAGACTGAAGGATGCCTCCTAGTTAATCTATCAGGCAAAAATTCAAGGAAAGGTTGAGAAATGCACAAACATCCATAGGCTAAAGACCTGTGAATGTGACACATAAAGCTATGTTGTTGTTTAGTCATGTCCGACTTTTCGTGACCCTATGGATCACAGCACGCCAGGCCCGCCTATCTTCCACTGCCTCCTGGAGTTGGGTCAAATTCATGTTGGTAGCTTTGATGACACTGTCCAACCATCTCGTCCTCTATCGTCCCCTTCTCCTCTTGCCTTCATACTTTCCTAACATCAGGGTCTTTTCCAGGGAATTTTTTCATGAGATGGCCAAAGTATTAGAGCTTCAGCTTCAGGATCTCCCATTCCAGTGAGCACTCAAGGTTCATTTCCTTTAGAATGGATAGGTTTGTTCTCCTTGCAGTCCAGGGGATTCTCAAGAGTCTACTCCAGCACCACAATTCAAAAGCATCAATTCTTCAGTGGTCAGTCTTCTTTATGGTCCAGCTCTCACTTCCATACATTGCTACTGGAAAAACCATAGCTTTGACTATGTGGACTTTTGTCGGCAAGGTGATGTCTCCGCTTTTTAATATGCTGTCCAGGTTTGTCATCGCTTTCCTCCCAAAAAGCAGGCATCTCTTAATTTTGTGGCTGCTGTCACCATCTGCAGTGATCATGAAGCCCAAGAAAGTAAATCTGTCACTGCCTCCAGATCTACCCTTTCTATTTGCCAGGAGGTGATGGGACCAGTGGCCATGATCTTAGTTTTTTTGATGTTGAGCTTCAGACCATTTTTGGCATGCTCCTCTTTCACCCTCATTAAGAGGTTCTTTAATTCCTCCTCACTTTCTGCCATCAGAGTGGTGCCATCTGCATATCTGAGGTTGTTGATATTTCTTCTGGCAATCTTAATTCCGGTTTGGGATTCCTCCAGTCCAGCCTTTTGCATGATGTATTCTGCATATAAGTTAAATAAGCAGGGAGACAATATACAGCCTTGTCGTACTCCTTTCCCAATTTTGAACCAATCAGTGTTTCCATGTCCACTTCTAACTGTTGCTTCCTATCCCACATATAGATTTCTCAGGAGATGGATAAGGTGGTCAGGTACTCCCATTTCTTTAAGAACTTGCCATAGTCTGCTGTGGTCCACACAGTCAAAGGCTTTTGTGTAGTCAATGAAGCAGTAGATGTTTTTCTGGAATTCTGGCTTTCTCCATAATCCAGCAGATGCCCCTTCGAAATCCAGTTTGTACATCTGGGAGTTCCCGATCCACATACTACTGAAGCCTACCTTGTAGGATTTTGAGCATAATCTTGCTAGCATGTGAAATTAGTGCAATTGTACGGTAGTTGGAGCATTCTTTGGCACTGCCCTTCTTTGGGATTGGGAGGTAGACTGATCTTTTCCAATCCTCTGTCCACTGCTGAGTTTTCCAAATTTGTTGGCGTATTGAATGTAGCACCTTAACAGCATCATCTTTTAAGATGTTAAATAGTTCAACTGGAATGCCATCACCTCCACTGGCCTTGTTGTTAGCCAGGCTTTCTAAGGCCCACTTGACTTCACTCTCCAGGATGTCTGACTCAAGATGAGCAGCTACACTATCTTGTTGAGTTGTCCAGGGCATTTGGATCTTTCTGGTATAATTCCTATGTATATTCTTGCCATGTCTTATTGATGTCTTCTGCTTCTGTAAGGTCCCTACCATTTTTGTCCTTTATCATGTCCATCTTTGCACAAAATGTTCCTTTAATATCTCCTATTTTCCTGAACACATCTCTGGTTTTTCCTTTTCTGTTATTTTCCTCTATTTCTTTGCATTGTTCATTTAAGAAGGCCCTCTTGTCTCTCCTTGCTATTCTTTGGAAGTCCTCATTCAATTTTCTGTAACTTTCCCTATCTCCCTTGCATTTTGTTTCCCTTCTCCTCTCTGCTATTTCTAAGGCCTCATTGGACAGCCACTTTGCTTCTTGCATTTCCTTTTCTTTGGGATGGTTTTTGTTGCTGTCTCCTGGACAATGTTACGAGCCTCCATCAATAGTTCTTCAGGCACTTTGTCCACCAAGTCTAGTTCCTTAAACCTGTTCTTCACTTCCACTGTGTATTCAAAAGGGATTTGGTTTAGATTATACCTGACTAGTCCATTGGTTTTTCCTACTTTCTTCAGTTTAAGCTTGCATTTTGCTATAAGAAGCTGATAATCAGAGCCACAATCAGCTCCAGGTCTTGTTTTTGCTGACTTTATAGAGCTTCTCCATCTTTGGCTGCAACGAGTATAATCAATCTGATTTCGGTATTGCCCATTTGGTGATGTCAATGAGTAGAGTCGCCTCTTGTGTTGTTGGAAAAGAGTGTTTTTGATGACCAGCTTGTTCTCATTATTATTATTATTATTATTATTATTTATTTAATTTATATCCCGCCTATCTAGTCGTGGTGGACTACTCTCATGGCAAAATTCTATTAGCCTTTGCCTTCTTCGTTTTGAACTCCAAGGCCAAACTCACCTGTTGTTCCTTTTATCTCCTGATTCCCTACTTTAGCATTCCAGTCCGCTACAATGAGAACATATTTCTTTGGTGTCAATTCTAGAACGTGTTGTAAGTTTTCATAGAACTGGTCAGTTTCAACCTCTTCAGCATCAGTGGTTGGTGCATAAACTTGGATTATTGTGATGTTGAAAGGTCTGCCTTGGAATCATATTGAAATCATTCTATCATTTTTGAGATTGTATCCCAGTACAGCTTTTCCCACTCTTTTGTTGACTATCAGGGCTACTCCATTTCTTCTATGGGATTCTTGCCCACAATAGTAGATATGATATTTGTCTGAATTGAATTCACCCATTCCCATCCATTTTAGTTCACTGATGCCCAGGATGTCAATGTTTATTCTTGCCATCTCCTGTTTGACCACATCCAGCTTCCCAAGGTTCATAGATCTTACATTCCAAGTTCCTTTGCAGTATTTTTCTTTGCAGCATCAGACATTCCTTTCACTTTCAGGCTCGTCCGCAGGTGAGCATCCTTTCGGCTTTGGCCCAACCACCTCATTAGCTCTGGAGCTACTTGTACTTGTCCTCCGCTCTTCCCCGGTAGCATGTTGGACGCCTTCTGACCTGAGGGGCTCATCTCCCAGTATCATATCTTTTAGCCTTTTGTTTCTGTTCATGGGGTTTTCTTGGCAAAGATACTTGCCAGTTCCTTCTCCAGGTGGATCGTATTTAGTCAGAACTCTCCACTATGACCTGTCTGTTTTGGGCACCCCTGCACGGCATAGCCCATAGCTTCTCTGAATTACTCAAGCCCCTTTGCCACGACAAGGCAGCAATCCATGAAGGGCTATACACATTTCATATTCATTTTAATGTGTATAGGGCTATACACTTTTCATATTCGTTTGAGAGGGAGTTCCATGTAGAACAAATTTCTTTAATTTTGTTTAAAAAACCAAGTTATCTGTGTGTCTTTCCAGTCTTGTGTCCCCATTCATCCAGCTCCATCCTCACCCTATCATGCTACGCAAAGCAGAACTCAACAACAACAAAAGCAGGCTTAATGGAGATATGATATGCATACCTTCCATTCCCCAGAGAACCCTGTTATATTCAGCATGAGTGCATGGAGGTGAGGAAAACTGGGTGTGTAGGCCCCTGGTTTGCATGGGGAAGACTGATCTCTATAATACTTTACATCTGATACCACCAGTTAAAGATCTCAAAATAACCACAAAAAATATTTCCGAGCAACAACAAGAAGCAGCGAAGAACATTTGGGAAATAACTGCAGCTTATTGTATTGTGATGACAAATGCCATACAGTGGACCCTCGAATTACAGACAGCTCCAGTTACATACTTTTTGAATTACAGACTTCTCTGGCAGCAAAATTTAGGTTCAACTTGCAGCCAGAGAATAGACCTACAGACTGGAAAAAAAAACCCAAAATGGAACAAAAACGGCCATTTACGGATTAATCGGTTTTCAATGCATTGTAGGTAAATGGAGCCTCGACCTACAGACTTATCGACCTGCAGCCACCGTTCCAGTACATATTAATTCTGTAAGTCGAGGGTCCACTGTATGTGTAAAAATCCTGAACATGACAACAAAATTCATACTTGTGTATATTCATCATGCTGGAATACCCAGGGGTGGGGGAGAGATGAAAAGATTAAATCTAGGCAGATAGTCAGGTTTACATGTTTATTTTTTTAAAGAATTTGTTAAAATAAATAAATAAATGAGGGACTTAGAGGTATTAACACGTCTCTCTCCTCGCCAATGAGGAGGATACCTATCCCTAGAAAAGTTTATAATGCACGTAACAGTGAGCTGGAAGTAGCGAAGGAATGTCAGATATTCCTTTATTCTGTGAAAACAGAAACATAGTTCCCAGAATATCAGTAAGGAAGCAAAATAACCCCCTTCCCAGTTCAACAAAGGACTATCTCAGACACCTAGATGCAAATGCAGAAATAACCCACCAAGAACATTTACACAATGAAGTTGTGTACAAGCTACTGACCTGTGATTATAACAATTGTATAATATAATTTCCTTCGTCCTCAGTCAATAAACATTATTGTTTGGAACTGAATGCAAAATACACTAAAACTGTGACTTAATATCACTAAAATGAAGCGTTGTCATATTATCAATAGACCTTATGCCAAAGGTGACCTTGCTCATACTTTCTGAAAGATAAAGCCTTTAGTCAAAAATTGATTTTGGCCAAAATAACAGAAAAGCTGTTGTGTGACTCATTTAATGAAGCTTAATAGGGAGAAAATTATGGCTGCATTCAGTCAGGGTGGCTTTATGATAATATATTGTACCTACTACATCCTGGAAAAGGCTAGGCAATCAGATGTCAAACTGCAACTGCCCTCACTATTCACTGTTGGCTATGCTGGGTAGTGTTTGGAGTAGTAGTCTGATAACTGGAGTACCTGCAATGTTTTTCTTTAGTTAACAAAGTAAACTATTCTTGGTTTTGGTAGTGTCTGTAAAATGGACCTGCTTAGTGCCATTACAGCACATCAACTCTTCATTAATGGAAGGTCTGAATATCTCTATAGGAAATACTTAAAACTGAAAGGAACTTAACATTGAAAGGAACAAGCAACAGGGGCCAAGGGCCTTACAAGACAACTCAGCTTAAGGAAATTGGGGAAAAAACTATTTGTTACTGCAAAGATGGCACAGCAGTAGGCCTGGAGGACCTCTGTGTAGAACAGATAAAATATTTTTGGTTCAATAAGAGAAAATGATTTTCTTTTCCTCTCAGGATTTCAAAAACTCTGGATAATTTTTTTAAAATTATAGTATATACTGCTTTTAAAAACATGCTATAATATCTAAAGAGAACTATGCAACCATTTTAATAATGTTTGCATAGTCGTGATATATACACTATGTATGGACTTCCACCCTCTAACACGTTTGTGTAAATTATTTTGGATTTTTTTTTAAAAAAAATGCATAAGTAACAGATCACCTCTAAGGACTGGAATACAACCATTTGTTTCATTATGGCAGAGATACTGTGGGTAATTCTAATTATTTTAGGAATTCCAGATGCAAACCAAAACAATGTGCAAGCCCAGTGCAATATTCTGAAATTGTTCTCCCACTTTTCCTCTCTCCTTGCCATCTTACAAGATAATCATTCTCCAAGAAAAAAAATCCCTCAAGTTTCCATTGTGCAATTAACTTTTGTTATGTCCACATGACTCAGAGTGTACTTGACCCTATTAGAGTTCTACCATGTAACTATAGCTCTGCTCTTATTTTGTGTGGTTCAGCTGTGCTGGGAACAGAGAAATGGAAAGCTGTGAAACAGAACAGAGGAAAATCTTGATTGAATATTGTGCTTCATAAATAGCTCAGGCCACCTGTTGACTACAGGAAAGAAAGGAGAAATACAAGTCTTATTTCCGATAGTAATGACATACAAGACACCTAAAGGAAAGCTGAAGTCCTATTAAGACAGCTACTTCCATGGAATATGTTTACTTAATATCAGAATTGGGGCAAAAAACTTCTAATAACAAAATGTGCACGCTACAATTAAACAAGCACAGATGTTATGGCTAGATATTATCAGCACAGCAAATGCCACTCAGTACAATGTCATAGTCATACTTCCTAAACTGTGATATACTTTATACAGTATGGTGGTCTATGTGCACCAACGCACTTTAGACAGTGCACTTTATTCGTCTATCAAAGTGTAACTGTTGGTACAAAAAGGCTCAAAAAGCAGATAACACATATCAGAAGGTCAGTGTCCGTGTCCACACCAAAAGGCATACCAGGATCTCTTTAGCCTAATTGTGCTTTTTCTGAATGTCAGAACCCACAGAGGCAAGACAACTATGACTTATTTTTGACAACAAAGACCAATTTCCAGCCATGGTGTGTTATGAATCCTGGTTTGTTCAATTATGGTTTGCCTTTATCTCTAACATCAGATTCCAAAATTAGTCCCAGTTTGCTTTTGTGTCTTTCCCAAGCTGCCTATCAAGCAACAGAGGCAAGAGCAGGTAAAAGATAAACTTATTCTACAACTTTACCCACTCTCTGTAGCACTTTCCCCAAAGTTTCAAACCACTTGGCAACAGATTTCTATTCCTGCCTGATTCCTCCCTCCAGATTACCCAGCTTTGCTGCTACATCTTTGTGAAAAGATAGAAAAATAAAGTGGCCTCTGCTTAATTTTCCAAAATTGATCTATCCCTGCATGTTTACGATCACATCTTAACTCTTTGCCGTAACTAGGTTCCCTACCAATATTTGCTCTCACTCAGTGCCAGATGCATCCAGGGCAAAAACAAAACAAAACTAAGAAGCAAGTTTCCTCATAGTCCAAAACCTGACAATCAACCATGAAGACAGGTATGCTCTTATGAATTACATAATGCTCAGGTAGTAGGAACTACATACTCAAGTGGCAGAAAACAATTTAGCAAGGACTTTATAGGGGTGATTGGAAAGCATGGATTATTCAGTTCTTCAAAAAAACTCAATTTTATGAATGTGGGACAATGTGCTTCTGGTCTGAGTAACTGCTGGTTCAGTGATTTGTTTACAACCACAACCAGGTATTTGGCGATTTAGCGCCCTGTCTCCTCCAGTGGCCATCCACTAATAAGCAGTATCCTGGCTTCCCTGCCTCGCCTCTTCCAGGCTTCTGAGTGGGTGTCCACTGGAGGGGGTGGTGGGACAAACCACCAAGCACCTGTTGCAGTGGTAAACCAACCAGGCTGAACTGCCAAACCGATGGTTCGTGCCCATCTCTGGTCAGGAGCCTGTTCTCAGAAATCCTGAGACACTGTTTACTCAAAAGCACTCAGGGCTGGGACAAACACAGTTGCTGTGTGCTTTGCAATGCAGAAATACTTTGAATATGCCTTATAAAAACTGTATGCTAATCTGCAGAAGATACATTACAAAATGTCCCCCTTCCTGGGGGACTGTCAGTCCATTACCTTCTTCAAAGCAAACTCTTTTTTGTTAACTCCTTCCATAATAGCTGCATGCTTTTTTTTTTACTTGTAATTTTTCCTCATCCATAAGATACATTGTATGATCTGCCTGATTAGCCTACACCAAGCATGCTCAGTCTTATAACAAAGTGAGTGTTCTTCCCTTTTGAAAGGCTTCTACACCCAAAGAAATTATTTGATAATACTTGTTCAAGTGTATATGCCTCATTTTACGCAATGGTAAGACTCACAGCACCTTACAAAACATGCCTGTAGAAAGTGGAGGGAAGGGCAGTAGGAAGAGAGGAAGACCTAATATGAGATAAATTGTTTCAATTAAGGAAGCCAAACGTGAAACAATCATGGCTCGGTACATTCACAAATACTTGGTCAATGCCTACCAGGCCAATCCCTGTCTTCTGTTTAAATGTTTAAAATATGCAGTGCAAAAGAAAAACAGATCAGGAAATGTAAACTCAAGCACTACAAAGTTACAAAGTGCAGCAGGTCATCATGGAGCTCTATGTAATCACAATGAAAGGGTCAGATTGATTGAAGGTGTGGTCACACATTAAAAACCCTGCTTTTGAATTGGGTTTGGTATGAAATCAATTTTGAAAATTCCAACTACATGACACACAGGGAAGCATGGATCACCTGCCTTGGAAGTGTGTTGTTTTGGTTGGAAAGTGAGGTGCTTTACTCAGCTGTGAGACAGTCATTTATTTTAAACTGCTTGTGAATTCTATTTATTTTGAATCATTTTGACGTATGTGAACACCTCTTTTGGTGTAAATTGTGTCTGCATCTATTGTCAAGTAATGGATGCCAGTATCACTGGAATCAAAAGAACAGGATCATAGCTTGGGTCAAAACGAAATTGGAAAAGAAAGCCTCCAGAGAAAGATTGAGTGAGGGGAAATTGCTCCCTCCCTCCCAAGCCTAGAAGCTGTTGATCTTGTTAATTTCTCTGATCAGTTTCTCTTTGCCACTCACTAGTATGCCTTCCATCTCATCAGCTCCAACTGCTGGTTCCTTCACTCTCTCTCCTCTGTGTGTGTGTGTGTGTGTGTGTGTGTGTGTGTGTGTGTGTGTGTGTGTGTGTGTGTGTGTGTGTGTGTGTGTGTGTGTGTGTGTGTGTGTGTGTGTGTGTGTGTGTGTGTGTGTGTGAGAGAGAGAGAGAGAGAGAGAGAGAGAGAGAGAGAGAGAGAGAGAGAGAGAGAGTTCATGCACACGTGTTGGTCTGCAGGGAAATCTTGCAGTCCAATCTGTTTTTTTTCTATCTGTAATTTTGATATAGTGCTATTCGAGTTTGATATAAATAAATAAAATAACACCACTGCAGCAACATGGAGTGGATGTGAGAGGCAGTCAACATGAGGGCAGGAAGACCAGGACAACGCCTCAAATGTAATTATTCTAAAAGCCCATGAAGCCCCCTCAACCAATATACAACACAGTTTAAAAACAGATTAAAAGTTTTCCCAAGCAGACACACCCTGACCCAAAAACAATATGGCTACCATGTGAATTTAAACCAATTTCAAAAGCCTTGGTCTAGCTCCTGAATAATTTTCATAGAGTAACTGTACCCAAAGTCAGTAGCATGAGTGAGACAGGCTCTGACCAAGTACTGATAAGATGACAAGGGCTTTGATTTTAACATACGTGTAAGCCATTCAGCTACCATGTATATTTTATCCTTGTGTCCTGATCTTACTTTTGAGCAGAATAACACTGTTGCCAGCACACTGCTTTTCTGCAAATTATAAACGTGTCCCAGTGCTTTATGATTTCAGACACTGCAACAGTTCCCAAGCCCCTATTTAAACATGTTTTTATTGGACCAGCAAGTTTTACGTTTGGACCATTTAAGATATTTTATTTCAGCAGGAGTGCCAGTGAATTCTGTAGTAACGTCTTAAACCTATGGCAAAAACAAAATCTAGTAGAAAAAGAAAGATTATTTTTCACTTTGAGGATCTTTAAGATGGGAGATTTTAAGTATTTTAAAGCATTCAATCCTTTTCTTTTTAAACCTGTCAAGGACCAGAAATGTTTCTGGGGCCTCACAAAGACAGCTTACCTTATAGCAGATAATATATTTGCATATTTGTTTGATTTCTTTTTTAGCATCATGGTCTTATTCAATAATGAATCCCCAAGCTAGTTAAAATGTGTATATTTGCATGTAATCCAATATCTCTCCCCTTCTACCGAAAAGGGCCATCATTCCTTCTGTTGACCTATGCTTTACTCATGCAGCGATACAGTTGTATATACATGCTGTGCCCACTGCCCTTCAGCTGAACTGTGGACTATAGTTCAAGAGACCCAGACAATAACCATCTGCCTTACACAGATGGGATCAGGTAAAATCAAATCCCAACATTTTCCCAACCCTTAGTGGCTTTCTAAGTCGTAGCCACCTGAATACAAAAAAGGGTTCACTTTTAAGAATGAAAGGACTACTGAAAACAAAGAGGCAGACTTCCAAGGACTATGTATTTAATTTTTAATAAGCAAATGGATTACTAGCGTATTATGACCTTGTGTTTTTTCACTTTTGAATTCATACCCGCATGCCTAGTAGATTGTCTGCTTTGTATGCCCTTTTGTTTGCTGGGATTTGCAACTTTAGGTTTTATAGGATACAGTTTACAATCAGTATTCTGAAATAGTTCTAGGGATTATGTTTTGTTGAAGTCTCTACTTTTAGGATAAAAGTTCAAAGAAATCAATTGATCTGCTTTTTTGCTTTTTTAAATTATGTCTGTTAACGCATCTGCTCATTATATCTTCTAATTCATTATAATTTTAGTGAAACATAAAGATTAGAAGCACAAAATGTTATAAGCATGAACTAAAATGCAAGTTTCTATCATATCCCACCCTGTAATCATCTTTAAATTAACCGAATAAACCTATAATTTAAAATTATTATTTGACGATATTGTAAATAAGCAAATGCACATGCAAGAGTTCAGCAAATAGCTTAGTTTAACAGTTCCAACTCTAAAGTTCTCCCTCCTTGCTCTAGGAAGATAGTGTTAACTACGTTAGCAGGAATAGCAATGCAGCAAAACATACAAGCTTAAGTCTTGACAACCTGAAAGTCATTGTCATGGTCGCTTTCCCCGAGATACTGACAGCAGCTCTGCCAGTGGGGTAGAGGAGCATCGTCTGCCCCATGGATGTCCATTACACCTACGTGGACCTCCACAGATTAAAATCTACCACTGGCACTTTGGCAGCAGGCTCTAAGTGGAGCATTCTCGGAAACAGGTGGGAATAGGACAGAAGCAACTTCAGATACTGTACAGTGAATTCTGAGCATTGTCCAAATAATGCTTTCAGCCTAATGACACTTCACGTCTTTTGTATCCTTGGTATTTTCTATGCTGATGACATGTGGCATTTCAGGTTCAAGGACATCACAGAATATGGTTTTCCACAAGTCCTCTGAATGCTGTGGATTATTATAAACCACAATTTGACCAAGTGCTAACTAAGCCTGGAACTTTTAAGAATCTCATCACGCAGCCACAACCCATAAGAAATTGAGTAGAGATTGTAAATCCTTCCTTGTCTCATTCTCACATGTGAAGACAAAGAATGGCAAAATTATGCTCCTTGCCCCACAACAGCATATCTTTTTGGTGCTCACGATAAGAAAAAAAATGTGAAAAAATACAGTAGTGCAAATTAATAACACTTCTAATGCAAGTAGTGCAAATTGTACAAAATAATGATAGCAGCTGCTTTGTTTCATGGACTTTTAAAGATTAGAAGAACTGGTTCTTTGCATCTATGTTTAATAATCAGGCAGTCACTCTGTGCTTTTCATTTCTGTGGCTTGCTTCTCACTTGTAAAAGGACATTAATTTTGTGCAAAGACAATCTGTGAAAACTACAGGGAAAAATGCACTACTGGTTTTAGTCCCACCTACAGGTAATGCATTTCCCAGAGTTCTTTATTGAGGTGTATCACTCAACTGAGACAGCCTAATCTCAAGGAGGAGGGATAGAATTTAATAAGTAGTTCTTTACATCTCATGTGCAGATTGAAGAGCAGTAAAAATTTTCTCACTATAAGGTAAGAATACAGAAATGGGTGCTGTTCTGTGAAGCTATAAGCACCCTCTAGTAATGTTAATACTTAGCAAATGAACATCTGTAATCACTGTTGCATACCTTGCTTTTTTTAAAAAAAGTACCCCTGTTAGTCAGTAAATTGTTAAAAGAAAAGAGCAGAATGATTGCTGCAGTTTAAATCCTAATATTTTTATTTTAGTGTGCGCTTTTTTGTGGTTTAACATCTACATCTTCAGGTACGAGGAATATGATACATATCTATTATCTTCATCCTCACCTGCAAATAAATTTCACCATCGTGGAATAAATATAGGAGGCATATATTTGCACTCTAGGATCTGAAGAAGTGAATTCTTATCCATGAAAGCTCACACTGGGGGGAAAAAAATCCTGCTGCCATTCCTCTCTTCTCTTTTTCCTTTGCTTTTTCCTTTGCTTTTCCTTTGCCAACCTGCCCAGCCCTCTGCCTCTGTTTGATCAAATTCTTGAGAGACTCCTCTCATGAGAACAAATGAGTTGTTACCAAGCTGTGTAGAGCATGCACTTCCCATTATATTTGGAACAGCAATTTTCCCCCTCTCACAGCAGATGTAACAATAAGGGCAAGAAGTATGTAGGTTTCTCCATTTGTTTATTATGGCTCATGGTCCCGGGAGATTATTCCTTTTTCTAGGAAAGCAGTTTAAAACTAATCACAGTTGTTATTTTAATCTCTTTCTACCATGAAGGATTCTTACAAAGTAATTTTGCTTGTGACCAATTAAGTTCTCCCAGTGGAAGTTTATGATTACAGGACAAAGCAACCTGTTTAATGCTTGGCAATCCTTGGTTTGCAAACAGTAAACCCCAGAGGATAGAAACATGCTAATACTTTCAACAGATATGTATCTCATTTTATTTCAGGAACTCTGTCCTATTAATTTTATGCCTTCCAATGCCTTATTTAATTCTGTTTCTCCATTTCCAACATTCCCTTGACTGTAGCATATATTAAATTATATTGTGTGTTCACATCGTGTACTAAAGTCTAGAACATCTGAGTGCCCTAAGAGTTATTCAGAGTAAAGGATTCCTGAATCTCAGTTTCAAATATGAAAACTTCCTAATGGCACAGTTTCACCCTCTGCCAACCTTTAGTATCTCAAAGCTGTATCTTACGTCAGCAGCATTCCTAGTGCTGTTGAAGCCTCATCTGTAGGATTTTTAAATAACACTGTACATTGGTGAAATCTATTTTCAGTCTCTCAGGGTAGATCCAATACATTTTTCAGCCTGAGGCAAAGTATAAGATGGCAACCCGTCTGTTAATGTCTACAAAAACTACCCTGACCTGACAGCTGAATCTTACTGTATCCTACAGTGTTTTCCACCAAATGGCAGCAGAACAGCTTAAAAGTGTGCACAGGAGCTTGAACAGATCCCTTAGGATCTATTTCTCAGCATCTGCTCCCTGTAGCCTGTGCTTTGCTCTGTTTAATGGTAGCCCCGGCCATATTATAAAGCACAGCAGGCCTTAATCTCACCGCTCTTCCACACTTCATGCTATTCATGTGTTTGGCTTGCACATACATTTCATCCTGCTGGTTTTACAGTCCCTTGTTCCTTCTTTACCTACTATCAGTTGTTCCTGTACTTCATTTTTCCTGCACATGTGTCCCTTTTGATGCCTTGTATGTTGGACCCTACTTCCTAAGCTGCTCTCTAAATTTAGACCATAGTTCCTGTCAGTGAGCAGCACCGATTATTTTCTATGCTGCTTCCAGAACAGCAGCCCCTTTTTCTTCAGCACCAGAAATTATGAGCCTGAAGAGTAATGGGAATCAGTTATAAAACATAGTGTGACATTAAGAGAAAGATCTGACTTACTTCAGGAATTGGTGCTGTGTTTGGAACTAATAATATAAATTTCCAATTAAAATGAACAAGCTATCCACTGGCCTACTGTAAATTCCTAACTATGAGAAGTTTACACTAAAACAAGAACTGAATGTTCAGTCTTGCTCTTGTATTACTTCCAAGGAACTTACCATAATATAGATAGATCAATCTTTGCACAATAGTTATCAATACTCTACACGCCCTTTTCTCCACAGATGCAGGGTATCAGGTTTGTCATCTTATGAATTAGTGCTGTAAGCTCATTTTCACCAATTGAAAACATAAACATCATAAACAATATACTTTTCAGTGTCACTTAGATGCATGAAAATCAGTGGATGTACCCTTATGGATTTCAAAAAGATACAGATGCCATTTTGTGCAGTTTGTTTCTAGCTCTCAGAACTGTAGGTGAGTCGATAAACCTAGTTCTGAATTGCTTTATTTCAGGCTGCTGGTGAGTATGGAGTGCTGTAGCTGGATGCTTCTCCATACAAAAAATGTATAAGAAACTGGTAGAGTGGGGAAAGTCAGTGTAAAAAGATTAACAACTTAGCTATCTGTGAATGCAGCAACAGAAATCCTGTTGCTTAGTATAATAAGTTACACTAGAGAGGCCCCATTGAATCCATGGGAATTTGGGGAGCTAACTCCTCTGTAAGTTCCACTGATTCAAATGGGCTTACTCTAGTTGAACTTACTTTTTTGCGTTATAGTCACAACTAAAGTAGGTCCACTTGAATCAATGGAACTTACAGAGAAGTTGACTCACCAAATCCCCACTGACTCAATGGGCCTGCTCTGGTGTGACTTACTGCGCAGAACAATGGGATTTCTGCCGCTATTTATGTCAATAACAACTCAGTAGCAGTTAGTAGACTGCTAAATCTTTCCACTAATTTTCCTATTTCTGATAACTGGGCATGTTAGGCTATGGTAAACTCCAACTTCTTGATGTGCAGCTTGCTGTGGGTAAGAACTTACTTTTATAGCAAAGCACCAACCTGAAAACAATGCCGTTAGGACCAAAAACAAACAAACAAACAAAAAAGATTGTGCCTTTCCCACTGAAAAGAGAGAGAGAAACAGTGATTCACGTATGTTTCTCTATTATGGGTTACATATCACAGTTAAAGTAGGACTGAACTGAGGCCTCCTTGGGAAGGAAGATGTTTTACAAGTCCACTAAAAGAATATTAGACTATTCAAAGCACGGAGGATTAGCAAAATTACAAGCTAAAATCATGTACTTCCCTCAGACTTCAGGTTTATAATATCCTATTTTAGGACTATCCTAATATTTTAGATAAAACATGACTGGAAATCTACAGTAGGAAATATGGAGAGAACTGCATTAATTAAATATGTACACATCACTAATAGGGTTCTGTACAGTATTTCTACAGAATCCTGAGAAAAACTAGACTCTGGAATACAGGCTTTTGGTCTGTTTTTGCAAAATGTTATGAAACATGAGCAAACCATAATCAGTCCTCCAGGGAATGAGACTGTAGCTATAAATTTTCATGTTCCAGAACAGATGGCTGTGCCACATAAAGAAAGCAAAATCTATCAAGCTCTGTAAAATGGGAGGAGGAGAAATTCCTCTCCCACATTCAATTAAATTTATTCTAGCGTACTGTTCTACATGTGGTAACATATACATTCTCTATGAGTACCATGACATTGCTTTTAGTCTGCACTGTCTCAGCCTGGTTGCAATAAATCAGCTTAGACCATAAGTAACACTGAAGGAGCTAAATGTTCAGAATTTGTGTCTGCCTGTTTTATTAGCTAGCCTAGAGTGAACTAGGGGCTATCGTTCAATGTCAGGTTCAATAGCCAATGACCCAATACGTTAAAATTGTGGCAGCCACAAATCAAGGGTATAATGAAGTCGGAGAAGTGGTCCATTCTGATTTATTAGGACATCTGTTTGACTACAGACTACCTTGGACAGCACAAGCTATTCCCATGGTCTTCAAGAGATCTGAGATGGCCCTTTAAATGAAGAAGAAGGAAGAAGAAGAAGAAGAAGAAGAAATCACCCTCTAATAAAGCTAAAGGACCTTTTTTCAAAATTGCAAAATTTGCACACTGTTTTTCTTAAGGCTTGTTATGAATGTATGATTATTATGAATTAAATTGGAATAAATTAACTGGGGCCCTAATACTAATAGCAAGACAATTATGTGAACTCCCATCCTCCTTATTAGAAGGAACAAACAGCTACAAAATTTTTTAAGGCTGACTGAAATAATAGATCAGAAAATGTTTTTTTCAAAAGATGAAAGGCAACAAAGGTTAAATATTGGGGATGTAACATAATCTAGATGTGAAGACAGGCAGACTCTTTCAGAAATTGTAATTCCCTACTTTTCTTTGTTTACATTTCAGAATCATTAATTAAAAAGCCAGCATCCCAAACCATCCCTTCATGTTTTTTCTTTATTTTGTTATGAAGAATTTAAAACAGGAGAACATTGCTTCCATCCTGAAATACAAGTACATTCAGTCAAAATTAGTAAAACTGACAACCTAAAATTACCTCTGACCCTCTCACTCATACAGTACATTCTGTAGTCAACTACTGAATCAGGCAAAAATGTGTTATGGGAAAATTATTGCCTAGTTCTTCTCTTATTATACAGTATTTTCTATTTGGTTATGGTTTTTGTTGTCATGACTAGAGATGGGGGTATTTGTATACGAATACGAATACCCCCGCAAAGGTGGCAATAATGAGAGTATAGCCCCATGATGGTCAGATGGTTCTGCCACTGCCATGACCTCCGTGATCCTTCCAATGGCTCCAGAGACTGCGATTGACTCGCCACTCCTGGGAGGAGGTGGGACAACAAGCCTCTCTGCCAGGTTGAAGAGTGGCTCACAGAGGTTGCAGCAGCAGCAGAACTGTGCATGGACCCTCATTATTGCCACCTGTGCAGGGGTATTCATATTCATATACTGTACGAATACCCCCATCTCTAGTCAGGATATAATTAACAGCAACAACCTACATAGAAGGGCTGCCAGAATCTGAAGGGACAGTGGTATAGATTACCGAGCTCATGGATGAGGAAGCTGACAGTTAGCTGATATGCATCAGCCAGCAGTTCTTAATGGCTACAGCCGCAGATTAGAAAATATGAATGAGGAAAGCCTTTCCATCTCAATGGCTGCAATGCTCCACCAAGCCTCTTCATGAAGACTGCATGTAGGGTACCCAATGAGGTACAATGGGGAAACAAGGACCCAAGTAGGCCACTTATTAAGCTTTTTTATTCTCTTGCAAAGGGGCAAAGATTGGGAAGACTAATTGAATAAGGGCTCAGCTATCAAAATACAGTAATTACTTATGGCAGTGGTTCCCAACTTTAGGTAACCCAGGTGTTCTTCAACTGCAACTCCCAGAAGCCTTCACTAC
Organism: Pogona vitticeps; assembly: GCF_051106095.1. Taxonomy (NCBI): domain Eukaryota; kingdom Metazoa; phylum Chordata; class Lepidosauria; order Squamata; family Agamidae; genus Pogona; species Pogona vitticeps. The sequence continues at coordinate 226,222,033 of NC_135783.1, read as the reverse complement.
CAGCCTTTCTGGCTGGGGTTTCTGGGAGCTGCTGTCCAAAAACACCTGAGTTATCCATACCACTGATGTCCAAGAACACAAGTCAGCCACTTCCTTGCTCCTGTCCAGGGTTCTGAAGACTACTGTTCTAAAAACATTGCGCATGATAAAATCAACTGCACTCTATGAAAGATTAGGTGAGATAAAACATATTAACATGACAATGTCTCTGAAAAATTCTAACAACCCTTGTTTCTTAGTTCCGTTTTCAGCATTTGGGTGGATATATAACCCTTCCCTAAATATTTTAAAAAACCTGCTCTTGCAGTCAGTTTCCTCCAAAATCCTTTATAGTCTCATGAGAACTAGATGGTTCCACAGATGGCTTGCAACAGTATTCTTGTAAATATTATTAATTTCAGGTGCATAAATCACAGTTTTAATTAGGTCATAGAAGTTCAAAGACAGAAATACACCACTGTTGTATCAATTCTGTTATGGAATCATGCATTTTCTTCCACTGGAAAACTACTAAAGTTTATCCTATCCTTAAATTTAAGAACCAAGGCAAATTAAAATAGTTAATATAAGAAGGTGAAATATGGGCAGATCCAGAAGGAGGAAAGTTGCAGCAGACCATCTCATGCGTAAAAAGTTCTTATCTTCAGTGCAATCTATTTTATTTCTCACCTGAGTGATCCTTTGTTCACACTGATTGACTTTTTTCTCCCATGAGAAGGGTCCAGAAAGGTCTTTGGATCACCCCAATTTGTCCTCTTTTGACTAAGGATGCTTCCCTTCCTAGTCCCTTCCCCATCTTTTCCCATGGCCATCATTCAGTGGGTCACAGCAACTTTCGTTTTGTTAAATAAAGTTAGTGACATACTGCAACTGCTATGTGTTTACCTAGCATGGTACACATAATACTGCCAGTGTATCTTATTTATCTAGAATGGTGCAGCAGCAATAGGAATATATATACTGTATATAGAGAGATTTTATATATATACTCTAAATTCTGTGTGTGTGTGTGTGTGTGTGTGTGTGTGTGTGTGTGGAGAGAGAGAGAGAGAGAGTATATATACTCTAAATTGTGCCAAAAACCTGTTGTTGCTATAAGCTAAAACATGTGTGAATGATGTAAATCAAATAGCATAAAAAGCAGTCTAAATAGTGAGCTATTCTGCCAGTGCAAATGTATTCTATAGCGTTTTCTTGGAAGAAACACTCACTAAGTAAAATTGTTTGTGATTCTACTGACATTATATATTTTTATATTTTTTAACCCTTTTCCCTTAGAAGGAGAAATAATCTAATGTAGTTTGTCCAAATGAAGGACTGTGACAGAAGGTGAAGTTTCTCAGTCCTGACATAAGCTCTTGGCTTCAGATAAAGTTACTCTAGGAATTATTTTCACTTCTGTATCTATAAAAAAAATAAGATAACTACTCCAGAAATATGTAAAGCCAACCTTCCAGACAGCCTGAGCCACTAATTTCATGAAGCTGGACAACTCTTATATTAGCTTGTTAAATCCCGCTGAAATTAACTGACAAAATAATGTTAAATAGCATTCAAGAATAGGGCGTGTGGACTCATTTTCTACAATGTGCTGAAGTAACTATGACAGTAGTTACTACAAACAATTCTTGAGCCTGTAATGCTATAGCTAGTTTTACACATTTATATTTTGGAAACAGCCAAGAGAGTCTTGTGGCACTTTAAATACTAACACATTTGATTGGGCATAAGTGTTTACGGACTGTGGCCTAGCTGAAAACTCATTTCAAATAACAGTTGTTCACCTTGAAGGTGCTACATGACATTGTTGTTTTTGTTACAACAGAATAACACAGCTATCATCCCCATTATGTTTTTCAAGCTGCTGAAGCAAATTTCCCTCTATTAATAATCATCTTAAGGTAATAAGCACTGGCAAATTAAAATTCAACGTGTTGTTAGGGGGGCAATACTAATGGTCTCTTTCCACAAAAGAACAGCAGCTGCAAACAGTCAGAAAGCAGGGATTTAGAAATCAAGAGTATAGTGATGACAATATGAAAATTTCTTCTTTTCAGTTTAATTTGCAAAATAAGCATTTACATGGTGAAGTATAAAAGGCCCTGACACCAGATTCTTGTCTGTATCACCTAGGAAATTCAGGTTTTTTAACATCACACTGAGAGAAAATTTATGCCATTATTCTATACAATCCATATGTTGTTTCTCAGATTTTGTTATATGCAAATATGGAACCTTTTCTTTTGTGAAAAATGCTTATGTAATAAGAGAACATAACATGCCTAGGTAACAAAGATGGAAGGTACATAGTGAGTCTTTGTATACTTTACTGAGCAGTAAAGGAATATGCAAAATCTTTTAATACAGTATGAAGCAATTTAATTAAATACAGTACAGTAGCATACAATGCCTCTGTCTGCCTACATATAGAAAGCATATAAAATTAAAGAATTAACTGGCTATTTGGGTTTTTTTTGGGGGGGGGGACTATGTATAACTTGTAAAGGGATGAGGAGAACCTTGTGATCAGGATGCAAGGGTCATAAAATAAAACATGTAATCAAATCCAAACCTTTCGAGAAAAGTTTCCAGCAAAAGCCAAACACACATTTCTAAATGTGTGTTTGAGAAAGCTGTGTTCAGGTTTCACTAGGGACTTGTGGAAACCCCATTTGGTAGGAACAGGAATCTGTAAGCTAGCCTGAATCTTCATATGCAAGTACACAACAGGAAAGAGTTCACCTCTACCTCAGAGGCAGATTTACCAAGTTTTTAGATCAAAGCCCTTTTGATCTGCCTTTTGGGCAGGAGATAAGGGTCTTATCCTGCTTCCCTGAAGCCAGAGAGAGATGTGACCACTAAAGAGGATAGGATAGGCTGGAGAATCAACAAGCTAAAATAAGTAGGTCGTACCACTCAGACTTAACCAAACGGACACCAGATAGGGAAATTAGCTATATTAGAATAGTTGAATTTTTTTTTTTAGATCGCCTGTTGCTGATCTTGTACCTTGCCTAAGAGATGGTGAAAATAGTATGTGTAACTTTTCTGCTTCGCTCCTATGACAAATCCAGTTCCTGTGACTCAACTTCTGGATAACTTCACTTGGGTGACTGAGAATCTTCACAGATATATTGCTACACATTTTGGGGTAGATACTCTGAAGCTGGTGTGAGAACATGAAAGGACAGCAAGAAAAGTGGCAGGCTACAGGAACCACTTGCGCTTCATCCTGAGATGCAGAAAACAGAGCCTCACACCAACAAGCCTATGCCTGTGTTCTACTGTAAGAAGCCAACGGGGGAGCAAGATTCTTCAGAAGGTACAAGAACAGCTGCTTAATGAAAGAATCCGACAGGTCCCCTTCATCATAGACACTTTTGGAACACAGAGTAGATCACCTTCACCAAGAGCTACTTTACACACTACCCAGACCAACACTGGATGCAGTCCTAGATTTTGTCCACAAAGCACAACTGGCCCAGCACTTCAAAGGCAAAGTGAGGCAAACCAAGAAATTTGATACACTTATTTTGTGAAAACAGTCAGCAGGGGAACTCGACAAGAAGAAGGAAAATGAGGGGACCACAGTGGAGGACACAAAAGAAAAATGGGTGAAGAAGCTCTCAGACAGGGAAATCACTCGGCCAGAGAGGAAGGTCTTAGCCAAAGGCCTACATTTTGCCATCACACCCAAACAGATTCCAGTTGTGGACTTCATGACAGCCACAGAATCACCTATCCAGAACAACAGTCTACCAGTGGCAGAAGAGTCACAACTCTAGATAAAAGTTTCTGCAGCACTTTCCAGCGCTGAATCACCACCATCCAACCTCACCTGACAGGAAAGAAGTGCTCTGACATCCCTTCGTAGGGATGAGACCATCACCATACTGCCTGTGGACAAAGAAAGATGCTCTGTCGTCCTCAGCACTATGGATTACCACAGAAAAGTAAGCTCACTTTTGGAAGATCAACACACATACGAGAAACTGAAGAGGGACCCCCACCAGCATTTACAGGAAGAAAGCTACAGAATACTTGAAACACTTGGAAAAGGACCACACCATCAACAGGGTTTGTGTCCAAGTTCAGGGAACTGAAACTAAATACTGACGAAACCATGGTATCCTTTGATGTCACACCCCTCTTCACCAGCATTCCCACCTACGATGCCCTAACAACTGTAAAAAGGAGACTGGAAGAAGACAACACCCTTTCCCCCAGAAGCAGCCTCAACCCGGACCAGATATGCCTGCTCCTAGACCTGTGTCTGAGTACCACTTACTTCACCTACGTAGGGGATTTATATAGACAGAAACATGGCTGTGCAATGGGTTCCCTGGTGTCACCCATTGTTGCCAACTTATACATGGAAGAAGTGGAAAAGAAGGGCACTAACCCCATCCAGGGCATGACTCTGACCCATTGGTTAAGGTATGTGGATGACACCTGGGTGACAATCAAGATTCAGGAAGTACAGATCTTCACAGACCTCATAAACGCAGTGGACCCAAATATCAAGTTCTCCAGAGAAGACACCAAAGACAACCAGCTGGCTTTCCCAGACAATGCAATCATCATAGGATCCAACAACAGTTTAGGAATAGAAATCTACAGAAAACCTACACACACGTATGGTTTGACTCTCATCACCCATTGTAACACAAACTAGGGGTCATCAGGACACTAAACCACAGAGCAAGAAACATCCCCACCTCCACAGAAACCAAAAGGAGGAAGATGCACATCTGAAGGCCTGTGGATATCCAAAATAGGCCTTTAATGAGGCAATATACCAACCCAGCAGGACAATGGAACAGTCTGATACCCAGAGCCGATGGAGGAACCTGGTCATTCCTTACATGGTGGGTGTGTCTGAAAAGCTCAAAAGGATTTTTGGTAAACACCACATACCCATGCACTTCAACCCACAAACACACTAAGGCAGAGACTCATCCACCCAAAAGACTGGGCACTAAAATAAAACAGGAGCAATATAGTATATATTGCAAAGAGGAGTGTTCGGACCTCTACACTGCAGAAATCAAACAGCCACTGAAGAGGAGAATGGCCCAGCACAGGAGGGGCAACAGCACAGGACCACAATCAGCAGTGTTCCTTCATTTGAAGGACAAAGGACATTCATTTGATGACAAAGAAGATAGGTGGTTTGAGAGGGGGTCAGGGAGATTGTTTCAGTCTGTATTTCCATGGATGACAATCCACATCCTCAGACTTCTAGGGAGGTTTCTTAGACTTCTGAAGAAGTCTCAGACTCGAGACGTCTGAGGACATGTGAACAAGAAAATTTACATTAAAACACGTCTTTTAAGTCTTAAATGGGCCACAAGATTTTTGGTTTTGGCACATATCCTGAAACAGTCTAATGCACCCACTTCTCAGAAAAACCTATTTGTGAATTATGTTAGACCTTAGTGGACAAAGGCAGCAACAATGGCATTACTTAGCAACATATTTACCATAAAGAGTGAAAGTAAACAGACATAACGACAGTTTCCACAACTTTCACCCAAAACAACTTAATTTAAGAGTAAACTGCACAGAAATTAATGCTGTAACTCTTCTGACTAGATATGAATAGGACCATCCTGCTTGGATGTACAAATGGCACTTACTTCCATACATTCCAGCGCTGCTCTTCCAGTTGAGTCAGCAAATGGTCAATGTATTTATTCGAGTCCACATATTCCTGTGAGAAGGGAAAGTGATCAGTAAAATAATTTGCGACTCTAATGAAGGGTTAACAGACATAGAAGTTTAAATACATTTAAAATTGTTTTCTCATATCTGTATTTTTCTCCTGCAAGGTTCAGAGCAACTTTAAGAGCAAAAACTGTAGCATTTGGATAAGGAATAAATATATGGCAAGAGGATTAAAATCCGTCTCCTGCATTACAGTGAAAACAAACAAAGCCAGGAGATCCTGGCATGCATCCCGTATGTTATACAGTATATCAATTGAACTTAGAAGGAATATTAATTTGAGATAGTAGCACATGTACTCAATGAGAGTAAGAGATTACAAAGAGTAATCTCCGTGGAGTAAGATACTGCAACTTGTCATTATCTAAACATGTGAAGCATCTTGTGCTTCTTTTTAATTAAATGTAATATAAACAGGAACATTTGATTCATAAATGAAGAGTTATAAGATTGTACAATTACTATGTTATGCAATTGTTAAAAGTAATCTTACAAATAAATAGTAACCTTATTAGAGAAAGGTTTTGATTGTGTGATTCTGTGTCAGCAGATGACACAGTACTTGTTTGTTATTTTAATGCACGAACCAAAATACCCCCCTTTGTGGGGCAATATATTCTTTGCCCCATATCGGCAGCTAATGACTGTCAGTTTTTGTTGTGTATCAAAGACGTCTTTCTTCAGTCACTCCTCATCACTGAAGAGTGAGTGCAACGTGGAAGCACCTTGAATGATGCAACACCACCACATCTCTTTTTAACACAAAGCTAGATGTTACAAGACAACAGAACACATTTTATTTTCTCAGAATTTTTCAGAGTCTTTCTACGCACTTCTCAATTTAGCAGTAACTCTGAAACAGAGCAGATGCCTTACTTCCAGAAAACATATATGAGTAAACAGGTACATGAATGCATACCCTGTTTTCCCAAAAATAAGACCTAACCTGAAAATAAGCCCTAGTATGATTTTTTAGGATGCTCGTAATAAGCCCCCAAATAAGCCCTAGTTAAGTGAAACCCCACCTTCCACCATTGTGCAGCATTGTGCAGCAACCATTGTGCAGCAACCAGAAGATGATATGACTGTAAAATAAAACATGCACTGTTGTGGACCACATGCATCAAGAAAGCATATGCATATGAGTAAGAAATGCAATAATGTATAGGCACAGGACCAGCAGCATGGGAGGACTACATATATCAAGGCTAGGGAACCTATGGCTCTCCAGATGTTTCCATGCTGAGTGAGATTTCTAAGAGCCAAAGGTCAAAACATGGTGTCTCTTACCCTACCCACAGGCTACATTCAGTTATGCATAGCAATCAAATGATCAGAAACAAAGGTATTCTCACACACACAAAGGACATCTTTCTGTGAATGCAACTGCCTTTGACCCAACCAATGTTACCAATGATGTTAAAAAAAATACTGGATACTCTCTTTGGAGGAAATGTCGCCTTTGCTTTTCTATTGCAATAGTTCTTTAAAGGAAGAGAAACAGATAGGGTAGAATGAGGATGTCAACCAAACCCAGTCTCTCTGTTTTGACATTATCTCTCCAACTTACATTCAGAAGCAGAAGAAAAACAAAGAACTATAAATCATTGGGAATTTAGATCAGAAGTGCAGGTGTGAAGTAGCAGCAGGTGCTCAGGATTAGATCTAGAAATGAACTAACTACCCTACTCTCCTCATCTCTTTTAGTTGTGTATCTTTCCCCTCTAAAAGCCTTGTTCTCCTTTTGACAGGATACAGGATCAAAGGGGAGCTTGGAAGTTCAAGGGTACAAAGACAGGAAGTTTAAATAATAAAAAAAAATTAAAGTCTGTAGACAGATCTGAAAATGCTAATACAAGTTAGTCAAAGTAGCTCCACAGTATCTTATGCCTAAAGCAAACTATATGTCAAAAAAGAGACGATACCAGACAAAGCCAAGCAAAGTATGATCTCATGTGTGCAGCAATTTATAGATTTTTTAACCTGAGGTAAAGCTTTAGGTTAAGGAAACTTTGATGATTTTACTTTGAAAATATTCCAGTTATCCCATCAATGTTTCTCTCTCTCTCTCTCTCTGCTTCTCCCTTCCCTTCCCAACCACACATAGGTACAAAGATATTGCAACCATCTTTGTTTTTAATTAAATAGATATTATATAATAAACTATACTTGGTATTTCAGTTCTTGCATGATCTGCTGAGACAGACAGCCACTTAAAAAAAAAGGTGGCTATCAGAAAAGATAAATAGAACCTCTGATAGGAGGTTAGGCTTGTATGAGAGTTTCCTCATAAAAGCATTCCTATAGCAGACACATGAATAAGTTAGCCACTACAAACTATAGAATTTTGCTTGACCTGTTTACTATTCTTATTCTACATTTTGGTTTTGTTGTTGTATTAGTAACCCTAGTGGGATATTCTAAATTTTACATGTAGCATATATTATCAGTGACCAGATAGGTGGGGTATAAATGAAATAAATAAATAAATCACTTGGAAAATGAATAAATCATGACCTGGAACTCAATTAAAAATATAAGAAGAGCTTCTTAAACAGAATATTTGGCAGAGGTTTCTTAATTGTTCAAAATCACTTAAGAATCAGCTCGTGTTTTGTATTAAACCTCAGTAAAAATGATTAAAGCTGATTTATCTACCTGAATTTATCTACTTAAATCTTTTTAAAAAAATCCACTCCTGCAAAATTTACCTCAGCATCCTTTCCTAATACAATTCTATTCAAGGAATGGATGCAGTTTAGCATCAGATGAAGTTGAATAACCTAATTAAGAGCCTGATAATACAACATTTTCCCTCTCTTGTTCTGAGGCTCATATAGGATGAGAAATGACAGAAAATCACCACTGCTAGTAAAGTCATCATGCCAGTGGCAAGTTTCAGTCATTACAGACTTCCCCCATTCTATCCCTCATCTTCTACAGGTTCCCAATGGTGAAAGGGGTTATTTGGGATATCTATGGGCTTTGCAACAGGAGAAGGAAATGTCTACTTGGTGAAAAATCATCTCGCTGATGACATCCTCAGCCTTAAACTGCAGAACTTAAATGAACAGGATTTCATAGAAAGTGCTTAAAACTCCTGCTTAAAACTCCTGCTAAACTCCTGCTAAAATTTTATGTAGATCAGTGGTTCTTAACCTTTGTTATCCCAGTCAGCACAGCTGGTGGTGAAGGCTTCTGGGAGTTGCAGTCCAAAACTCCTGAGTAATCCAAGGTTAAGAACCAGTGATGTAGATCACTAACGTGAGCTTCTTCTGAGGACATACCCTCAAGGTGCCCTCCCTCTGGAATTCTAAACTGACTCTCGTTTTAGCACATGTCATATAACCAGAACACCAGTTGGGAACAGGTGAAGATATTGTGTTAAGCTCTTGTTCATTTTGTGTGTGGAGCCTCACTTGGATGCTGGGACTTGGAAAAGGCATCAGTAGAAGAGCCAGCATTGTTTCCAGGCAGAAACAGGAAATGCTGGGGTGATGGGAGGGCATAAAATGGGAAGCCACTCCACCTTCTTCCCCACTCTACCTCCCAGTTATGACTAGACTAAAATGCAGCAATCAGGAAACCAAGCTTCTTACTGAGACTGACTTGGGGGTTAATAATCAAGTTCTGAGTCAGCAACATTTAATGTGGGCAAGCAGAAACCATGCTACTGCAGGATCACTGTTGACAAGAAAACAGGTCAAACAAAATACACCGGGCATAAAGTGATGATTTAAGTAACTGACCTCTGCAGCATATGGTACTTGAGTATGATTCATGGATGTGATGGATTAAATGAGACAGGAGGGGTTAACAAAGCATGAAAAGCATTTATGTGCAGTGTCAGAAAAATGTAGATGATTGTTGTCCTTTCCTGATGCAGTTTTCATGCTGGTATTTAGATATGCAGTACCATCATAGGGCATCTTTTTTTTTTTATCCAACACTTTGGCTCCACCCATATGATCAAGGGCTTCCAAGAGAATCAGATCTGAGTTCAGCAAAGAACACAGACCAGAATATTGGGAAAATTGAAAAGAATAAAATAAAAGGAGTGGGGGAGAAATAGCACAAAATATTTTGGAACATTAGAGTCTTAGAGATTTACTTCAGTGTGAGCTTCTGTGGTTCAAAATCCACTTCTTCAGACACTGGGAATGCATATATGGTGTGCATCATATAGAGGAAGCATGTGGTGTTCTCTGAGTGTCTGGTGGAATTTGATCCACAAAAGCTCACACTGAAATAAATCTGTTAGATTTTGACTGATAGAATATTTTGCTTCCTCCCTTTTCTTTGCTTTGCTTTGCTTTGCTTTGTTTTGCCCTGCTTTAATTTTACCAACAAACTGAGGGCTACTCCTTTGGAAAGAGACCAAAAAGTTTTTGTGCTGGTATTTCATGTGAATTTAAAAAAAGGTGTCTTTAAACTCTTTGGGAGAAATAATGTGCCCAATGAAGAAATGAATCAACCAGTTTGCAGTCTGCCCAAACCAGTTAGCTTCCCTTTTCGGAATGCTCGCACTGCCGTTTACTGAGAAGGGATTCCATCTGTACCCAGGGAGAACCGCTTGAAAGTTTTAGCAGCAGCAGTTGCCTTGTTTGGCATAGCAAGTGCCACCTGTCTAGTGGGCAATGGCAACACCAATGCCTCTACTATGCTCATCGTTCTAGAACTGCTGGGTCCTTCCTCCCTTTTCTCTTGGGCATCAGACAGAGTCCTCCCCCCCTGAACTACAACTGTTATGCAGCAAAACAAGAACAGACATGCCCCAAAACGTCAGTCAGTCCGTTGAGAACTCTAAAATGAAAAGGTAAAATCTCATTTTCCTCTGAGTTGTTACCGAAAGCTGCCTTGTCACTGGGGACCATTATGAAGAAGGGCAAGAATTTTCATTCACCGCACCACTACCAACGTCAAACAAGAGCCTAGGAAGCAGCATGGTGAGACATAGCCTGCAATTCCCTACAAAAAGTGAACTCGTAAAGGCTGAAAGGGTGAAGACGGCTGCAATCAATTCAGCATATCCATTTTGAAACTAAGGAACAGAGTCATATAAATATTAGATGGAATGTCATCTGCAAGCACTGGCTATTGACTAGGTAATGGGACTGAAAAACCTTATCAAAATCCCTTCCTCAAAGGCCTCCCCTTCAGTTGCCTAGACTCTCTTCACGAAAACATTGCTGGCTTAGAAAATCATTCCCCAAAGGAATACACAGTAAGTAGCTCCTGTATGTTGTGACCTGTCATAAAGACACAGACATGAACGATTAGCAACAAGAGGCCAACAGGAGTGCAAAGGCTGGGGCTTCCTTTTCTGCAGACATACCAACACATTCTTCCCCCCTTAAGTAAGACAGCCGAGAGGCATTTTGCTTTCACTGTTTCCTGCCCTCACTTTATCTTTCTTTTTCCATGTCTGACAGCACACCAGCACTAGCCACAAACATGTGGAACTCAACTTGTTAAGGCAGGTTTTAAATTAACATCTGCTTTGCAGTTGCAAGCAGTGCTCCTCTTCTCATTGCACATCTAACCAAGGAACTATTGCTGAATATTTTGTATTATCATATGTTGTGCGCCCATGTACATACACATAGGCGCTTTTATATGAAACCACTGAGAGATAAATGCATACACTTGCCCGAGTAATAGACACACTACATGCACACATACCACATCTTTGTATTAGTGCGCATAATTTACATAACACTTACACTAGCACTGAGGGTATGGAAAGCAATTTCAACACTGCTGAGATTCTAGTCACAACTAGTCACAGGAGGCAACACCTTGAGAATTTTCAAACTGTGATGAGAAGCTGAAGTCACTGAAGGGTTTTGTTCATAATGGTTTTTGCAGTCTGGGCAATTTGTATATAAAATGTTGGAATCCAGCAACCTGCATCTTATGACTTTTAAGGGATTTGGATGGGAGGGACTTTGAGGTGAATGTCAATCACAAATAGCAGCCTATTATTTCCTCTCTAGTTCAAATTCCTTTTCCAGACTTTAAAAAAAAAAAATCAGGTATCTGCGTCAGTTAGCAAAGTCGATGTTCTGTTCATGGTTCTGTGTGTTAGAGTTTGACAGTTATGGAGCCAGCAGTTAGAGGCTGAGTGAAGTGTTTATGTAACCAGTCAGTCAAAATAACGAAGTTAACCTGTTAAGATCTCACATTATGTAACAAATAAATATGTTTTATTTGTTTTTCTGATATATGTGAAAATTTGTGAGTAAAAGAAAAACATTTTTAATTCCTTCTCAACACCAGAGTCTCTAAATCAATTGAGACTAGGTTGTCAGTTGAGGTAAATCTAACTAACAACAATGAAGGATGTTTGAGGTAGACTTGTAATTATAATAATCAGCTGTGTAGTTCCCTGTCTGGATTTTTTCTCTCCACTGCATAGCTGGAGAGTTTAAGCCAGCAATTTCCACACTCTGCCAATATAAAATTCCTAATCACTGTCCAAAATAAATTACTTTCCCCATTATGAAGTGATTCCTTCACTTTTGTGCACACAGACACACACAACAAGGATAACAAGCTGGAATACACAAAGGTTGTGGACTCTTCTACGTACTACTGTCTTCTGTGCCATATCCTGTTCTCCAGCACAGAGTCCTCTAATACTCAGTAGTACCCTTCCAAGGAGATGGAAAGCTGAAATAAGCAAAAAATTGACCTCCCACTTTGCAGAAGTGAAAGCATTTTCCACTAGCATGACGTTTCTAATGGATTCAGCCTAGTGGGCTGGATACAAACTCATGTCCAAAATCTCATGGCTTTCTATTGGTCTACTGGCTGGATAGCTAAACAAGCTAGGCATCTGACTGCTGAACCAGAGAAGTGGAAGTTCAATTCTCTGCTGTGCCTTCCAGGAGAAGAGCTAACCTGGGTAACTTTGGGCAAGCTGCACAGTCTTACAGCACCCCAGAAGGAGGGAAGGGTAAACCACTTCTGAGTACTCTACACCTGGAAAGCCCTAGAAAGGGCCACCAAGATCCAGAAATGACTTGACCGCACAGCAGCAGCAGCTGCAGCAGCATCAGTAGTAGTAGTAGTAAGAGTGAGTAGTAGCAGCGGCGGCACTATAAGTATGACTAAGTCTGGGTCCAATCCACAGTGAATATCTAATATTTAGTATTAAATTCAGTGTTCTGGGTCAGATTTCAGTAAAAATCTTAATTCTCTTGTAAGTGGAACATTGACAAAAAAAAAATACACACATGCTTCTGTATTCTGTAGATCAATTACACATCAAATAATAATAACTGTGTCTCATCAAGTCAATTCTGACTTATGCTGGCCCTTTTTGGAATTTTCTAGGTAGAGAGTATTCTTAAGTGGTTTACCATTTTCTTTTGGGAGACATCCTGGGACTGAACAGCTTGCTCGAGGCCACACAAATATGACTGTTCCAGGATGCACAGCGGGGAATCGAACCTCTAACCTCTGGTACCGCAGCCAGGCACTCAACTCAGTGAGTTTATCCAGTTAGCTATAGATAAAATATTGGGTTGAAGAAACTGTATCTCATTTGGAAGGATAAGATGCAGCTGGGAAGATAGTTTACAAACATAAATTTGACTGAAAACCTATTACTGCTCAGGGCCGTAATGTGCCAGTTTGGCACCCAGGGTTTCACTGTCCTTTGATTAAACTTGGGTCACATATAATTGGCATATGCAAGGAGGATACAGAAAAAATGGAAAGGAACCATTTCCGTGATAGTCATATTGATACTGTACTAAACCAAACTAATCTGCCTTTTCTTCTGCAAGGTGGGGAATGGCTAGAAGGCAATGTATGCTGTATGTGCAGAGAGGGCAGGTTTGTACGCTTCCACCAGCAAATATCAATGGAAGTCATTGCATTCAGCAACCAGTTTCTGTACCTTCTCAATTTTGACGTCCTGCATGGAAGTCCTGATGGCCCTGCCCTCAATATGGTTCTGTGTCCATTCCTGTCAGTCAGTCAGTCAGTCAGTCAGTCAGTCAGTCAGTCAGTCAGTCAGTCAGTCAGACAGACAGACAGACAGACAGACAGACAGACAGACGGACGGACAGACAGAGGTGAGAGTAGTAGGATCTGTAACATATAGTATATCACAGAAGTGAGTACACCCCCCTCACATTTCATAAATATTTTAGTATATCTTTTCATGTAACAACACTGAAGAAATTACACTTGGCTACAATGTAAAGCAGTGATTTATACAGCTTGTATAACAGTGTAAATGTGCTGTCCCCTCAAAATAACCCAACACACAGCCATTAATGTCTAAACCGCTGTCACCAAAAGTGAGTACACCCCTAAATGACAGTTTCCAAATTGGGCCCAAGTAGCTGTTTTCCCTCCCTGGTGTCATGAGACCCCTTAGTGTCAGAAGTCTCAGGTGTGAAGGAGGAGCAGGTGTTATTACTCTCACTCTCTCAGAGTGGTCACTGGAAGTTCCACATGGCACCTCATGGTAATGATCTATCTGAGGATCTGAAAAAATGAATTGTTGCTCTCCATAAAGATGGCCTAGGCTATAAGAAGATTGCCAAGACCCTGAAACTGAGCTGCAGCATGGTGGCCAAGACCATACAGTGGTTTAACAGGACAGGTTCCACTCAGAACAGGCCTCACCATGGTTGTCCAAATAAGCTGAGTGCCCGTGCTCAGCGTCATATCCAGAAACTGGCTTTGGGAAATAGAAGTATGAGTGCTGCCAGCACTGCTGCAGAGGTTGGGGGATCAACCTGTCAGTGCTCAGATCATACGCCACACACTACATCAAATTGGTCTCCAGGGCTGTCATCCCAGAAGGAAGCCTCTTCTAAAGATGATGTAGAAGAACATGGATTTCTGGAACCATGTCCTGTGGTCCAGTGAGACCAAGATAAACTTATTTGGTTCAGACAGTATCAAGCGTTTTCGGCAGCAACCAGGTGAGGAGTACAACTACAAGGACAAGTTTGTCGTGCCTACAGTCAGGCATGGTGTTGGGAGTGTCATGGTCTGGGGCTGAATGAGTGTTGCCGGCACTGGGGAGCTACCGGTCATTGAGGGAACCAGGAATGCCAACATGTACTGTGACATACTGAAGCAGAGTATGATCCCCTCCCTTCAGAGACTGAGCTGCAATGCAGTATTCCAACATGATAACAACCCCAAACATACCTCCAAAACAACCACTGCCTTGCTAAAGAAGCTGAGGGTAAAGGTGATGGACTGGCCAAGCATGTCTCCAGACCTAAACCCTATTGAGCATCTGTGGGGCATCCTGAAACGGAAGGTGGAGGTGCACAAGGTCTCTAACATCCACCAGCTCTGGTGAACTCTATGCCCAAGAGGGTTAAGGCGATGCTGGAAAATAATGGTATCCACACAAAATATTGACACTTTGTGCCCAGTTTGGAAATTGTCACTTAGAGGTGTACTCACTTATGTTGCCAGTGATTTAGCCATTAATGGCTGTGTGTTGTGTTATTTTGAGGGGACAGCACATTTACACTGTTATACAAGCTGTATACTCACTGCTTTACATTGTAGCCAAGTGTCATTTCTTCAGTGTTGTCACGTGAAAAGATATACTAAAATATTTATGAAATGTGATGGGGTGTACTCCTGTGATATATTGTACAAGTCACAGTCCCCCCCCAAGCCATGACAAGTGAGCTGGTATAAAATTAATATCATTTTTTTGGCACAAATGATTTTGAGAGAAATAGTATATAGAATGAAAGCTGGATGTCAAAAGATGGACCGCTGTCAGCTGAAAAGGATACCATATGAGACAGAACTTAATCATCTTGAAAGTTAAAGTAAACACAAGTTAACAGTACCCAAAATCCTGTTGTGCAATGCAAATGGCATCATCATCAATGTCAGATAGCCACTGATTAAAGACTTCCTTTTTCAATTTCAGGTTGCAGATGGCTTATACACAACAAGAATTGAAAAAGGAAGCTTTTACGCTGAAATCATTCCCATTGTCCAGGCAGAATGCATCCCAAAAGTTCTGCCAGTTAATTCTTTTAAAAAATCACATCCCATTTAAAGCTTTTCCATTTAATACTGAAAACATCTGATGACAAAATATGACTTTCACTAACAAATACCTAAATAGTAAGCTGCTGTATGAATTATACTTAAGAAGTACTGTGAATGTCAAGCTGTATTATTGATACTCATCTCAGTAAACACACGTTCACAAACATACTTCCTGCACTGAAATATTTATAAGGGTTGCAAGCACATTTGCAATACAGTTTATGGAGGTTTATGTGCAGAAGCCAACAACACACGGATAGACATATATTATATGGAGTCTGGCTATAGCTTTTAATTTTTCTCTTTGGAGAGGGAATGCTGCCTGAGGAATTTTGGGAGCTGTAATCCAAAAACACAAATGTGCACATTTCAACATATATGCAACATAAATGCTGAGTCCTTGCCTTAACAAACTGCATTTGAATCATTTTATTAAAATAAATTAAACAGTATAATAGTGCATGTAAAGTTCCAAAATTCTTAATATTCTGGCCAATTCCTTTCGTGGCTATTTTCGTAGCCTAATGCTGCAACACAAAGGCACTACAGACACAAATTTCTTTAATATTCCAATCTAGTATTAATATTTCTATGAATGACTGTAGATCTCCTTTTATATCACTTTATTCTTCTGACCTGCAAATACATAATTTTTGGATTCTCACATTTCAATCTTTTCAGATGATCATATAAAAGAGCACATACATATCCTTCCCGTTTATTCAATACAAAATTATCCCCGTTTTACTTTACTCTGATTGTGCTTCATTTGCACGGTTGGCCCTGGAGTTAGTCAAGAATCATCCAAGTTTATAGAAACCATTATGAGTCTTCATATGCCTTGGGCTCCTTTCTAGCTCTACAATTCCATGATTCTAAGTAACATAACTTTCTTAGTGAGCTGGCTGAATTACATCCTATATAAACAGCTAATTATATTCCCTATAGCAGCTAGCTAAATTGTATCCAGCTTTCTCTCATGATTAGGACTCAAGGCAGCTTACAAGGAAATAGTCCAAATAGATAAAAAGAATGAAAGCATAAGACAAATTTGTAAAACATTCCAGTATATATGAAAAATCCACTTTTCTGCAACAAGCCAAGTACTAAAGTTCTGCTTGAATGAAAGAAGCTCTGGATTCCAGCAGAGAGACATCAGAGAGGATATCCTGATTTAAAAATCCTGCTTCTGTACCCACATTCAAGTGAATAAGAATTTTTTCAAACTAAGAGACTACAGGTACATTTTACCTCTTTCAGGGTGCCTACCACATGTTTCAGAAGCAAGTAATGCACATGATCTATCACCATAAGGAGGGACTGGCAAACAACCTCTGGCTACTTTAAACCTAGAAAATCCAGTAGAATTGTCATATATTGGAAATGACTTGATGGCACGTAAATACTATTATTATTAATCCATGTGTGATCTTGACTATGTTCCTTTTCAAGGCTAGCAAGCATTTCCTGTATTTGTTGCCACTGGGAAGCCAACAATTATTACTGTCTGTTTGAAGACTTGGTAGTCTGTGCACTTCTGTTATCAATAGAGTAAAGGCAACTTGGCATCTTAAAGCTGTGTGCCCGTGTGCAAAGAGAGAAAGAGAGAGTGAGAGTTTCCATTTTCCTGCATATTTTTTTTATTGAAATGCCATATATTGTAAGGCACTGAGCATATGCAAATCATACTAAGCCTTCAAAATTATATTTATAGAGGAAGCAACTCTCTCTCTCTTTTTAAAGTCAAGCTACTTAATCATTTATTTTCTCTACAAAATCATTTGCATTAGTCAGCTTAACACTAGTTAAATGAAAAGTTTCTGGAAAATCAATAATTGTTCTTAAACAAGAAATATTTCCAAAGGGTGCCATTTAATATTTTGTGCAGTGGTGGGGAAAGCTACAGTAATCATATTGCAATGATAGTACTAGAAAGGATTTGCATCTAACTGGAAGTATCTCATTTATTTCCCATATAATAATATCCATTGGCCATTGTGAGTTTTTCATTACCATGGAAATTAAAGACAACACAAAGAAATTAATGTTTTAAGAGAAACCTTGCATGGTCCATTAAACCCTTCCTTTTATTGCAAGTATCAAATGTAATAAGATACTTTTTCCTTTTTCTGTGAGTGTGTGTGAATAATAGGAACGGCGCTTTCCATAAATTACAGAGGAAGCTTTGAGGGCAAGCCACTAGCTCAGCACAACACTTTTCATATTTCTATACAAATGTGCAGTCTGTACTTTTCTCTTCATTGTCAAATGCCCCATAAAATAGTACAATTTATCCCAATGGCTGTTAACTCTAGCTAATTTGTAATTATCACAAATCATGGCTAAGGGCTCATTTAGACTGGTTCTTTTGGAGCCAGCTCATGCAGGCTAAATACAGTCACTTGGGATTGGGTGGAAGTATAATATATCACTGAGTGCAATCCTCACATCCAAATGGCATATTGGAGTTCAAGACTCTATGTATTCTGGCTCCTTCCAATACTGTGAAGTGGCTTACTAAGTGAATCACTTCTGGATTCAGCTGCAAGCTGTTTCTTGAATGGTCCTTTATGAGAAACCAAAGTGAATGTTCTCCCCCACTTTTTTTAAAGTGATGTAGCACTTCAGTGATAGTCTAACAGAGTCTTTAAACATTTTCACTTCCCCGTCCCTTTTCTGATGAGCAGAGGAAGTGTTTAATCTGCCGATATCCTGAAGTAGCCCACTTATTAAATCACTTCATGATATCAGAAATTCCAATAGAAAGGAGCCTTGACGGCTGAGAAGGCTCACTTTTGGTATGTTCCCAGAAATCTCATACACACTGGAAACAGACTAAACCAGAGTGATCCTACTTGTACCAAAGGAGTAGAAGCCCCTGACAGGACCTCAGAAAGGTACATGTAGGACCACTCTGGAGACAATTTGGTTCACTCCAGCAGCTATGTCATTTGATTGGGTGGGGGGGGGGAAGCAAAGCAATCCAGAGGTTGGGAGTTCAATTCCCCACAATGCTTCCTGTGAATGCCAGCCTATGTGGCCTTGGGCCAGCTGCACAGCCCCAGGGCAACCCCAGAAGAAGGAAACAGTAAACCACTTTTGAGTATCTACTTGGAAAACCCTGAAAAGGGTGACCATAAGTGAGAATTGACTCAACAGCACATGATTATTAAAATTAATGAAAGATAACACCATCCTTTTATGGTATAACCTAATAAAATCATTTTTAGTTATTCATATAGTTATAGGGATACATGGGCTCCCTACATAAATATCCTTTGTACTAGAAAGCAGTTAAAAAGCATTTAGTTTATATACTTTTGTATAATGAGGAAGTATAGAGTTGTTTTTTTCCCAACCTGGGGCTGAGTTTTCCGAGGCCTGAAAAACCCAAATATTTGGACTTCTGTGCCTTTTTTCCACCTCACCAATTAGCTCCACTAATGAGGAGCTGTAGAGTCTGTATACTTTGTATCTTCATAGTTGGTTCTCACAAAGGTGCTGCTCAAGTGTGAATTTTGGATTTTGTTTTTAAAAACTGCAACAATAACTTAGAACTGGAACTTAGAACTCAGAACAGTTGCTTTGTGGAAGTAACTTTCCAAACTCTGGCCCCGGATATGTGAAAACAGACTCCCATGCACATACCTCTAACTGGCCAGGAAATCCCAAGGAGGCAATCCTCCTACCCTGATCAAGCAACTGAGGATGCGCGTACAACGTTTCTCAATTTTTCAAGAGAGGACATGTAAGGCTGTGTTTGGTCTCACTCCTTTTGCTTCCCCTTCCAAATGGCAGGTGGCAGTTTATTTTACAAG
Source organism: Pogona vitticeps (assembly GCF_051106095.1). NCBI lineage: Eukaryota > Metazoa > Chordata > Lepidosauria > Squamata > Agamidae > Pogona > Pogona vitticeps. The sequence goes on along the minus strand of NC_135783.1, from coordinate 226,202,438 downwards.
GTTGCGTTTCTGAACCTCAGTTGTTCCACACACAACCCAAGGGGCTCTGGCACCAACCTCCATCCTTGAGTCTGAAAATCTATGTCCTCCGCTGCGTCCTGAATCAGGCTTTTCACAATCTCTGTGCAGCAGCTTTGACCACAAAGCAGCACTGTTTAGTTCATTAACCAAGGAATGCAGAGTGGTATGCACAGAACTGGTTCATTCACCCTTGCCTTTCAGACAGCATTAGCCTGACCCCCATGTTATCCTCCACAGAGTTCTTTGCCGTGTCAGTGAAGCTGCAACTAGTCTTGTCCTTTTGTTTGTCTATTTGCCCTCATTCTGAAAAAAAGAGAGAGAGAAGGAGCTGCCCTATATTGCCTTGCACTTACCAAGGAAGATTATGCCTCTACAGTCTCTGTTCAAGCTGGGAGAATAAGTCATTCCCCTTTCCCTCTGAACTACTGGAACTGAAAGTGGTGACATGAAAGAGGAGGGGGGTACAGATGTGAGATGACAGGTGCACCCCCAAGTTTGCCCAACAATATTAATGCCAGAATTGATGCTAATTTTTTTTTTTAAATCAACTACTACATCTATTTAGCGAACACTGGAAATAGTTTTATTCTTGGCACATGGGCTAGTTCTGTGTTTGCATTGACCTGATAAATGGCATCTTGCCAGCTTTTGTTTTTCTTTTACACCACTGCGTCCTAGGATTTCACAGTGCCGCTCATAATGGTAATAATGTCTCAAGTGTTTCCTGTGTTGATCTTATTCCTCCAGCCATGCAAACAATTCCCCCTGCAATAGTTCTGCCACTGCATCCTGCCTCTTCAGCAAAGAGGAAGCCCTACAGGACCAGTCCTATAAGACGCTCAAGGGCAGATTCTTCATAAAGAACACAGCAGTTTAAAGCAGACCCATACAAGGTCAAGACTGGAGATAGAGAAACCTTGCATGGTCCATTAAACCAGAGTTTAAAGAAAAATCATTGAAACAGGAATGGGGCCTATAGGGCCAGCACATGCAAACCCCTGCTCAGTGCAGGAATACAAATCAAAGCAGATCTGCCAGGTGGTTGTCTAAATACCTCTTGAATGCCTCCAGGGTTAGAACGCTCTCCATGTCTCAAGGTCATTGGTTCCACTGTTGTACTGCTCCAACCGTTAGGAAGTTTTCCCTGATATTCAACTGAAATCTGGCGTCCTGTAACTTGAGCCCATTAGTACAAATCCTTTACTATAGAATGAGTGAGAACAACTCATGCTCCTCCTCTGTATGACAGCCTGGAAAAATGTCTGATATCTCCCAAACTTCAAAATGAAGTTCACTGTGTGAATGATGACGTACAACATAGTGCTATTACAAACAGAATGCTTTCTTCCACTCTTTTAAGAACACATAACACTGCCCTTATACCCAGTTTAACTCAGTGTTGCCTACTACTAGAGTGGAGAGCTTTAGGTCCTCCAGATGTCGTTGGATTACACTTTCCATAATCCTTGACCAATGGCCATGCTGGATGGGCTGATGGGCCTTTGAGGGCAAGAGCAAATGTTACATAGACCCACTGTGACAGGTAGTTACTCCTAATTACTCCTTTCACTCCTTTTAAATGGAGATACAGAGACTGAACTGCCATAGAAAGCATGTGCCTTACTTCTACACAACAGAAGCTCTCTCGAGGGAAGAAAAATTAGATTTGGGAAGGAAATCCTGCAGTTCATTCCTTAGGCACAAAAGACACAAGATGCCATGAAAGCTGTGAACTACCAGGCTGGAACTATCAGAAATGGGCTAAAGGCCTCACAAGACACAATGGTAACACTTTTTAAAGAGCATCAGAGTCCATTACTGTACTGATGTTATTCCTTTCCCTTGTGAAGCATCTCTCACGTTATAGGCGCTAGGGGAGTAGCAGGTGAACGGTTGCAAACTCAGTTGTGCTCATCCAGTTTTGCAATCCCTCAGGCTTGATAGAGAGTTTTTAACTATTGTATTACATTTTGTTTGTTCTGTTGCTTTTTACATTGTCAACTGCGCAGAATAGTGCTGTGGCACTACTGGGGTGGTATATAAATGAATGAATGAAATAAATCAGAAATAAATAAAATTCTGCTGTCACCAGTATAGAAGTAATTCCCAAATGTCACTGTGGTAAACTTCTGTATGTAGAATAAGAAGATAGAATTTTTCCCTCCACCTCAGACAGCAAAATGCCTCAGGCCAGGCCCGGCGGCACCCTAAACAATTTAGGGTGTTTCTTCTCAAAACTCCCTAAGTTTAGAAAAGCAAGGCATTAGGAAATTAGTGATTTGCTTGAGATTACCTCCTGTGTCCAGGGCATAGCTGAGTACAATCCCTACAGTTCCTAACCAGAGAGTAGTAGTCTGTATGATTCCAATGGCTCATTCTGCAACTGATTAATGTTGCAAAATCTTGTCAAAAAGTCCCATACAGAACACAACAAATCCCGTTGTTGCTGCACCTCTACTTTGAAGCTTTAGGGTGAGGCATTCAGAGGCTCAGTCCAAAAGCCCCTAGTATTTACACCTATAACTGTGCTTCACCTTTTGTACATTGGAAGCAGGATTTGATGAATGAATAACAAATTGTTCCTAAGTCTGTCCATTACAGCTTGCATGTTGTGAATAGATATTGCCAAATCTGCCGATCAGCAAGTGGAAGTTCTGAAACACTGCACTGTGACATTTCCTACATCTTCACACATTTAGCTTCCGCTGCTTTTTCTCTGACCGAAAGCAGCAGGTTGATATCCATCTCAGTGTGAGGTGAAGCACCTGCTGCTGAGAGTAATGATTGTGTCTTCCCTGGATCTTGGAACTATTCATGCACATTTGGCCACTTAGGTATATTAACAGCAAGCTCCGTGCAGGTTAAGTAGTTAAATGCATTGGAACACCAGCTGGGAAGTCAGTAGATGTCACCATCAGTGTCTATTAGGGGCGAGAAGAACTAACAAAATAGACAAACTAGCCTGCCTGCCGATTACAGAGGACAAGCGTTGCCTTTTCCACCACATCGCCTCATGACTTAAGAGAGAAAAACAATCCTTTTTTTAAAATTACAATGTAAAAAAGGGTATATGTTCCAAATTCTATCTAAATAATATTTTCACTTCTGCAAGATGCAATTAATCCAAAATGGTTGCTCAATATTTTTTTTACTGATCTGACAGGTTTTTTTAAACACGCATACACACACACGTCTGGGTTTACCTAAGAATATACGAAGAGTCCTCGTAGATGACCATCTAGTTCAACAGTTTGTTCACACCACTATAAACCAATTCCATCTGGGAAGTGCGCCAGCAAGACATGGGTGCAATGACACACTCTGTCTCCTGCTCTCTAGCAACTAATACACAGAACCACCTCTGATCCTGGAGCAGATATATAGCCATCCTCATTAGTACCCATAGATGGTCTAGATCAGTGGTCCCCAACTTTGGGCCTCCAGATGTTCTTGGACTACATCTCCCAGAAGCCTTCACCATCACCTCTGCTGGCTGGGATTTTTGGGAGGTGAAGTCCAAGAACATCTGGAGGCCCAAGGTTGGGTACCACTGGTCTAGACCAGTGTTTCTCAAGTTGGGGTTCCCAGATGTTCTTAGACTGTAATTCCCAGAAGCCTTCACCACTTACTGTGCTGGCCTGGATTTCTGGTAATTGCAGTCCAAGAACATCTGGAGACCCCAATTTGAGAACCACTGGTCTAAACCACCAGAAATTTAACTAATCCCCTTTAAAACCCATCCAACACTAATCATCATGAACTATTGCCACAGCTAGCAGTTTGCTTTTTTAAAGTTCTCTTGGGCTGCTCAAAATGTGCCTCTCAGCCCAACTTCCCTTATATGCTTGTTCCTGGGATGGGGAGAAAGGAAGCACAGAAAGCACTCATGTACATTTCGGGTGCATATCAATGAAGAAAGAGTGACATTTTGTCGATTATCACAAGGTCTTACTGCTGGTATTCTTGTGAAATGGCTGTTGTTTTTTGCCATCAGAATTTATTTATGGGGAAAAAGCAACGCACAACCATTTGGAAATATACCACAGGAATCCCTCATGAGTGACATACTGCCCTCTGATTTGCAAGGAGAAAGGCAAAGAAAATTGTGAGAGCAAGCTGCAGAAATCAGGGGAACAAACCATATGTCATTTCTCTCAAAGATACAAATAAAATATTTTATTACAGCTGGAAAATAACTAAGTTAACTTTCTGTAGGCATCCTTCAGTCTCGAGAGACTATGGTAACGTGCTCTGTATGGAGGTCTTGGAACAGTGTCTTGTGTGGCTGAAAAGGCCAATTCGAGAGTGACAATCTCTTCCACATTGAAGACAAGTACAATCTGTCCCCTGTCCACCTTCCTGGTTTTGCTTGTTTCGGGACTGCCTCTTTGCCTCGGCCTGCTGTACAAGTGTCTCTTCAAATTGGGAGAGGCCATGATGCACCGCCTGCCTCCAGGCTGAACGCTCAGACGTCAAGGTTTCCCATCTGTTGAGGTCCATTCCTAAGGCCTTCAGATCCCGCTTACAGATGTCCCTGTAACGCAACTGTGGTCTCCCTCGGGGGCGGCTTCCCTGCACTAATTCTCCATACAGGAGATCTTTTGGAATCCGACCATCAGCCATTCTCACGACGTGCCCAAGCCAACATAGACGGCGCTGTTTCAATAATGTATACATGCTGAAGATTCCAGCTCATTCTAGGACTACTCTATTTGGAATTTTGTCCTGTCAGGTGATACCAAAAATGCGTCAGAGGCAACGCATATGGAAGGTGTTCAGCTTCCTCTCCTGCCGTGCACAAAGGGTCCAGGACTCGCTGCAGTATAGGAGTGTGCTCAGGACACAGGCTCTATAGACCTGGATTTTGGTGTGTGCCATCAACTTCTTATTAAGCCATACTCTCTTTGTGAGTCTAGAGAACATGGTAGCTGCTTTCCCAATGCGTTTATCCAGCTCAATATCTAGGGAGAGAGTGTCAGAGATTGTTGAGCCAAGATACACAAATTCATGAATAACCTCCAGTTCTTGCATGGAGATAGTAATAGAGGGAGGTGAGTCCACGCCCTGGCTCATGACTTGTGTTTTCTTCAGGCTGATTGTTAGTCCAAAGTCTTGGCAGGCCTTGCTAAAACGATTTATGAGTTGTTGGAGGTCTTCAGCAGAGTAGGCAACAATGGCTGCGTCATCGGCAAAGAGGAAGTCCCGCATGCATTTCAGTTGGACTTTGGTCTTCGCTCTCAATCTAGTGAGATTAAACAGCTTTCCATATTACTTTCAGATATATAGATATCCAAACAAGCACCTCCCTTACTTCCTCTCAGCTTCTCAGTATAGTTCCTTCCTAAACCTTCTACCTCCATGACACCTGATCCACTAGTTTACTTCAGTGCAATGGGTTATACTGTCGAAGAGAATGAAACTTATGGAAAACACTGAAAGTTTACTTGGAAAGATTACTTTTGGGAGTGTCCCTGTTATATGCCAGCAGGTAGCTTCTGACTAATGGTGCCCCTATGAATTAATAATTTCCAAAACATTGTATCTAGAGATGGAGACGAACCACCAAAATGGCAGTTCAACTTGGCTCGTGGGTTGATGACCCACAAACCACAAATTTGCCCCCCGGTGATCCAACAAACCACAAACTGATTCATCAGGTCAATGGGTCTTTTAAAACTGTGTCCTGCCCCCTCTGTGTGCCCCCCGTCCCCTTCCCACTCCCATGTCACTTCCTACTCCCTTACTTATCCTGCTGCCTCTTCCTACTTTGCAGCAGCTGCTGCTTCCGCTGGAACAGAAGCTAGGCTGCCGGAACGGTGGTTTCTGTTCCAGCAGCCTAGCTTCCATTCCATTGCAAACAGCAGGGAGGGGGGAGATTCCCTTGAGTCAGGTTGCCATGTTTTGCCTTTAACCATGCCGGCATAGACAGACAATGGAAGCCTGACTGAAGGGAATTCCGCCTTCCCTCCATTGTTTGGAATGACAGAATCCCCTGGACTGCAAGGAGAACAAACCTATCAATTCTAAAGGAAATCAACCCTGAGTGCTCACTGGAAGGACAGATCCTGAAGCTGAGGCTCCAGTACTTTGGCCATCTAATGAGAAGAAAAGACTCCCTGGAAAAGACCCTGATGTTGGGAAAATGTGATGGCAAGAGGAGAAAGGGATGACCGAGGATGAGATGGCTGGACAGTGTCTGCAAAGCAACCAACATGAATTTGACACAACTCCGGGAGGCAATAGAAGATAGGAGGGCCTGGCGTGCTCTGGTCCATGTGGTCACGAAGAGTCGGACACGACTAAACGACTAAACGACGACGACAGGGGGAGAGAATGAAGTTCTCCTGAGAATTCTATACTCCATGCCCTCTTCCCTCTCCCCCCCCCCCCCCCCCGTGCACAGAACAGCAATAGCTATAGCAAGTGTGGGGAACATGTGGCCTTCTGGATGTTGTTGGCCTGCTGCTCCTATTATCCAATATCATCAACTATGCTGGCTAGGACTGACGGGAGTTACACTCCTAAACAAACTGGAGGTCCATACATCTGAGAAATAGTGACATAAGCCATCTTCTGACTTCCTTATATTGTGCACTGTAGTGAGATCACAGTCCCCCTTTGGCCAAAATGTCACCATAACAGAAAGCGAGCTGTGGGAAGAATGCACCAACTATATTGTGTGTTTATTAATTACCATTTACTTCCTTATTTTTTTTTTTTAAAAAGCAAGCAAGCATAGGGACTCATTAAAGCAGAGAAGACAATGATAATAGTACTGAAAACCTTAATGCTAAGTGTTTATGGTGTGGTCTGTATGGCAGCACACTTTATTGTTTAATTCCAGTGCAGTGAAGTTTGTCAAGACTCCATGGTCGAAAGAACAAAAGCAACAGCAAAAGTCACTTTATTCATTTGCTCCATCCATATTTCAAAATCTGACTCTTAATGAGATGTTTAAAAAGGAACCTAATCCTGCAGTTCATCTTTATGATGGTGAAAGAGATTATATTAAATTATTACTGACACAGAGGGAGATTAAAGTCATTTAACAGATTGCCCACAGGGATTTTTACATGATTCATGCATATACACACACAAACATGTATTAAAGGGATAAAATATGGATATATATGTATGTGTGTATATACTTCTTAATGCAACAGATCACACAGTAGTCCGTTCTCTTGCATCCTAGCAGTAGTATAATTCTTTATTGTCTTTAGGCAGTTTGCCATTATAGCAGAACGTAATTGTGAAGACATTTCTAAGCCCTTGTGTACATTCCATAAGGTTGTGTTCGATAACTGCTCTCATGAGCTTTACAACTGTAAAAATAAATATGCTGCTCTATTTGCAGGTTATAAATAATCCTGGACTGTAATCATGTGGACCATGGGAGTTCTGCAGTCTGAAGCCACTGTGAGAAATGTCTGTCATGCTTGACATTTGTGAATCTGTGCAAAGAGCACAGTAAGGTGTTGAACAAATTTCACTTTGAGCATCCAGAACCACACAAGAAGGCAATAAAGAGAAAGTACTGTGATGCTGACCTTCAGGTGTACATTTCTTGAAGGACCTTTCATGACTTCTACGGTCAGTGAAATGGAAGCTAACTCCACCCTGCATTTTTGCTGTGAACCCATAAAATCTGGCGCAAAGTGTATGTTTCATGAGCTTTTCTTCAAGGGCTGCTCTGATTTTATTTCCAGCTCCCTAAATATTATAATTGGCCAATTTCCCCCCTTAGCTTATACACTGTAATCTACTGCAGGCCATCATACTGCCAATAAAATATTGAAACTTTAAAAATAAAATAAACAGCAAAGTATTTCCACAGTTTGTAACGACAGTATTTAACTCAGCATGCCACTGATGATATCTGTGGAGATTTCTATGGAGATAATTTGCCTCTAAAAGTTACACTGTTTGTATAACTGAGCAACAAGATTTTAGCCAAGATAATATAATGTGATGTAATACAATACAATTTCTGTTGTTGTTATGTGCCATCAAGTCACATTCGACTTATATGAATGAGCGATCTCCAAAATGCCATGTCCTCAACAGCCCTGCTCAGTTCTTGCAAACCCAAACCTGTGACTTTCTTTTGGGAGTCAGTCCATCTTGTATTTGGTCTTCCTCTTTTCCTGCTGCCTTCCACCTTTCCCAGCATTATTATCTTTTCCAGAGAACCTTCCTCCTCATAATGGGCCCAAAGTAGGGCAGCCTCAGTTACAATATTTTTGCCTCCAGAGTTAGTTCAGGCTTCATTCGATCTAGGACCTACTTGATTGTCTTCCTTTCCTCCAGCACCCCATTTCCACAGCCAAAATCCTCTTGTGTAGCTATGCAACTGGTGTATCATTTGGAGGCAAATTAATTAATACAACTCAGTATACAATTGATCATGTTTATCATGATTTCTTAATTTGGAATAATTCACTGCCAAAAGTTACACTGTTTGTGCCATGCCACTAAGCAGCAGTTTCCAATGAAATATAATGCAAGGCAGCTTCTTATATTCCTATATGGTTATAGTATTCATTGATACTATATCAATGAACACTACATATAACTATATTTATTGGCTAACATTTGGTGTATGAATATCAACTACTTCAGTGTGGTCTGAATTGTCTTACAAATAGCAACTTGCTTGCTTTCAGCCAGTCTGTAACCCCTCTGCTATAATTTGTACCTGAGTATCTGAAAGTATTTGTAGATACATGTATGGGTCCAAATAAAAACTTTAGAATGACAATAAAAGATCCTGACCTGGAGAGGGGTGAAATACATTGCTATCAACTATCACTTATCCTTCAGTATCAGGCAAAGTTCCCACCACTTCCCTCTCTTCCTCCCTCCCTTGCCTCACCCATAATAGCAAACATTACTCAATAAACATGTTTGTTGAAGGGGAAAGGAACACCGTTGGTTAGTAGCTTCTCTGGACCAGCAGTAGACTCCACCCACTTAATCTGAAACACAGCAGAAAAGTACTCGCGAAATACTGCAAAAATAAAAGATAGCAGCAAATGGGTGTAAATAGCCTATATCCTCTTCCTAATGCTAATGTGATCTACCCACTGAAATTCATCATAAGAGACAAGACCCGCATGGTTTCTCTCTCTCTCTCTCTCTCTCACACACACACACACACACAGAGAGAGAGAGAGAGAGAGGGAGAGGGAGAGGGAGTCAATTTAAGCATAAAGTGTAATGCGAAATGTAAATTCTAGCTGCCTAAAAAAGAAGAAAAAAGAATCCAATGCGCACGTGCCCTACTGAGGATGAAAATGATGCAAATAGCAATATCTAGTAGATTAAAACCCTTTCCTCATCATGCCAAGATATTAAATGGTGACCTGTCACAGGACAAGGGAACTTGTCTGGTCAATCTGAGTCCACCCATGGGCTTCTCTGATTGGGGTTTCTAGTAAAGCTTTGGCTTTTCATTGGTATTTGAATGATCAAATCGGCATCTGGGCTTCCTAGTTCTGTTAAAGTATTACTTTTGTTTTTTGAGGGAGACTCACTGACACCAAGTTTTCTTGTTTTTGTTTTAATTTTTCAGCTTTTTAAACTGATGCACCAAAACAATACTTTGTGCTTTGGACTGCCGTGATTCAATTTAAGCACAACTTTAAGCTTCCTTGCTTAGCTTTGGATCAGTTCAAAACAGAGAAATATCCCAACTTTCCTTTAAATTCTTAATAATTTCTGAACCCAAAGCACATCCTATTTACTTCAAAAATTAGTGTTGAAAAGTGTATTTATTTAAGGATGCTGATGTATGCTTAATTGTCCATGTATATTTAATAGGATATGACACCAGATATCATTTTAGTTATATGTATTTTATGGCTATGTGAAGCATTACTGAGTGCTCAGCTTATTGCACAATTTATTTGTCATTCTATCAATGTCATTTTAAATTGAATTCACAACATTTTTTAAAAAAAACCCTGACATGGGTCTTGTCAAAAAATGGAAATATCAACAATAACATTAAAGTAATGCCAATATGACTAATGTCAGTTTGAATACTGAATTGCCCACTTTGCCCAGCCTGATACAAATGGGTGTTGTATTAAATAGAACAAAGAGGCTTGTGACAGCTTAAAGAATAACAAGTTTTATTTGACATAAGCTTTCCTGGACAACAGCCCACTTCTTCCAGATGCCACAGACTAACACTCAGCTCTTCGGGAAATGTCTGCATTAAAGAGAAACTTCAAACCTGTTTCGTGAGTGGAGCAGTTAATACAAAAGGGTTACCACTCTACTCAGAGTCACACCTTCCACTCTCCAGTTGCTGTCTTCCTGTCTCTCTCTTCTCTCATGCAGAAAACACCTTCCAGCACTGTTGCCACTTTCCTTTTCGACTGTGTCCTGGCCTCTCCATGGCTCTGGGGGAAACTCCTCACATTCAGCCACCTACACTTCCCAAGGCCCGCTGTTACAATCATTCCTGCCCTTACACAGACCAGGAGAGGACAGAACACAGTGGCTGCAGCTAAAGCAATGGCAGACACATACTTGCCTCCTCTCTCACAGCCTGCACCTCAGCAGAGCACCTTGGTTTTTCTGTGGTTCTTCCCACTGTCAGTTGAACAGCTACCCTGCTCATTGGCGAAGGGGCAAGGGAGGTGAAATGATTTTTAACTCGGTCTGCCAGATTGTTGCTGGTGTGCTAATTCACTTTGATTTAATTAATTTAATTTCTTTGCATTTCTGTCTAGTGCTGACTGAGCCCACAGCTGTGATCAGTTTCTCACGTGGCAGAACACAGAAAAGCAAACATATTTTTAAAAAATATAATCTAAGTGAATCAGTGCATCAGTGATGATTTAGCAGACCCAGTAAAAATAATTTCATTTCCCCCTGCCCCTCTGCAGACAAGTAGAGGAAGAGATCAATTTGCCAATATCCTGAAGTGGCTCATAAGCCACCAGTATACCAGAAACTAACACCAGAAGGAGCCTTTGACAGCTTCAGAGCTTTAGTTTGGTCTGTTTTGAGTGATCACATGTGCTGGAATGGACTAAATTAGAGCCCACCAACTTACACTAAAATAGTAGAACCTCCTGACAGGGTCTCAGAAAGTTGTGGGTTGGGGAAAATTGGTTGATTCCAAGGATTACCATGTGTGGATACCAGGAAAAGGAGTGGACCATCCTTCCCCATCAGTGCACCAAATAGTGGGATATCTGCCTGAATGGACAGCCTCTGGTAAATTGTATGGGCACAAAGGAAACTAGTAAGAAATCAAGGATATAACTTGCAAATTTTTATGTCAACGAAAAAGAATCCCTTGACACACTGAGGTAAGGTAAAGGTAAAGGTTCCCCTTGACATTTAGTCAGTCGTGTCTGACTCTAAGAGGCGGTGCTCATCCCTGTTTCCAAGCCATAGAGCCAGCGTTTGTCCGAAGACAGTTTCCATTGTCACGTGGCCAGCGCGACTTAGGCACGGAACGCTGTTACCTTCCCACCGAGGTGGCCCCTATTTATCTACTTGCATTTACATGCTTTCAAACTGCTACATTGGCGAGGAGCTAGGACAAAGCGATGGGCGCTCACTCCGTCTCATGGATTCGATCTTATGACTGCTGGTCTTCTGACCTGCAGTTTAACCCGCAACACCACCATGTCCCTTCAATCGAGTAGTAACACTGAGACACCCAGTCAAAAAAGTGAGGAGCCACTGCAACTTTTTTTCTTGCAACTATGCAAAATAAAAGAGAACTTTAATTCTTCTGTCAACAATAACAGTCACAAATAACTATGTATTTTGCATGAACACCTTGTATTTTGCACAGCAAGCCTTGTATTTTGTGCAAAGCACAATGTTTTGTGCAAAACGCATGGCTTTCTCTACAAAATACATTTTTGTGCACAAAAATCTGATTTTTTTTCCAAAAATGCTGAAATGAAAGGGGGAGAAGCACACACTCACAATCTCACTAGGTGGGAACAGAACCTCTGAATTTTTTCAAAATGTTCACACTTTCCATAAGAAAGATCATCAGCAACAGAAAGCCTATTAGCTAATCTCTTTCAAAGGTACAAAAACATATACCACAGCATATGATGTTGTATCATATGCTGATACTGCTCACTTCATTGTTCTGTGACCGTTATGAATCAGTCTATCTTTCAGAAAATTTACAGTGAAAATGCAACTTTATATTTTAATGAATGAATGGGTTTTTTAAAAAAGGAGAAGCATTTGCTAATCATCTGGTAACAGCTCGAAACAGCAAGCCGCTTCTGATAAAGTAACACATTCTATTGTTACTCTTACAGTACAATCCTAGGAGACAGTTTTCCACTGTATGAATTGTGCTGCTTTTATTATCTTTCTGGGATATCAGTAAGTTTCACTTAACAAAAGCACCTTGCTGATCGTAATTGCCAAGCCATTGATTTTTCTCAGCTACTCCTGCATTACTTTTCTTGCCTTTACTCTGCAAATAGAAATCCCTGTGGTGAGACAGCATTAGAGGACCAGGGATGATAAACTCTATTGTTGCCGAATGTCTCCCTCTGAAAATTTCCATTGGGACAGCACTGGCACTTGCTCATTCCTCTGTACACTTTCTAATAATCTAACCCATTGAACACCATCTATTTCCTTGCACAGGCAGATGCACACCCTGAGATTCTGGACAAAGGGAGAATTCTGTTCCAGCAGCAGGGAGCACAGAAAGCACTATAATTGCAGGAGCCTTAACATTCATACGGTCGGACATCATCAAAAGAATGATGAACTGCCTCATTTCTGTGTTCCTATTGTTCAGTCAAGCACAATGAATATTTATCACTCTGGAATTTTATGAAATTGCCTGAGAAGACTCATAACGAAGAGTTGAGATTGGAAAATGTTTCCTCTAATTTTCTGTCTTAATTTGTAAGCTCTCTTCAGGCAACACACAGCCTGAAGAAAGACCACACTTAGGGTGGAAGGCCTAATTCTGCTTCTTGCCATCGCTCTTTTCTCCATGGTATCTTTAAAAGGGACATTCCTGCTGGCAAGTCACCTCTACACATGAGCAAGAACTCTGGAAACTGGGATTCTATTTCATATGTAGACTCTATATTTGAGTACAAACCACCTCCCCTGCTAATATGTTATGTACTCATTATAATTAACATCTGAATAGATCCATGATCTTCTGTTTGTTTGTTTTATTTTAAAGACCACCTTTCCCCTGATAAGGGGACCCAAGATGGCTCACAATATTAAAAAGAACAGAATTAAAAACATAAGTTATAGCCAATCCAGATAAATGGGGGGGGCACATCTATATTAAGTCTTTCATATCAAAGGCGAATTTTTAAAAGCCAACAGTAAAGGGAAGATATTTCCCTCCTAACTCTCAGAAATATAATACTGCCATTAAACTCAGTATTATAATCTAGTGTGTTTTGATCACACACTCTTTAGGCTGTCACAAAATTTTTGTTCATGTGGACTTGGGGACACCTTCAGAGAAAGCAACAACACTATGGCTAGCACCAGTCATAATGAACTATGTGGCTCACTGCGTGAGCCTCCAGCCATCTTCATAATTTGATGCAGACTTTGGTGGCTGACACATAAAATGAGAGCAAACTGTAGGGTTATTTGAAGCATGCTGTTGCTGTACAGAGGACATCTGCCTGGATAACCTGATGGTGTAAAGCCAATTCTTCTTTGCTGACTGTTTTATTCTTTCTGTCTGGTTACATCAAATCACTTCTAAAAGCTGTGATGTCAGGCCTAACTTATACATGCATTCCATCAACACCCACTCGAGAAGTTCCAGCCAAGCTAAGTCTCCTCTGTTCTCAAATGCTTGAGCTTCAACTGAATCCCAACTCACAAACAACAAAACTGCAAAGAGAAGGAAAGCGTCACAAATGGATCTTCTGCAGGAATTCTGTTGGCTTCTGTACACAGAATCGCTTGGAATTGCTGGGGGCGTGAGATTAAAACATACCCCCAAGTATAGATATCAAGGTTTGACTCTTTGACAGCAAGCTTGCAGCAGCTGTAACAAATGAATAATTTTCATTTTTAATGGAAAGAGAACATGACTTACCTAACGTACATATAACTGTGGTCAGACATTTGAGTTTTGACGGGGTTTTTTTTTTTTTTTTTTTTTTTTTTTTTTTTTTTTGTGAATCTGAAAACTTTTCCTCCAGTATGACTCAAAAATACAGCTCAGTTCTGAATTCTTGAAGCGAAACATTTAAAGGTTATGGTCAGAGAATCCAGTGATCAATCCCAGTGACCTACTGGAGCAAGGTCATATAGCTGGGTCTAAAAATGGGAGAATCATACTTGCATACTTGTAATTATGGTTCTCAAAGTAGTCAACTGTGCAGCTGTACAAATGAAATTTGCCCTCCATGGAACAGCATTTGGAAATCCTCTATTATTCAGTAGAGTCCTCAGCCATATATATCACAGGATTCGTGTCAGAAAAAGAGTACCAACCTCATGAATACACTTCAAAGGAGGTGTCCAAAGATTAGGTACTATAGATAATGTAATGAGACTATTTGTACTGTATTTAATATTAACATGGATGTACTGTAGATATTCTCCTGTTCTTATGTTTCAATAGCTAAGATCTTGTTGCTTTAACTTATGCTGTGTAAAGTTGATGACATCATCAGCTCTGATGAGATTTTTTAGAAATTAAACATTTTCAGTTCCCCCCAAAGGGTCCGAGCTTCCCTTGTGATCATAGGGAAACCATTGGGGGCTGCAGGATTGGAAATCTTTAATTCCGAAAATTATCTGGTCAGGTCTTTGGGGCATAGATTCTGCAACAGAATTTCAGACAAGGACTACATGTTTTTTATGGAACTTTCCTTGTTTGATTGTATTCCTACATTCCTTAATGTTTGCAGCCTGCTTTTTGTAACTCATCTTTAAGAAGCAGATCTTGGAAGGACATCTGCTATGACTCTTCGGACTCTCATAAATGTTTTTTTTTTTTCCTGAACTACAGTATATTGTGCACAGCCTGATGGAGATAGCAAATTTCTAAATCATTTTTAGTGGTCTAATAAAGATTCTTACTCTATGTTTCTTTGACTCTTCAGAGCAGCAGGCAATGAACCGGAATGAGGAAAATGAAACTGAGAGTACAATTACACTGAAGGGTAATATTTGAATTGGGCTTAGCATGTTTTAAATCTTTTTTTAAACAAAGGTGACTACATAACGCACATGGAAGTGTGAATTGTTGTGCCAGGAAGTAGGAATACAATCAAACAAGGAAGTTCCATAAAAACATATAGTCCTTGTCTGAAATTCTGTGAGGTATATTTCTAAGTTATTTTAAGTCAGATGTCAGATTGATTCATTTTGAATAGTTTTGGCATGCGTGAATGCCTCTGTCAGTGTAAATTGTATCTGTGGGATTTCTCACTCACTCATGTACCTTCTCTACTCTCTCCATGTGTGTGCCCCTCCTTCACAAGCCTAGGAGCACCAATCTACTCAAGATGTCTTGTAGGTTTCCCACACTCTCTCTCACTCACTCACTCACTCACTCACTCACTCACTCACTCACTCACTCACTCACTCACTCACTCACTCACTCACTCACTCACTCACTCACACCAGAAACCATATGAGCAGGCAGCTGAGTCCACTAGACAACTGATCAGTGGGGAGGTAGCAGGCCCACTGAACATGAAGGAAAAAAGGAGCCAGCACCAGCTGCTGCAGAAAGCAGGCAAGTAGGCAAGCAAACCTGACAAACAGCTGATTAGTGCACCCTACAGATTGTGCAGCAGCTCCTGCCCAACAGCCAAGCAGCATGCTAGCAAGGCAGCCATCTCTGGATACTCAGATACTTCTGGAGGACTGAGCTGCATCAGCGACACCAACAGAGAGCAAGGAAATATCTGTTTTTCCTTGAAAAACAGATATTTCCTCTCGAAAGCCTTTGAGAATACAATATCTGTTTTATTTTTTTCTAATTGTCATTCTCTTCTAGTGCTATACCAGATTGCAAGAATAAAAAAATAATAATTAAAAGATAACATCACAGCAGCAGCGACTGTGAGAGGCAGCCAGTGTGAGGGTGGGCACAGGACAAAACCTCAGATACAATTCTGAAAGCCCATGTAGACCCCTTGACTAATATACAACAAGTTTAAAGACAGATTAAAGGTTTTCCCAAGAGGACGGTCATACCAACCCAAAAACCACATGGCTACCATGTAACTTTAAACTGACTTCAAAAGCCCTCACCTGATTTATTTCAATATTGCAACCAAGCTGTGAATGTGATTGTTTCATAGTATACAGTATGTCTCTTTAGTAGACAACAGTAACATGACGATGGGAAAGATGAAGGCAAACATCAAATCCAAGGCTAAAAGATGTAATCAAGATTACATTATTATTGAGTTAAGAAGGTGCTTGTCAGAGATAAACACACTTAAAGCATGTCAGAACTACTTCAGTTGCTTTCATCATCTTCCAGAGAAGCAAATAACAGGGGACATGCTTTTAAAAAAAAGAATTTCGGCTTTCCTGTTCCCTAAGTGCTTGAACTTGACCAGTTAACATCTGCACAAATACTCTATCTTGCCCTTTCTTTCTCCACAGCTGTGGATTAGCAGTCTCTGGTTTCTATTGACTAGTTCAAGTTTTCTTGGCTGACAACAGAAACTGCACCTGGCCTGTGCTGTCAGGTGGCCATAAGACAGGCAACCAAATTTTAGGAACTTTCTCAACTCTAAAATGTAGGAACAAACCCCTGTTTGCAAAATCTGTGTCAATTATGTCTGTGGTATTCAGCGCTTCCCCCTGCAACCGCTTGCTTATAACAGGAAGTCATTTGGAGTTCCTTATTAATCTGAGCTATCAAGACTGCAATACATTTGATTAAGAATAATTGGATCAAGAGCAATAACATCTTTAAGGATTGTCTCAATGTCAGGCCATAGGAATAGAAACATGAATGAAACATGTTACTTCCTTAGCTTTTTTAACATTTATAATTTGCACTTGTGCTTGGCTTAATAACTCAGATACTAACCCAGGGGTGGGCAATTAATTTTTATAGGGGGGGCACGTGAAAAATCTGAACTATGTTTGGGGGCCGAACCAACGTTACTTAAAAATAAAATGAAATAGTGATGTTATGATTGTTTTTATTTTAAACTTGTTAATCTTCACAAATACTAAAGAGGTTTTTTGCAGTATGTTAAAGATAAGCAACTGATCAACTTTAGATAAATAGCTATAATGTTCAAACTGTCCGTGGGCCAGACAGGAGCGGCTCACGGGCGGAATGTGGCCCTCGGGCTGCACTTTGCCCAGGTCTGTACTAACCCAAACTTTTTTCAACATATTTTTATGTTACCCATATTAAATGGTTCTACAAATGCCATTTTGATAGGTAGATTTTGTTTTACAAGACAACAGTAGGTCCTCTGAGAATGATTGCTTGGATTTTTTTTTTAATTTAACAAAACTATTTTAGACAATCCGTTACATTATAAATAGATAATACAATTCATCTTCCTAAATATTTTAACATTCCAAACACCAGCTATTCACACCATTTAACAAAATTACACTTAATCTCGAATCCCCATTCCATCCTAGAGAATTACATTGGAAACCTTTATTAAAATATACCAATGCACTAAATGATAAATCATATGATCTAGGAAATAATCTAGATTGCTCAGATTGTTGGTCAGTAACTTTCTAGGACTTTCTAGAAGATTGTCTGAAATTGCATCAATTGTTTCTACAGCAGAAAAGTCCTCCCAATTCCAACTTATTCCAAAAAGATCCACGCACCTCATTACCACACTTTGCAACATCGAAACTTCATGGGACATTGAGCTGAACCATCTGTAGCCTGTATTGTATCCACTTATATCTTTACATTCAGCAAATTGCTGATGGAAAGGCTAGTAAGGTTAGTGCAATCATGAATGTGAGAAGCAGAACCCTCACAGACCTGATTATTTCATTATTATGCCTGGAAATTTCATTTTCATCACTAGCCATATCAAGTATGAGAATCGTAATGTCTGAAAATATAATGGGGAAAACGATTTTTGTTTCTGAAGTTCCTTAATCTGACAAGTAGAAAGTAAACAACTTCCTAGGGCCAAATTGTCCCTTTCATACTTACACACAGCTCTAATTGAACTTAATGGGATTTGAGGGCGAGGATCTTAAAGTTGCTTTGCCCTCTAGTTTCTAAATTTAATGTTAAAGCCCAGTAAAGGTCAAAATGACACAACTGTGAAGCAAATTTGAGCAAGTGTTACATTTCATTTCTTTCCAACAAGACCCTACAATTCCATTTCTGTTGCTTACTGAACCAAAATAATTGTGGCTAGTTGGTTTCCCGTTGATCTGTTCATCCACTGCACAAATGGTCAAGATTTAGTTCTCCTGAGACTGTTGGACTCCAGTTCCCAGCTCCTGCCCCCCTTAGCTCAGCCAGTGGTGAGAGACGATAAGAATAGCACTTAATTGTTACCTAGGAGCTACATGTTCCTCACCCCATTTTGCTGCCTTTTTTGTGTCGCCATGTTTTGAAGCCTTCACTTCAAGAAAAGAACGCATTACAAAATATGTAGCAAGATAGATCAGAAGCCCTTTTGAGCAAACATATGCATTACATTAGTATTAGCAGACAAGTCTCTTTCTGATCCATGTTACTTTCGCATTCACTTGTTCAAAAGTTCTGTTTTTCTACATTAAACTAATTTTTTAAAGGCCACAAAAGAGAGTAAGCTTTACTAGAAAAAAATACTTTTTTCTAAAAAGTGTCAATCGGTAAAACTTAGATGTATTTTGGAAACATTTTTAATTTGACCCACGGCAAAAAATGAGAAAGGTGTGAAATCCAAATGATAATTATGTTCTCACCTGTTTATTACTCTGGGAGGTGTAGACCAGTGGTTCTTAACCTGGGCAATATTGCCCCCCAATGGGTGATTTCATTTTTCAGGGAGGCAATGGAATGAAAAGGGGTGACGCAGGGGCGAAGGAACAGAAGGGGGTGATAGGGGGTGATGGAGCCGCCGCACCGCTGCCACCATTGAGGAAGTTCTCATTGCCCTCCTCCCTGAAGCGGATTCAGAGCAGCTGGTGCTAGGAGTGGATGTGGTGTCGCTGGCACCACTGCCACTGCCATTGAAGAAGTTATCATCCCCCCCCCAGTGGCACCGCCACTGTGGGGAGGGGGGAGATGATAACTTCCTCAATGGCTCAAGGGAGTGTTTCTTTCAAAAAGGTTAAGAACCACTGGTGTAGACAAGGTTGATTTTGGGTAGATGTCTCAAAGACTGAATCCTTAAGTAATCCTAATTTGTACCCTATTCTCTTTCCAGTGACTTCACCATTTTCTCTTAAATTCCCAACAAAGGTTGTGTGTGTGACTTGCCCAAGATTTTCGTTGTTGTTTATATGCCATCAAAGATGCTCAGGTGTGTTCAACGGCAAGAACAGAGATCAAGGGTATTTCATCTTAGTTCTTTAATTCCCCATAGAGTAGAGTTGCGGTTGAGCGGGACTTTCTTTTCTTTTTTTATTGGCAGGGAGAAGGATAGTGCAATTGTGTTATTCTCTTGCTGATATATGAAGCCAGTTTTTGGCAGCAGAATGTTACTGGGTTACTACATCTCCCAGAATCCCTCAGCTAATATAGCCACTGGCTCTTCTAGAAGCTCGCGTGCCAAAAAGGGAACTTTGCCAAACTCCAGTTCTCTTCTTGTTTTTACGTACCACCGGGTTGCATTTTGACCTATGGCAACCTTGTGAATTAATGATCCAACCCATGCTGGGTCTTTCTATTTTCCTACTACTGCCCACTTCTCCAAGGATTAATGCCCAAAATATGATAACATCAGGTTAGTCACTACAGTTTCTAGAAAGAGTTCAGTCTTGATTTAGTCTTGAACTTATTGGTCTTTCTAGAAACCCATATCTATGAAGGATTCTTCCAACACCATATTCTGAATGAGTTTTTTCCCCATCATTTTTCTTCACTGTCCAGAGTTCACATCCATACAATGTAATTGAGAATGCCATAGTGATCTTGGCTTGGGATTTGCGGAAGTCCCTATGACTGCATAAAGGGAGCTGAGATAGCAACTCATCCACTACAAGCTTTTTTGCAAACCCTTTGACATAAACCTTGTTTAGTATTTAGTAAACATTATTTGGATGTTGGAAATAATGCATAATGCATTATTTATAAATAATAAATATAAATAATGCATGATTTATAAATAATTGTTTACAAATAATGCATTATTTGCATGAGAACCTGGAATGTAAGATCTATGGACCTTGGTAAGCTGGATGTGGTCAAACAGGAGACGGCAAGAATAAACATTGACATCCTGCGTGTCAGTGAACTAAAATGGACAGGAATGGGCGAATTCAATTCAGACAATTATCATATCTACTATTCCCATAGAAGAAATTGAGTAGCCCCCACAGTCAACAAAATAGTGGGAAAAGGTGTACTGGGATATAACCTCAAAAATGGTAGAATGATGTAAATACGAATCCAAGGCAGACCTTTCAACATCACAGTAATCCAAGTTTCTGCACCAACCACCCATGCTGAAGAGGCTGAAATTGACCAATTCTATGAAGACTTACAACACCTTCTACAACTGACACCAAAGAAAGATGTTCTTCTCATTATGGGGGCCTAGAATGCTAAAGTAGGGAGTCAAGAGATAAAAGGACCAACAGGTAAGTTTGGCCTTGGAGTTCAAAACGAAGCAGGGCAAAGGCTAATAGAGTTTTGTCAAGAGAACAAGCTGATCATCACAAACAGACTTTTCCAACAACACAAGAGGCGATGCTACACATGGAAATCACCAGATGGGCAATACCGAAATCAGATTGATTATGTTCTCTGCAGCCAAAGATGGAGAAGCTCTATACAGTCAGCAAAAACAAGACCTGGAGCTGATTGTGGCTCTGATCATCAGCTTCTTATAGCAAAATTCAAGCTCAAACTGAAGAACGTAGGAAAAACCACTGGGTTATTCAGGTATAATCTAAACCAAATCCCTTATGAATACACAGTGGATGTGAAGAACAGATTTAAGGAACTAGATTTGGTAGACAGAGTTCCTGAAGAATATGGAGGGAGGCTCATAACACTGTACAGTAGGCAGCAACAAAAACCATCCCAAAGAAAAGGAAATGCAGGAAAGCAAAGGGGCTGTCCAACGAGGCCTAGCAGAGAAGAGAAGGGAAACAAAATGCAAGGGAGATAGGGAAAGTTACAGAAAATTGAATGCAGACTTCCAAAGAATAGCAAGGAGAGACAAGAGGGCCTTCTTAGAGAAACAATGCAAAGAAATAGAGGAAAATAACAGAAAAGGAAAAACCAGAGATCTGTTCAAGAAAATTGAAGATATTAAAGGAACCTTTTGTGCAAAGATGGACATGATAAAGGACAAAAATGGTAGGGACCTACAGAAGTAGAAGACGTCAAGAAGAGGTGGCAAGAATACACAGAGGAATTATATCAGAAAGATCTAGATGTCCCGGACAACCCAGACAGTGTGGCTGCTGACCTTAAGAGTGAAGTCAAGTGGGCCTTAGAAAGCATGGCTATCAACAAGGCCAGTGGAGG
This sequence comes from Pogona vitticeps, assembly GCF_051106095.1. Taxonomy (NCBI): domain Eukaryota; kingdom Metazoa; phylum Chordata; class Lepidosauria; order Squamata; family Agamidae; genus Pogona; species Pogona vitticeps. The sequence continues at coordinate 226,180,771 of NC_135783.1, read as the reverse complement.
TGATGGCAGAGGAACTAGAGATCAAATTGCTAACATGCGCTGGATTATGGAGAAAGCCAGAGAGTTCCAGAAAAATATCTACTTCTGTTTCATTGACTATGCAAAAGCCTTTGATTGTGTGGACCACAGCAAACTATGGCAAGTCCTTAAAGAAATGGGAGTGCCTGACCACCTTGTCTATCTCCTCAGAAATCTATATGTGGGACAGGAAGCAACAGTTAGAACTGGATATGGAACAATTGATTGGTTCAAAATTGGAAAAGGAGTATGATAAGGCTATATATTTCCCCCCTGCTTGTTTAACTTATATGCAGCATCATACGAAAAGCTGGACTCTAGGAATCCCAAAACGGAATTAAGATTGCTGGAAGAAATATCAACATCCTGAGATATGCAGATGATACCACTCTGATGGCACAAAAGTGAGGAGGAATTAAAGAACCTCTTAAAGAGGAAAGCTCAAAAAATGGTCTGAAGCTCAACATCAAAAAAAACTAAGATCATGGCCACTGGTCCCATCACCTCCTGGCAAATAGAAGGGGAAGATATGGAGGCAGTGACAGATTTTACTTTCTTGGGCTCCATGATCACTGCAGATGGTGACAGCAGCCATGAAATTAAAAGATGCCTGCTTCTTGGGAGGAAAACAATGACAAACCTCGACAGCATCCTAAAAACCAGACATCACCTTGTCGACAAAGGTCCACATAGTCAAAACTATAGTTTTTCCAGTTGCAATGTATGGAAGTGAGAGCTGGACCATAAAGGTGGCTGACTGCTGAAGAATTGATACTTTTGAATTTTGGAGCTGCGGGAGATTCTTGAGAGTCCCCTGGACTGCAAAGAGAACAAACCTATCAATTCTGAAGGAAATGGGAAGGACTTTAAAAGGACTATGGGCATATTTCTTTTTCATTTCTTTTCATCTCCTAAGGCTTTCCTTAGGTGATGTTTTTAATAAACAGAATCATGATGTGGTGTGTGTTTGTGTAGTAATTTATATATATTTATACACACACACAAACACACACACACAGAGAGTATATTTGTGTGACATATTTTTTGAAGCTTGCATATATATGTCTGGGATAATTTTACTGCATATAATTTATGCATTACATTGATACACATACACACACACAAATGCCCCATAATTCAATTTTAATAAAACATTTCTCTTTTTTTTATGATGGACCTTAGCAGTTATACTCAATAAGCCCTCTGCCTTAAAGGTATATATATCTATATCTATAAATTATATGCAGTAAAACTACCCCAGATATATATATGCAAACTTCAGAAGTATGTCACACAAAGGAAGCTTAGAGAATAGTAAAGCATTTAAGGCAGAGGGCTTGTTGACCTTTATGAGTATAGCTGTTAAGGCAGATGATAAGAAAGAGATAAATGTTTCATTAAAACTGAATTGTGGCCCCCTTTTTTGCACTTTAAATCTTTACTAGCTCCATTTTCTAATATTCAGGTCATTTACATGAATGATTATGAGGCTTCTCCTTAAACAGTTGCCTATTGCCCTAAAGAAAATGTTTATGACCGGAGCAGGATAATTATGTTCTCCTATTAAATATCACTCCTTCAGGCCTAGTTATTGTTGAGTGTAAATGTGCCACTTTATATGCAAATAAAATGCACTGAGAGTCAAATAAAAAGTTCTGCATACAACTACTGACAAATCATCTTATTACATTTTACATTAACTGACAGAACATCTTGTGGGATGAAATGTTAATAGAGTTCAACGGGATGTTCCATATTGCCTTGCTCATAGGAAACCTTAGTCCCTGCTTTCATCCTTCTCCTATACAAGCTGTGGCATACAGAGGGAAATGTATGTTGATATGACAGCCCCACTTAGCCTCCGCTGTTCTTTAGTAACACCTGAAAACGCCTAACCCTACAAAAATGTTAGGATGATGGTTAAAAGACCCTCCTTTTAACAGAGTGTTACTTAAGAACAGATTGTTCGAAGCACAGATCATCTGTATAGATCAGTTGTTTCTTTGGCACTGTCAACAACTCTAGATTTTTTAAAGAAATGTGGCATGCAAAGAAATCTGGAGCGACATGGGCAGACCAGATGTTTCACTAAAATCTCCTGGGTAGGCCTACTTCAAGCAAGTCCACTACTGTGCTAAAACAACAACAGCCACTGCCATTTTTGAACTGCAGAGCTGGAAGGGATCCTATGGATCATCGAGTCCAGCCCCTCTCAATGAAGCACAGTGGGGAACTGAACTCCCAATCTCTTGCTCCAAAGCCAGAGACGTAAGCCACTGAGCTATCTAGCAGTCTAGATCATTCATAGAAAGTCAAGGCATTGTTAACCTTTAGTGTACCTGTAATTGTCCAGCTCTTGTGGAAAATTGGGTCTCTCATAATCAGTAGTGATAACTTCTAATAATAACTCTTTCCCACTTTTCAGAAATCATCCACAATATCAAGAGTAGCTGTACTGACATTGCCAGCAATTTGTTTTGCAACAAAAGGAGATTTTTTTTTGTTATTTACAAGTATTTATAAAGTGCTTAGATTCATAAATTTTAAAGCAATAATGTACACCAATAGTAAAATCTGAATTATGTCAGTGCTGTTAGGTCTCCAGTTCTCAGGATTTTCACACATCACCTTGTATAGACTTCTTAATGTCAGGGAATGTTCTTTTAAGCAGTAAAGCACACATTTGAAGAAAATGGTGGTTATATTCTAATGGTTCATGCCACATGTGTAAATTAGACATATAAATTATAATTATATTCTGCACTGCAGTTCTGAATTTCCTTTTTTCAAAATATGTACATGTTTATTCCTACAATTGCTCAAAACATCCAGACTGACCTCAAATGTAAGTCATTAATTTGGCTGAGTTTCAAAAATAAACACTAACTTTTAAAATCCAGGTGAAAGTACTAAAACATTTTTATGATTTTGAAAAATTGAATTAAACAAATATTTTATTTTATTTTTTAACAAAAAGAATGATGTTCATATGGCCTCTTCTAATATGGCACAAATACAGAGTATTTCAGATCCCAGATCTTCCACATAACATTTCCATCAACACTTTCCAAAATTCAAAACAATCGACTATTTCTCCCCTTTTTCTGTCCATTTTTCATCTTAGCACAGTTGCTTTTCATCCACATGTCTCACCCTATATATGGCTCATTCCTCTGTTGCTTATTTTTGTATCTACTTTGATACCTTGTGCATAATGCTGGAATGGTTGCTATGGCGATTTGGTGTGTTTTGTCAGGAGGAAAGTTGATTGTGTTTAAGACAATTTTCCATATTAGAACCCTGCCTTGAGTCTTTTCAAGGAAAAAGGTGGGATAAAAATATTTTTAATAAACAAAATAAATTAATTAATGACCTGAGAATCTTTTCTGGTTTTCCTCCTTAAGGGAATGGAGTGTGTGTGGGGATCTAACAGCACAGATACGAACCTCAGCAAACAAAATCAAATGTTACAAACACTATAGTAAAATTTTATGGCCCTACATATGGAGGCCAAGAATATTGCTACAGATGGTGGATAATTAAGCACAGTTGAAACTCTACAGTCTCGTGTATGTACAAGATTTTTTTTTTTTTGGAAGAGTCTGCTCTGTTAATCCTTTTCTGCCTCTGAAACATCTTGAAAAATGGCATGTAATCTAATGTGTGTCTACTTAATGTGGTAATCTCTACCTGTTTGTATGTACAGCAATTAAGAAAATTCCAATTAGCAGTGTGCCAAACTGATGATGTCCTTCTTTTGAGGACTGAAGATTCTGCCCCCCCCCTTTTTTACAGCTGGCCAAGCTTTGAAGGTGATTGATTACTGCACGACACTCAGTAGCCATTCAGGCCATCCGGTTTGGGCCAAACAATAGCTGAAACCAGCTTCGCTTCAGATCGCAACAAGGTCATAGGTTTATTCCTCTCTCACCATACCCAGCAGCCTTTCTCTCACTTCACTGGGGCCAAGGGCAGTGGAAGAGAAAATGTGTATCAGCGGCCAAGAAACACAACAGAAGAGACAAGCTCAAAGGTTTGCACAATGACAAAAGCTGCTGCACCACAAGAGATCTGAAGCCAGTCTCTTCAAAGCAAAGGGAAGACAGAAAGAGAAATATTTAAAATCACTGAAAAAGTTACTGATATGTTGGGCATGTGCAGTGCTCAGAATTGCTTTTTCTAACAATGCAACGGAAATTGTCTGCTTAGATTACAAAACTTTTGCTTAAGTTCACATTGTTTCATGGCACTGCAAAGCATGAGGAAAGTATTGTGCTATATGCTTCTGTTGAGGACAATGTCCTTTGTCAGACAAATAAATGGCTGGCTCCATACTATGTTAGTTGCATCTTGTGGCTACTGATCATGAGCAGATACCCATTTAAATTCTAAGCTTATACTTTCAGAGTTTGGAAAGCTTCCCCCTTTTTAGCCTACTACACTTAGAAGGGGGATTCTGTAATTATTGTCCAAAAAGTAACTTTTCCAAGCTCTATAATAATTCCATGGGCATTTATACACTGCATAATCTCTGAATATTGACATGCATAAGATTTTGAGGTTAATCAGATTTGTATGTCATCTATTATCTAAGAAGCTTAGGATTGTCTATACAGGGTTATCTATTTTATCAATGAATGGCTGACACAAAGTGAAGGTGTTCAGCCTCTTCACATCCCCCTGCACCTGTTTCCTGGACTTAGTTAAATATACTTGGTTCTCCCAAAAGCCTTCAGAAGTTTATCCAAAACTCATTTGAATTTACTTTCGCTTAAATCCTATGGAACTCCACTGAAACATCATGCTAACCTTCTCAGCCATCTTACCCGGTGTGTCTGCAAAGAGAGTTAAAGCCAAATATTGCTCATTTTGGAGTGGGGATTTAAAATTGGGTCTTCCTCATCCACATACCTCAATATTCCATCTCAATTTCCCCCAGGCTTACACCCTATGCAAAGGTTCCTCATCCCCAGATGTCATGACCAACTTCAAGCATCTGGAGGGAACCATGTTGGGGGAGGTTGCTGTAGCTACTACACTGCCCTGTATGAAATCTTCCATGAGTATATATCAGCATCTGAAATATGCAAGAGTGTTAAATAAGCATTTTAAAATGTTAACCTGCATTTGCATTACTAATGAAGCTAACTCTTCAATGTAACTTCTACAAATCTTATATACATATATTCCTTAGAATACACACCTAGTAAAGAGGCAACCTCACTTCCATAATTCTTTAAAGAAATAAACTTACATATGTGAAAGGGAATGCTACAGGGATAATACTCAGGTCCATAATTAGGGCTGTGAGCCAAAAAACTCTGGTGTAATTTTTATCTTTCATGTTAATCATCTGCCTTGATCCTTAAAAGCACACCTCATCACCTTTATGGTACAATTACAGAGCACCTTCTTAGCTTTTACCCTTTACAGATTATGTTTTCCCCGGTGCATCTGCTTGCTTAAATATCCTTCAAAGTACCATGAAATGTGGAAGTTTTCTTAAAATATACAATGGAACAGATGGGCAAGTGTAGCCTGGGGGGCATTAGTGAATTTTGGATTCAGTGCCGACATCGTAACAACACTCACAAACATATGTTCACCTACTGTATAATGCTCATCTTTCGGACCTATAACCTTTAAATAGTTCATTTTAGAGCAGCAAATTTCACTGGAGGCTGTTGAATTAAAATATTACTTACTTTTCTTTCTTTCTATCAGATCTCAGTGGAACTACCATAATTCTAGATGCCTAGCTCTGGTGGAACAAAAAGTGGTTTGATGCAACTTTTCCAGTGGTGGCCCCAGCTCTGCTACTACTGGGTGCAAGAGCAAAAGCATTGCCAGTGGCTCCATTTTTCTACCCCTACTCTCCATGACCTGCTCTATAAAAAGGGTCAGTCTGCCAGATTTGGCTCTATGTAAAGACATACTGAGCCCTTTGAGTGCAAATGTTCTACACAGCACTCAAGAAAGGCAAAAAGAAGATGTGTAAATGGCAGTGATGGAGGAGATCTAGCTGGAGGGGGGAATTGGATGGGTAATGGATGAGCAATCAGGCAGGCAATGGGGTGTGATCGCGTGGGTCATAGGGGAGCTATCTAGTGGGGGGGGCTATCAACTGGTCAGGAAAGGGGACCAGTGATTCTGCTGGTGGGGTGTGATTGGGTGGGCAAGGGGGAGGCGAGCATGGTGCTTTCATATTTTTAAATTCTGGCAACCTGCTCTAGCATTGTTTCAGCTAGGAGGATTTTGGTTTTAAGCAGCAGGGGCGTAAACACATGTAGAATCGATTCCGTATATGCCTCAAAATAAATGGACCTCTGCCAAAGGAGCAGAAAAACCCAATCCCCTGGCACAATAGTCCACACACACACACATGCCTTCTGTGTACACTAAATTCTAAATCGCTTGTTTTCATCCCAACCCTACACAAAAGGGGAGCGGGGTTGTCAGTGGCATTGAGCCCAGATTCTGGCAAAGTTAAAATCTTAGCCGGCATGGTCCAAAAAAGTGAAGTTGTCAGCCCAACATGTTGTTGCAGGTTCACAATGTATTTCCTTTCAGGAATGTCGACTGAAAGTTGGGAGTACTTTTGCGGAAATATAGTTTCACTAAAAGTCACAACACCTGACCTCAGTCAGATTCGAGTATTAACTGTGACACTGGAAGATCATTTGTGCTACATTTTCTGCCTCAATAGAGATAACAGAATAAATAATATGAACCAACACAATTGTAGTGATAGTTTCCTTTTTAAAAATCCACAGAGGTGGGTTCCAAATATTTTTCCACATGGCCACTGTTTTTGATTTTGAAGAGAAAAGTGGCACTTTACACAAGGACATACCCTTCACAAACTGTCCCAATGTTTTGCACTCGTCTTATTTCTCTATGGCCAAGTACAAAAGGTCATGTGAAAATCTAGCCGGAGGCACAGCTTCCTAGAGAACATGGGAAATCGGAAACCTGTCCTTGATTAATTTCCACAATATTCTTAGGCATAAACAGGCTAAGCAGAAGGGTGTTGTGAAAAGGCCTTTTAATTTGTGTGATAAATTGCTACACTCCATTAAGTTTAATGAGTCTCATCAGTGCATTTGCAGAATAGTTTTTAAAGTCCTATCACAGACTGATATAAGCAAGTTAAGTAAATTAATAGTAATAATCATATGCCTCTACGTAATATGGAGGGCTTAATAAAGTCCACAGTTGAAAATCAATCAGCACACATTTTGGATAGTAGTAGTAGTTTTAATTATGTATTTTAAATCGAAAATTTTCTGTTTCCTCTATATCTGAACAAACTCAATTAGCTATTTTTATAGGGTAGATAGTTTGAGAGTCAGCATGGTACAGTGAATAGAATGTCAGATGAGACCTCTGCTTGGCCATGGAAATTCACTTTAGGTTGGCAGTGGTAAACTACTACTTCAATATCTCACATACCTCAAAATTCCCACTATGATTGCCATAAATCAGAAATAACTTGGTGACACTTAACAGCATTGTACTCACTAACCAAAATATCTGTGTGTATTAGGACTAGTAAGATAAAAACAGTCAGCAAACATTTCACAAAAGTTAGCCTGCAGAGAACACATTTGCCTTTATTTCACTGGTCTGCCTTTAATCGGCGTATGCCTATTTTGTTAGCAGTACCAATTAAGTATTATTGTGAAAACATCTATGAATTTTGTGTCACCTGAAACAGGTGACAATTGTATCACAGCGTAAGATTTCAGGGAGTGCGTCCCACTTCATTCAGCACATGATTATGCCATAATAAAAGCCACAGAACATCAGACAGAGCTATGGACTTATTTTTATACATTTATGTTCAGATATGTTGTCTTGTGCTAGTCAGCACGGCGCTAATGTTTTCAGTTTTGCCAAAGATTCTTTAGAACTTAACATTAATCTGTGTTGATGATCTTTTATCTAAACCTCAGCCTTCCGTTCCATCATTAATGTAGGTGATCACTTCTTTTGGGCATCTTCCTCAGTGGTGATGCAAATACTTCACCACCTGATGATGAAGGAGAAGCAGCACTGTCACCACCAACACTCACTAGGTAGTGGCAAGCAGGAGGAAGAGGAGGAGGGCAGGGCCACTTTTCTCCCTGCAGCCACTGTCACCCATTTGGGTACTTTGGTTTCTCTCAGCCAGATATATGAATTATGCCTGGCCTCAACAGCCTCCAGGGGCAAGGCATTTATGGCAAGTTGCAGCCAAAAAAAAAAAAGAAGAAGAAGAAGAAGAAGAATTGCCTGCATAATCTTGATCTGTGCTGGAATCTTCCTGTAAATTACTTATCTATAGGAGGCTCAATCTGTGTTTTGCTTCTCATTTACACCATTATGAAAGTATTGTGTGTGATATCACAACATCTGGATTTTGATTCATTTCTCCATACTTGATTAAGTGTATGGAATTATCATCTAGGTTTGAGAATTTGAAAGAAGGCTTTCTTGATAACATGCTGACAGAAGCAACTCTTACTTAGAATCCAGCTGTTTGGTTTTGATGTTGAGTTTCTCCCATTCCCATATTATAGGATAAATATGATCTGCTAATTCCCAGCGAGAGTGGCAGTACCCTCAGTTATAGCATATACTAGTATCTGGGTGTGGCCCTGAAGCTTTCAGTGCTTCAAAGTCTCCTCTGCTTTTGGAAATGATCACTGAATTCACACAGAAGGAAGGAAATGGCAATATTCACATGAATCTCATTTGGTCAATAAACTCTTTTTTGCCTATGGAATTGAAGCTCTGATCTTCCTCATCTCCCTTAACATAAGTAGACTGAGATCCACTGTTATCCTCAAGGCTATGAACATGTTTATAATACAGTGGACCCTTGACTTACAGACGGCTTGACTTACAGACTTTTTGAGTTACAGACTTCTCTGGCCGCAAAATTTAGGTTTGACTTGCAGCCTGAGAATTGACTTACAGACCAGTAAAAAACCCAAAATGGAACAAAAATGGCCTGTTAGGGGATTAATCGGTTTTCAATGCACTGTAGGTCAATGGAGACTTGACCTACAGACTTTTTGACTTGAGAACCGCCTTCCAATATGGATTAAGTTCTCAAGTCAAGACCCCACTGTAGTCCACTGGCTAGGTGGCTGGATAATGCTCTGCATTTGAATGTTGCTTGGATTTAATATTATGTTATATGGTCTTTGGTTGGACTCAACTTATAGTGACCCTAACAGAGCAAGTGAGATACTTAAGGCCACCACTGCTAAAACCAGTGTGAATTTTACATAAAACTCTATATTGTGGAAAGAAAGCTGCAGCTAAGACAGAATAGGGAGAGACAGAATGGTTTCCTATAAAGATGTCAGACAAGGGTGCATTGTATCCCCTTATCTGTTCAATCTACAGTATGTGCAGAATATATACAGAATATTGTAATAGATTCAGAAGGAGGAGGAGTGAAAATTGGTGGAAGAAAATCAATAACTTGATATGCAGATGGCACTATCTTACTGGCAGGAAGCAGCAATGACTTGAAACAACTTCAGATGAAAGTGAAAGAAGAAAATGCCAAAGCAGGGCTGCAGTTGAACATTAAGAAGACAAAAACGTTGACTAAAGAAGAATTACAAAATTTTAATGTAGACATGTGATGGTTCAATCATCAATCCAAATCAAGACTGCAGTCAAGAACTGAGAAGAAGATTGAGATTAGGAAAGGCAGCAATGAAGGAATTAGAAAAGATCATCAAGTGTAAGGATGTGTCACTGGAGACCAAGACCAAGATCATCCATACTCTTGTATTCCCAGTTACTATGTACAGATGTGAATGCTGAATGGAGGACAGTGAAGAAAACTGTCAGAAAGAAAATGTATTTGTTTGAAATGTAGTGCTGGAGGAGAGCTTTGCAGATAGCCCAGGCTACTAAAAGGACAAACAGGATCAAATCAATCCTGAACTATCTCTGGAGGCAAAAATGATGAAACTGAGATTGTTGTACTTTGGGCACATCATTAGAAGGAAAGATCCACTAGAAAATACAATAATACTGGAGACATTGAAGGCAGCAAGAAAAGATGAAGACCAAATTTGAGATGGATTGGCTCCATTGCAGAACCCCCAGGTTTGAGCATACAAGAGATGAGCAGGGCTATTGAGGACAGGACATTTTGGAGATCTGTCATTCATAGAGTCTTCATAGGTCAGAGACAACTTGACTGCATGTAACAACACCAACCTGTTGCCCTCCAGATGCTTTGTATCCCAGATAACATAATCCTCTGATTATTTGCTATTGTGGCTGGAGCTGACAGAAACTATCATTCAAAAACATCTGGAGGGCACTAGCTTGCTTACCTCTGTTCTGTTGGAATCATATCTGGCTGTACTTTTTCATGTCTATGCCAAGACAAACCATGGAAACGTACAACTTTCTCAATATTGCATTCAGTGGCTAAGCAATCCCAAAAAAGAGCACTCTTGAAGTCCCTGCCTATTCCTGCTCTTCCTCTGTTTAGCTTCCCGCTTGACAGGAAGTTAAACAGGCCTGTGGTGTGTGGGGAGGCTTCCTCTGAAATGTTGGTGTGAGCCCCTCCTTCACTTAGATCATGGGCTGGCCACTTTGGCACACACTTCCAGATCCTCATGTTTATTTCAATTTGTCTCTTGCGAATAGGAAACTTTCCTTCAAATTCTTCCCCTTCCCGGATCCCATCTGTCACTTTTCAACAGCACTCCAGTCAAACGTCTTCTTTCAAATAAAAAGCAAAACAAAATTAGTGGCATGGAACTTGCATCTCAGGAAGTTCTTGTCCATGACATGAACCATTTTTTTGCTTTGTAGACTGTTCCAGAAGGATAGTGCAGTTAGAATGAGGGAAATGATCTGAATTCTTATGGGTCAGCAGACCCTCCCTCAGAAGAATTGCCTGTGATACTGAAAGAAGCAGCCTGTTGCTCACAAGCTGCCAGACTCGGAGAGTTGATTAAGCAGGAAAGACATGACATTTAAAGACTTCTAGTGAGGTTTGTTTACTTCACGAGTTACAGTGTAATTGGGAAGGAGATCAACAGCTGCCATCCTTCATACATCTGAATCTTAATGCCAAGGATTTTCAGAGATCCTCTTGAGCCTCAAAATTGCAGCAAATGGGGTCCCAGTGTCCTTCAAGTGGTAGCATTAACTTGTGCTTTGAAACGCTTATCTCCCACTTCAGCAGATTATCATCTTTTCGTTTCTGTCTCTAGCACTGAGTAATGATCGAAAAACTTTGGAGAAGGCTGCCTTACTAAATAGCCAACATTCGGAAAACAAGTAGCTAAGTTGCCAATTCACAGATAGCTAAACTGTGCAGCCTTAAAACCAATTCTCAAATGCTCTACTGCAAAACCATCATGCATGAAGTGGAAGAGCAAGCTCCTGCATGCATATACCTGTGTGATGTGCAGCTGCAGCTGCAAGCATATATGATCTATTACGGACATATCTGCAGCACACAACACTTTATATTCCTTTGTCTGATGCACAGTATTATTATCCATGTTGGCCCTTACATCTTCACATGGATTTTCTATTTGGTTCAGGCACATAGTACTCAAAATGAAGTAGATGAAGCAATAATTGTTAAAAACAGTGGTCCAAGTGATTTCATGTACTATATAAGGGATCACCAGTGCACCAAGCACACCTCCTTCTGTGCTGACTCCCATGCTCTCCTTTTTCTGTCTCCTGTTTCCCCAACCTATGGATGCCCATGAATGTGTTTCTACACTATGTGCTTTTAGATCAGGGGTCAGGGAACTTTAGTTTGCCCAGTGTCTTGGACAGCAACTCGCACTGTCCCCTTGCAACAACCATACTGTGCTTGAGTTCTAGGAGTGGAAGTCTAAAAGGTTTGAAAAGTCAGGAGTTCTCTAAGCCTGCTAGGGAGCACACCCAGCCATGAGAGTATGTAAGCAACCTTTATTTTCACTAACATTTAGTTTGGCTCAACTTAGCTGTAAGTTAAACTCACTGCCTTTTATTTTACCACTGCACTAGGTGTGCAATTGTTCTACCTCTTCACACTGTCTTGGCAGTCTCTTGTCAAGTCACAGTCACACAGCTGGTCAAGCCACCCACCACCAACTTGCCACTTAATATCTTACTGTAGCTTCTGATACTCCTGCTTTTCCTGGACCACCTTGCTCAATACTTGGGGGAGTGAGGTGTCGAAGGACAGGCTGAGCAGTTTTTGCTCACTTAGGAATTGTTGAAATGGCACCAACTTTCCTCTCCCGACATTTAATTCAAGATACAAAAATGCCATCATTCAGGCTTATAGCAGAAAGTCTTAATCTCTGTTTTTGCAGTCAGCAGCCTCTGAGAGCTCCAGTAGCTAAGCTTATTACACACTGTCCAATCCTCATCAAAAGATTATCATGTATTAAATTTAAAAAAGCCCCTATATTGCATTTCTTCTTTCTTATAAAGTTTTTAGAGCTTGAATGACTTTAAGAGTAGCAATTTGTAAAGGAGATTATTCTGGCAAAGTGGATCTGAGCAAATCATCTCTAATTATTTCAGTAAATGAGCTTTACAAGAAATTCAGTAATCAAGAAAATGTTGCTAAAGAAAAGGGCTCTGAGGGTTGGTGTTCTTCAGACATGCAATCTGTAATCAAGCTATTAAGGCACATGATACTTTGTGCATAATATTGTCCCCTCAGCTGGTGGGGATGGCAGGATTTGGCAGAACAATAGTAATAATCATGTGCAGTCAAGTCAATTCTGACTTATGATGACCCTTTTCATCAGGGTTTCCCAGGTGCTGAACACCCAGAAGTAGTTTACTATTCCCTTCTTCTGCAGCAGCTCCGAGACTATGCAGCTTCTTCAAGAACACACAGGTTGATTCTACTCACAGGAGGCACAGTGCAGAATTGAACTCCCAACCTCTGACTCCACAGCCAGATACCTAAACTACTGTGTTTTCTGGCCAGCTGTAACGTGGCAGATTTCACAATGCAAAAAGGGGATGGGAGTGGAGTGGTAGGAATACTGAAGTGCAATGAGCAGACACTCAGTATTCGCATGATGGTGTTGGTTGGCCACACTGGCTCGGGAATTCTAGGAGCTGTTGTCTAAAAAGAGATGTTTTCCAGTCTCTGGTTAATCACAGAGAAAATAATTCTGTTCCAGAATATTTCTAATGCAATGAAACATCATTGTGTAGAAGCAGTCACATCCAAAGTCAGTAAAACCAGGATGGTGTCCAGTCACCAACAGGAGAGGAAAGAGAGAAAAAAGGTCACTTATGAGGAGATTCCTTCTGGTAACTTCCATGCATATCACATGTGAAAGGAGAGCTACATCATCATGTTAAATATATAGGTCCTCCAAATGATTAAATATATAGTTTCTCCAAATGATTTTCATTTACTGTAGTCTACTGTGCATAATATTTGTGATACTGTACAATATTTCTAATATTTTACATAATACAGTATTCTTCAAAGAGAAGGCACCTTCAGATAGAGGACTGTCCTGTGACAGTGCTTCAATAGAGGACCACCATCTAGGAAGGAGGACACTTGGCCACCCTCCATGTAGACTATTTCTGTCTTGGATTCCTGACGCTGGAAATTGAAGTGCATAATGTATATATTTTTATATTTTGGGATAATGTTGAGGTGTGGAGCCATCTCCTTTCATAGCATTTGGAGGTTGAACTATCTCCTAGAATTCAACCTCAGGTCATACCTTTATTACATATTCATATATTTTGCCTGCTCATTAAACAACATTAGCTTAGCATCTTCGGTAAAGAATGGATTGCCATATTTTACTGAGAGCAGTAATACTCGAAGTACTTAAGCCCTTTATTAGAGCTAATGTTCAGTTCTCAGAGCATTTATCTCTGTTTACTGACATAGTCCAAGACTGGTAAGTGTGAAAAAGAAAAATAACAACATTGCAAAATGTTATCCAAATATCCATACATTGCCCTAACCAAACCAAAGATCTGTTTGATTTTATCGAGTTATATGAAATTTAGCCATTACATACCTGGCTGCCTCTGACCTTCCATCTTCCAGGTCCACAAAACTGTCTCTCAGTTCAGCAGAACTCTTTGCTCTCTGAGCAATAAAATAGAGTCACTGACGCTAATTTAAAACACCTTTTTGTCTTAGCACAGAAGACTGATTTGCTGCATGGAGAGGGATAGTCCTGCTGTTGTTACACATGCAGGACTATAGGTAAAGATCTGTCTCTTTTAAAAGAGTTGTTTGCACACTGTAGTCACTGCATAATATGAGAGGACAGTTCTGTACAGGGAAAGAGTAGCTTCACAACCATGAGAAATGCCAGAAAAGAGCAACGTAAGTGTGGATGCAGTTTGCATCTGTGTAGCCATGTAACCATTATGAGCTGGTAAAATTATTTGAAAGGGAATAGTTCATGTTCCAACTTTTCTGTTTGAAAAGGTTAATTGCTGAGACTCTTGTCTAGTTGATACATAGACCAACATCCAACTCCTAGTCCTAACGACAGCAGACCCACTGAACCAACCACTGAGTACTAACACCTCTATAAATTCTATACTTTCAATGGGATTACACATTCTTCGGACTAGAAATTGGATTCAGACCAGTATTTCTAAGACTTGAAGGATTTGTCTTCTTTTATTATTACTACCATGCTGGTAGTTTATATTGCCAAATATACCTTATTTCCTATGTGACAAATTTAAAAGGCTATACTTTAGGCCAATATTCATAGGCAGATGAGTTACAATGGAATGCTGTACCTCTTCTTTTCTGGTAGACCAGTGATTCCCAACCTTGGGTAACTAAGGGTTCTTGAACTGCAATTCCCAGCAGCCTTCACTGCCAGCTGTACTTCTGCAGTTTTGCAGTCCAAGAACACCTGGGTTACCCAACGTTGGAAACCACTGTGGTAGTCCTAAAGCCCTTTCTCTCTTCAATGGGCATAACCAAATCTGGCCTAACTTAAAAAGCACCAGCCTTACTTCCTCCCCCTCCCTTACTTCAAGCACAGACAACTCTGGTTGTAACAACATGTAATTCCACTTCTAAAATTGAAAATGTAAGTAATAATTCATTTAAGGTATTTATACATCACAATCTGGAAAACTCTGCATTTTATGCCCACCCTTGCTTGAACAAGACCTGTCACATTTTGTTTGATTGTGAATCAATGATTTCAGTCTCTAAATTTATCTGCCGATCCTAGTGACATTTTGGTCCTTGAAAATCACTGGTGATGGAATGGGATGAATATCCCCAGCATAGAGAGTAATAAATCTGTACTGATCCTCTGGGAATAACTACCATGGAGAAGATATTTAATTCATTTTTATTTAATACTTCTGATATTTAACAAAAACCTGTATTCAAACATTACCGTGTCTAAGTCACTCTGTGAAAGGAACTGTAGCAGAAATTGCAGAAGGCTTACTGAGCAACACAGTTCTTAATTGATTTAGAGTTTAGACTGCAGAAGGTTAGCTTCACTTTGGCAATACATTTACTGTACTGCACAAAACTAATCTAATTTGTTGACTTTAGAGATAATCTGGAGTGGTTGCCCCAACAACCCAGACTGTAAGCTTTTCATGAACACTGAGAAGATCCTACAGAAAAAGAAAGAGAAGGAAAGAAAGTTGCTGTCCTCGGCTGTTAATTGTAACAGATCCTTCTCCCCAAAAGTAGGTAAAAGTAGCAAGAATTACTCAAGAACTACAATCCTGACTTAGCACTATGTTGTTTTGTGGTTTTATTGCAACCGGGGCAATGTTTACTTTGAAGAAAGTCCCATGGTTTTTGGCGAGTCTTCTTCTCTAGTAACTGTGTTTAAGCAGTTTTATAGGGAAGAAGCTCTACTGTATTTTGTGGGACATTTTTCCAAGTAGAGATAGAGATTTTCATTAGATTTGACCAATGCAGCTCTTCTCAACTTCTTCAGACTCACAGCAAGAAAAAAAATACAGTGTGTCCTCACAATATGTGAATTTGCAAGTCTTCTGGAATAACGTGGATAATAAAATAATCTGCATTGAAATAAAACAGCATGCACGAAGGCATAGGCATTAAAAAAAAACCTAAAATGCCCACAAATTTCCATATGACACCCCCAAATCACAACCAAACATGAAATATGAACAAGAAGAATATGCTGGGAGGATTAGGAGAAATGGGGGCACAGACAGGTTTTCATATACTTACTTCCAAGTAAGCATGTGTAGGTTTGAACCGCATGACTACAATTCCCTGTGCACATTATTGACAACAAATTCTCATAAGTAAAGTGAGCTATTTTAATTTGACTCATCATATGAAGATAGGCCTCCCTGGAAAAGACAAAAGATCCAGAGGGTTGCCATTACGTCAGAAGGGACTTAACAACACGTAACAACAACAAAAAAGTGGGCTTTCGTGGTGGTGCTGTGGGCTAAACCGCAGAAGCCTGTGCTGCAGGGTCAGAAGACCAAGCAGTCGTAAGATCGAATCCACGTGACAGAGTGAGCACCCATCACTTGTCCCAGCTCCCGCCAACCTAGCGGTTTGAAAGCCTGTAAAAATGCGAGTAGATTAATAGAGACCACCTTGGTGGGAAGGTAACAGCATTCCGTGTCTAAGTTGCACTGACCATGTGACCACGGAAGATTGTCTTCGGACAAAACGCTGGCTCTATGGCTTGGAAATCTTGTGCTGTTCACAATAATCTCTTTAGGACCATCATCTCTCTTCTCTGAAATAAGATCTAAACCTCCTGTAGGTACAGTATGTCACAATCTCCATCATGGAATGCTGATGGCACAGGTTTATTTTAAATTTTGCCCCAAAACTGGGCAGCCTGCCCTTTTCCTGTTCCTTCTTCTGCCTTTCTTTCCTTTTAAGATATCCAGACTTGTATTTTTTAAAGGTGGTGCCATATTTCTATCTAAACTCTGTAAGTGTAGTAAACATATTCATATATAGATAGCATTATATAAGAGTTCCTATGATTTAGTTTGTAGATATATTGCTTCATTTAAGGCTTGACAGATATTTGGGAGTCATACAGTAATTCAGGAGCCAGCCTGGTTGATCTTAGGAGCTCAAGAAATAGTCCTTCCATATAATTCTATGTAAAACAGTCAAAAATAGGAGCCAGCAGCAGAGATTTTATGAGCTCTGGATCTGCCAAGCCCTGAATTAGAATATGTAAAAGATAATAAGAAAGAGGGTTTTAATACTAAACACAAAACATCCTCCTTACAATAATGCAGCCAATCATGTCTGTAAAGTATCACACAACGGATTCAATTCAGCAGTGTGTCTTACCACATCACTGTTTTTTAACTCAATATTTTCTATTACAGTCTATAATATTCAATGAGATAAATAAACTTATGGTATTGCATGAAGTCCACTGAGTGCAAAATTTCAGCATAAGAGGCAAAAAAGTGAAGAAGAAGAAAGAACAACACCCACAATTCTGGCTCTAAGAATTAATCAATATTTACAAGTAAGATATTCTCCTCTGATAGAAAGAGAATTTTACAAACACACCATTTTAATGCATAGACTTGATATATCCTGCCAATGAGCAGTAAACACATAAACTTTGTGTATCACACAAATGAGCAATAAATATATAAACCTTGTACATCATGCCAGTGCCCTTTGTGTCTCTAGGCAGCCTGCATGTGCAATCTTAGCCCCAAAACAGCATCTCTGTACCATTTTAGCCCCCTAACAGCTTCTCTCTGGCATCTTTGTTCCCAAAACAGCTTCTCAGTGCTGTGTCTGCCAATGTCAGCTCTGTTGAGCTGGGGTCCTCAATGACGTGGGCAGTAGAAGAAAAGGCTGTGTCTGCTGCCAGTGCTCAAACAGCACAAGGCCACTCATCATGGTCCTGTCATGTGATCTCCGTGCACATAAGACTTCAAAGGCCCAGCGAGCAGCAGGCAGCACAGGCTGTGCAGCACCATCATGGGGGCCCTCTTCATATGGGCCTCTACAGACAGTGGGCCCTGGGCAAATGCCCACTTTACCCTCTGAATAAAGCAGCCCTGGGTGTCAGGCTCCAAAAGGGCAGTTATGAGGAATGTAAGGCATCTGAAAGGATGCCTGGTGATGGGCACTAAGAGGGTTGTCATTGGCTGTGCCACTAAAGCTGATGAAGTAGGAGCATTTTGATACAGTAATATGTCCTGCCTGTTGGATTGCGCATTGTTCTCAATTCATTGTCTGGCTCTGTGGGGCAAAAGCATACTGGGTTTGAGCATAGAGACGCTAACTTGTCTGGTTCTAGTTTTTATCATAAGCTGCTGCAAACTGATTTTGCAGATAGCTTAGGATATAAATCCAAATAAACTTTACTACACTAGAACTGCTGATATTTCAGCATGGAAGACATTTCTAAAAATGATCAAAGAAAATCCTACAATATTCATACATGAAGTTAAAGAAGTGCTGAATCTCTCTTCTAATTCAAGCACCGGGACTGAAAAGTGATGAGGAGAGGTGATATGTTTCCGTGGGTTACAGCACCTGTGTGTGGAGCCACAGGGTGAGAATTCAAATCCCCAACATGCCTCCCAAGAGAGGAAGTAGCCAAAATCACCCTGAGTATATGTGGCAGATGGTGCTATGCGCCCTGCCACATCCATAGCCTTGGGCAAGCTGCATGGTCTCCGAGCACCACCAGAAGGAGAGACTGGTAAACTGCTTCTGAATACTTTCTACCTAATAAGCTCTGGGAGGTCACCAGAGTCAGAATCAACTTGACAGCACATAATTAGTTATTAGAACTGACAGATTCTGGCTGATGTCCAGTAAAAGAAATGGAACTGGCAATTGTTACGTCATTAAATACAGTCAAAGGGACCTACTAAGCATGCTTAATGAAACTATATGCTATTAATAACACATATTTTTAAAACCTCCCCAATACTCTGGATTTCCATCATCTTTATTTTTTTTCTTCCTGCTTCCAATTACTTTCAAACCAGGACCCAAATAATAGACCGAGGAACTAATAATAAGCATCACTTTTAAATCTATCTATAGTTCCAACAATTCATTAAAATCTCTGGAGGCACAAATGTGGTGAAGAAATGGTTTTTTAGCTGTAATATCTTTCTCACAGAACGGTTACATCTGACCTTTAAAAGCAAGATACTTTAATAGATAGCTTGATGTCACCAGTACCTCTATGCACTCAATTAAGTAGCACAAGGACCAAGGTCCTTCTGCAATTCTCTTACTCAAACAAATTTCTATATTCGGGTTTTGCTTTAAATTCTTTCCCAACACAGTGAGGCAATTCAGTTAGCAATAAAGTACAAGATAAGCCCAGTAAACATGATAACAGGAAAACAGTCTCAACTGAGTCCATGCCAGATATGATGAATACAGTCACTATTCAAAGGAATGAGGGGATACACCAAAATAACTTGCTATAAAGTGTATATACACTCAATCTAGTAGTAAAGGTAAAGGTTCCCCTTGACAATTTGTCCAGTCATGTCCGGCTCTAGGCAGCGGTGCTCATCTCCATGTCCAACCCATAGAGCTAGCGTTTGTCTTCAGACAATCCTCCGCGGTCACGTGGCCAGCGTGATTAGACATGGAATGCCATTTACCTTCCCACCAAGGTGGTACCTATTTATCTACTTGCATTTTTGCATTTTGCATGCTTTTGAACTGCTAGGTTGGCGGGACCTGGGACAAGCGACAGGGGCTCACTCCGTTGCGTGGATTCGATCTTACGACTGCAGGTCTTCTGATCTTGCAACACAGAGGCTTCTGGGGTTTAACCCACAGCACCATGTCCCTTCAATCTAGTAGTAATTCCCATTAAATTCAATGGGACCTTGACCTAAATCCAATATAGTGCTACCATATGAGGTTTTTAAAAAAATTTATTTCAGCACATTCAAAATTTCTCTTATTACACACAACACAAATCTATGGAAGGATGGAAAAAGAATGATGGAACAAACACAAATAAAGTACGCCCCCAAACTATTCAGCACTTGCTCACTTTACAATTTATGTTTGACCCATATCAATCACTACATTTGGCTGACTGAACCCAAGAATAAAGGAAGCAGCAGCTTTTTACAAAATTTGCAGTTACAGTAATGAGAAGCACGTGCACCTGGAGATTCTGGCTGGGTTTACGTCTGCATTGATTCCTACTGAAACCTCAATCTATGCATGTGTTTTTTTATATATAAAAATCAAGGTAAATCTATTTAAATGGCCTAGAAGCTAGGGTAATTTCGCATCAATTGGAAATGGAGTAGACAGGCATAACATTTTTATGTCAGACCTATAACCATCCTTTTAGATAGTCTTTCATCTGTTTGCTTCTAGCAATCATACATGGAGAAGAAGATTAGCTATAGACTATACATGGGATTAATGTCTGATCTGTAGTAAGGACTAAGGCTGAAGTCCTTCATTCTTTCCAGTGCCCATAATATCTGGCATGGTTACATTTATAAACCAGCACTGCCCTAATGTGAATACCTGAATGTGTGCTATTTAGCAGTTGACACACAAAACCAGCACTCCTAGGATTCTTCCAGAAGGCTCTGAATATTGCCTGGGTTTTTTTCCCAGTGAGCAAAAAAGACGGGAGTAAGGGGACAACAGGAAAATACAAGTGTATTTCCATATAGAAGATGATACTCTTTGGACTTCCTGGAAAATTTCATAAATAAGGCAACATGTTTTCACATAATAACTCTTGTCTCAATGCGTCCTGGCATTAAATTTAAAACTCCAAGAAGCTAACCTTATTCTAATTAGAAAAGAGAGATTGTGGCCAAAATTTTATTGCAAAATACTGCACCCATTAAGGAAATTGCACAAAGTAATGCCCCCCCAATTTTATGGCCATCTGTTGCACACTTATAGAATTTTGGGTTTACACTGTACAAACCCAATAGGGCTCTGGCCATAGTGTGCAATTAGAACTTCTGAGAGCATCTACTGGAAACAAATTACCCAAAGCATTTTTTTCTGGGAGTAAACTAACTGAGTTTGATCTGAAGAATTACAGGCACAGTAACACAGATCAGAGCTTTCCATGTCCTCCTTCCATTGTGGTCCTTGGTGTTCAGAGAAAAGCCCTACCCTGGCCATCACAGCAGCCTCAGGAATGGCTGTGGAGGATACACAAACTTTGTGTGCCTAAAGCGGCTTCAATTTATGCAATCTACCCTTTAGATTCAGCTCACGTTTCACAGATCAAGATAGTGTAGCTACAACAATAGGAAATATGGTGCATATTGTGCATTAATCTGGAAAGCAGTTCAGCCTTCCCTGCAAGTCTGGTTAATCCTTCAATGCTGCTTTAACCTTATAGTTGCTTCATCTCTCTGTCTAGATCTGTAAGGCACACCCTGTTTAGCTTTTACCTTTAAATCTAAAAATGTCATTTCTGTGAAGGTGGGAGTTATATTCAAAGGGTCTGTGACACAACATTTAATATTGTATCTGTTATTTCGCATGCTTATTTCGTTGTTTTCCTTTTTTCCCTCTCACTACATAACTTAAGCAGCTGTATGTTTTTAAATGCGTTAAACTTTTCAGAACTGGTATCGTTGGAGGTAGGATGCTAAGTGTGATAAACAACTGGAAACAGTTGATGACTTGAAAATACTAGCCACTTATAATTCAAGAAAAAGAGCAGCAGAGTTGTGCTATGGTGCCTTCCCACCATGCAACAAACATTGTATTCAAACATGAAATAAAGGAAACAGAGCCTTTTATGTGTATGTGTGTATGCCCTTGCAAACCTAACCGGACACAACTGCTCATGCATCTGGTGAGGACAGCTAGACTGCCATTGTGAGCCTGCATCCATGTCAGTGTCTTCCATATGCCTGGCAGCCAGCTGGTTGTCCAGATGGAGTCACAGTGAACGATGATAGCCAGATGACCATTAGTATCTTGGATGATTCATTGGAAAGGTCAAAAGGACTGTGGCTGCCATTCATATCTAGAGGACTTTATCTACAGGGGGTCTATTGGTAGTTTGCCATAAAACATGCAAATAATTTACAAACCTATTGTCCACCTTTTTGTGAGACGTTAAGAGCAGAACCCTAAGAGATTACATTTGATTTATTTACTGCCAAAATCATTTGTTCAAATCTTCCATTCATTTTATTGTTGGTGAGTAAATCACCAATGGTAGCCCTGATGTCACATTTTAAATCATAATTTTATTTCTACAAAGGTTTATTTAAGCATTCCCTGCTCCTTTAAATCCTCACCTAAATTCTGGAATCAAATCAATGTACATATGCCTTTTAGAAATATATTTTGTCATAAATCCCTACAACTATCCATATTTATCACAAGAGTTGACTGAATTAATGATAGAATATAGCTATCCATTTTCAAAAGTAATCAGCCTTTGTTTTACAACTAATATCTTTAATCATCATATCAGGTTTCAAATTCTCAATTGAGGATCTCTCTTCATTTTATATCAGAATTAATTTAAATTCCTTTAAAAAAGAAAACAGGAACAGGAAGATTTCTGAGTCTCTTGCTTAACTACTGTTGCTACTTTCTTATTCTCCAACCCCATCAGGGATTTACCTTGCACGGAAATTCTTCTGTGCTCTTTGTTGTTGTTTAGTTGTTAAGTTATGCCTGACTCTTCATGACCCCCATGGACCAGAGCACGCCAGGCCCTCCTGTCTTCCACTGCCTCCAGCAGTTGGGTCAAATTCATGTTGGTAGCTTCAATGATACTGTCCAACCATCTTGTCCTCTGTTGTCCCCTTCTCCTTTTGACTTCACAGTTTCCAAACATCAAAGTCTTTTCCAGGGAGTCTTCTCCTCTCATGAGATGGCCAAAGTATTGGAGCCTCAGCTTCAGGATCTGTCTTTCCAGTGAGCATTCAGGGTTGATTTCCTTCAGAATGGATGGGTTTCTTCTCCTTGCAGTCCAGGGGACTCTCAAGGGTCTCCTCAAGCACCACAATTCAAAAGCATCAATTCTTCAGCAGTCAGCCTGCTTTATGGTTGAGCTCTCACTTCCATACATTGCTACTGGAAAAAACATAGCTTTGACTATGTGGACCTTTGTCGGCAAGGGGATGTCTCTGCTTTTTAAGATGCTGTCTAGGATTGTCATCACTTTTCTCCCAAGAAGCAGGCATCTCTTTGTGGCTGCTGTCATGATCTGCAGTGATTATGGAGCCCAAGAAAGTAAAATATGTCACTGCCTCCATATCCTCCCTTTCTATTTGCCAGGAGGTGACGGGACCAGTGGCCATGATCTTATTTTTTTATGTTGAGTTTCAGTCCATTTTTTGTGCTCTCCTCTTTCACCCTCATTAAGAGCTTCTTTAATTTCTCCTCACTTTCTGCCATCAGAGTGATATCATCTGCATATCTGAGGTTGTTGATATTTCTTCCGGCTATCTTAATTCTGTTTTTTTTTTTTTAAATTAAATTTTATTTCTAAAGAAAAGACAATCCATCATGTTACAAGTAATAAATACAAAGCTTAACATAGTAAACTGTCATCTTACTTGTTATATAATTTAATTGTTGACCAATTGCTATTCCCCACAATTCTCATAAGCATATTTACACCATTCACCGTCTCATCTTAAAGAAATATCAACCAACAATCTAAATGCTCCAAATTGTTTCCCAAACCATGTCTCGAGATTTATTGGCATATTTTAATTAAGGCTTCAAATTTTCAGTGAATTTACTGTGCCTTATTTCTCCTCTATATGGTGTAACTTTATTAGTCATTTTTCCATCAACATTGTATGCCATATCTTATTTGTAAAACCTTGTAATGAGAGATCTTGAGCGTTTTTCCAATTTCTAGTGATCTCAGATCTTGCAGTGCCTATAAGATTTGCAACTAATTCTTTATTTTCAAGTTTCTCATTTCCCCTTGTAAATAATGAAAATAACAATAATGTTTCATTCATATCTATTTTTGATTGATCAGCGTCTCTGTCAATTTAATTACTTCATGCCAGAATGCTTCTATTTGGGGGCCAGGAATCCATATATGTTCCAAAGTCCCTTTTTGTCCACAGTTTCTCCAACATTTATCTGATATATCTTTATTAATTCTGGCTTGGGATCCCTCCAGTCCGGCGTTTCGCATGATGAATTCTGCATATAAGTTAAATAAGCCAAGAGACAATATGCAGACTTGTTGTACTCCTTTCCCAATTTTGAACCAATCAGTTGTTCCATATCCAGTTCTAACTGTTGCATCCTGTCCCACATATAGATTTCTCAGGAGATAGAGAAGGTGGTCAGGCACTCCCATTTCTTTAAGGACTTGCTATAGTTTGCTGTGGTCCACACAGCCAAAGGCTTTTGCGTAGATGAAGAAGATGTTTTTCTGGAACTCTCTGGCTTTCTCCATAATCCAGCGCATGTTAGCAATTTGGTCTCTAGTTCCTCTGCCCCTTTGACATCCAGCTTGTACTTCTGGGAGTTCTCAGTCCACATACTACTGAAGCCTACCTTGTAGGATTTTGAGCATAACCTTGCTAGCGTGTGAAATGAGTGCAATTGTATGGTAGTTGGAGCATTCTTTGGCACTGCCCTTCTTTGGGATTGGTATGTAAACTGATCTTTTCCAATCCTTTGGCCACTGCTGTTTTCCAAACTCACTGACATATTGAGTGCAGCACCTTAACCGCGTCATCTTTTAAGATTTTAAATAGTTCAACTGGAATGCCATCACCTCCACTGGCCTTGTTGTTAGACAAGCTTTCTAAGGCCCACTTGACTTCACTCTCCAGGATGTCTGGCTCAAGGTCAGCAACCACACTATCTAGGTTGTCCAGGACATCCAGATCTTTCTGGTATAATTCCTCTGTGTATTCTTGCCACCTCTTCTTGATGTCTTCTGCTTCTGTTCAGTCCCTACCATGTTTGTCCTTTATCATGTCCATCTTTGCACAAAATGTTCCTTTAATATCTCTGGTTTTTCCCTTTATATTATTTTCCTCTGTTTCCTTGCACTGTTCATTTAAGAAGGCCCTCTTGTCTCTCCTTGCTATTCTTTGGAAGTCTGCATTCAGTTTTCTGTAACTTTCCCTATCTCCCTTGCATTTTGTTTCCCTTCTCTTCTCTGGTATTTGTAAGGCCTTGTTGGACAGCCACTTTGCTTTCCTGTATTTCCTTTTCTTTGGGATGGCTTTTGTTCCTGCCTCTTGTACCATGTTACGAGCCTCCATGTATAGCTCTTCAGTCAATCTCTCCACCAACTCTAGCTCCTTATATCTGTTCTTCAATTCCGCTGTGTATTCATAAGGGATTTGGTTTAGATTATATCTGACTAGCCCAGTGGTTTTTCGTACTTTCTTCACTTTAAGTTTGAGTTTTACTATAAGAAGCTGATGATCAGAGCTACAATCAGCTCCAGGTCTTGTTTTTGCTGACTGTATAGAGCTTCTCCATCTGTATAGAGCTGTCCATCTGGTGATGTCTATGTGTAAAGTCACCTCTTGTGTTGTTGGAAAAGAGTGTTTATGGTTACCAAACTCTTGATAAAACTCTATTAGCCTTTGCCCTGCTTCATTTTGAACTCCTAGGCTAAGCTTCCCTGTTGTTCCTTTTATCTCTTGACTCCCTACTTTAGTGTTCCAATCCCTTATAATGAGAAGAACATCTTTCTTTGGTGTCAGTTCTAGAAGGTGTTGTAAATCTTCATAGAATTGGTCAGTTTCAGTCTCTTCAGCTTTTGTGGTTGGTGTATAAACTTGGATTACTGTGATATTGAAAGGTCTGCCTTGGATTCATATTGAAATCATTCTATCATTTTTGAGATTGTATCCCAGTACAGCTTTTCCCACTCTTTTGTTGATTTTGAAGGCTATTCCATTTCTTCTACGGAATTCTTGCCCATAATAGTAGATATGATAATCATCTGAACCTCTTCATTACTTTCAGTGCTACTTGTATTGTATCGAGGCACCACTGTACTTGTACTTGTTCTCCCCTCTTCCTCAGCAGCATGTTGGACGCCTTCTGACCTGAGGGGCTCATCTTCCAGAGTCATATCTTTTAGCCTTTTGTTTCTGTCTATGGAGTTTTCTTCGCAAAGATACTGGAGTGGTTTGTCAGTTCCTGCTCCTGGTGGATCATGTTTAGTCAGAACTCTCCACTGTGACCTGTCCGTCTTGGGTGTCCCTGCATGGCATAGCCCTTAGCTTCTCTGAATTATTCAAGCCCCTTTGCCACAACAAGGCCGTAATCCCTGCTCTAATCAAGGCTATATTCTGGATTTAATCTGATTACATGTATCGCCCATGGATTATACATGCCTTCTTTTTCAGTCCTTCCAAATTATGTTCTGCTGCTTGGTTATACCATGTAGGTGTCACGTTTTAGGATGGGTTAGGGTGAGGACTGGATTAGTGTTCTTGTTTTTTTTTTTTAAAAAAAAGTCTGCAAATTTTCACAGATTTGTTCATAAATACATTAAAATTTTGAATATGGGAGACTGATTCACCCATTAATACAATGGAGTCTCACACAAAAAACTCAGCCATATCATTATAATAATATTTTAAAAATAATCAGAATACAGTACACAGACCACAGTGAATGTGATAGAAATCAGAAGCTCAGCAGGGTCTGACTAGGTTACTCCTTGAAGTGAACATGACAGATCCCCACACAGGGCTAGGAAAGCATTCTGTCCAAGACCCTGGAGTGCTGCTGCCTGAGTTGACAGTAGTGTGCAAAGTGGATCAGACACTTGATCTAGTTTACCTCAGGTTCCTCTATTTCTTTCTCTTTGGAGGCAAGGAGGATGAAGGGAAAATTGGAAAGCTCAGTTTAATCCTTCTCCCCTTTTCATGGTTCCAAAGTGTTTGATTTGCCTCTTTGTAAAGATGAAGCCCCACGTTCTCATTTAAGGTTTTCTTCCTGGATAGACAAATGTGCAGACGTCCCTTGCATCCAAGCCGCTGTCTGGCCTACAGATGGACCATATATTATCCAAATATATTATAACATTCTCAATCACAAGACAAAGATTTTTGTAGATATCATACGTTACCAAAATACGTACTCATTCATGCAGAGACTTTGAATCAACACTGTGTAAAAGAATGTTACCTGCTATTTGGCACCTTCCATAAATTCGGATTATATTTTGTTTCACTCCTCTGCTTGTTTGCAATCAAAATTTTTACACTATAAAACTTCCACTGGTTTTGCAACACAAGCCACAGTTTACAACAGTTTCATTATAATTGTGACCAAAAAAATTGCAAAAGAAAGCTAATCTACTTTTGCTTATGAGCCTAGTCTGCAGTTCTTGGGAGTTTCTGGAATGATTTCATAGAGCTCATAGTGCTGTTTATCTAAATTTTTCTCATCATGAAGAAAATGCATTTCAGCACTGGAGTTCTGCTGCCAAATTTAAACAAAGCCAAACATTGACAGAACTATCTTTTAAATGTGAAAAGTCCATTCTTCCCACAACACTTGGCTTGTATTAGTTACATACAATGGCTAGCAGATTTTGTCAGTACTAAGGAAGAGGAACTTGATATCTGATGACAAGTGACTGAAAAGCAGGTCTTTGGAATGTGTCATTTCAAAAAAAACAAGTTTCCCCATAAGTGATTAAACTGTGCCTGTTTGCACATTTTGTAAGAATGTATCAAATGCAGCCTTCATTTGTTCACATTATTTAATGCAGTTGTATAAGTAAATATTTGCTGTGCCCCAGAGTGGAGCAAACAGAAGGATCAAATCAATTAACTTTGATTTGTTTTGTTTTGTACTGTTAGGAGCCAGATTCAATAAAGTGCTGTCCAATTCTATTCCACAGTAGCCGGCCCAAGGTCACACAGGACACACAGTGTTTATTTAATTTCGTTCCAGATGATTTGAGAAAATCAAGTGATAATTTCCCTTTAACTCCTGCTCTCTGTAATTGTGTACAGCCAGGCTCATGCTCCAAATGGATGTGAATATAAGAGGAGTCTAAAGCTGCTTCCTGATTTATAGTTTGAATTAATCAGATCCTATCAGCTAGGTAAAATTTAGAATTTGAAGATCATCATCTTAGTGAATTTAGTGCGTTATACAGCACTTGTTCAATAGTGGTTTTGTCCTGGTGTCAGGATCCACAGCTCTGTATGTGCAACAGTGAGCACATCATAATCTGTAGCAAGTCACTGCTCATTAAAAGCAATCTCAGGGTCTATGTGACCCATGCAGAAAGCAAAAGAGTTCTGTGAACCCGAAATCACCAAAGGAAGCTTTTAACCACCCAGAGTAGATCCTTGGTCTAGATGGGTGGGATAGAAGTCTAATAAATAAATAAATCTGTGGTGGTTTGACTCCACTGCTGTCATCATCGCTGTTGTACATGCAGAGTTCCGCAACAGAATTTCAGCCACAGACAAAGCATCATGGCACTTTGACTGTCAAGGAGAATTACATCATCTGCCTCTCTCTCAAGTTTCTCTGTCCCTTCTGCAACTCTCTCAGAAACTGGAGTCAGGGAGGGAATAGATTTTTCCAGTATTCCCAGTGCATTGTTATGAATTTATTGTGACATGAAGAGTTTCAGAGTGGCTTGATTAATAGGCAATTAATTAAGACCTTTACAAACGTCTTGCTTCTTGCTGTGATTAAAGTTGCAAGGATTACTTTGTGTGCACAGCTCAACAGAGCTGCCTGCATTTTCGGACTGCCGTTGGGCATGAGGTGTGATTATTGCCATAATGAGCAACTCCACTTCAGAGTTTACCAATACACTTGTTGCTTGTAGTGAAAACACACTGATATATGAACCACAGAGATATGTTTTCTATTTCAGGTCACATCTAATTCAATTTATTGGAGTCATGTAATCCAGAAATGGACCATGAAGCCTTCATTTCCTCATTGAAAAGAAATTATCTAAGGATGTGGTTGGTTGTGTTAGCATGCCTTAAAATCTGAGCATCTGAGAATGTGGAAGTACCAAATACTTGCAAAAGTGCCTTAGAGATCAAAACCTGATCCAATGGAAGTTCAGTTGCAGGAAGCCCTACCAACTTCAAAGAAAGCAACACTGTGATGTAGTCTTATGATGCAACTCTATATACGGCTGTTTGAGCCACTTTGAGTCCCTTCATTGGAAGAAAAGCACAACAAATGAAATAAAATAAATGAAATGCATACACTCATACTCAAGAGTAAGCCTCGTTCAATTCAAGAAATGGGTACGGGACTACATATATGTATTTGGAGATGAACTTACAAGTCTGGTGGCAATGCATGTTCAGTAGCAATTTTGCACTGAAAGTGCAGGTGCAATCAACTTTGGCTCTCTTGTGCACATACTCATGCAAAACTTTCTTTGACAAACATGTTTGTTGTGGACATACATTACATTTTTACTATACAGGTAAAAAAAAACATAATGCACAAAGTTTCCTGGAGAGCTTTTACTAGAACGAAGCACATTTAAACTGAAGTAACGTATGTTTTGGAAGATGGATGACCATTTTTCACATGGCTATTCCACCCCTATAAAGATAAAATTCATGCCAATCCATTCTCTTATTTCTATGACTGTCACCACTTTCTGTCACTGATTTATATGGCAAGAGGCATACAGACCATTCATGATAAGAGCCATTACAATTATGATCACTACCAATAATGGCAGCTGTGATCCAGGGCCACACATTTCCCCTAAAGGGATCTGAACCATAATACATTTGCCATTCGATTACCATAATAAAGTCATCTCCTCCTCCATGACATATAGTAGTTAAGACTCTGGGGCTTTTCTAAGGTGAAGAATCTTCTATACAGATGACACTTCACAACAATTGCAACTGCACGTTGATCATTAAAAGATGAAGTAATATCTCTTAGTGGTGCCTGTGTATGCACCAGGAAGCCTGTACTTTACAGTGCAATACTCATGCACACATATTAAAAAGGAAATATATGGAACCAACATCCTCCAGTTGGTTAACTGCTACCTGACTAGGAAACAAACCGTATCTAAAGTGATTTATAGATTCTGATGCCAGTATAAGGAAATCTGACTTGGTAAGAGGAAACTATTGTAAAATAAACCATTGTAAAACGAAAAGCTTTTTGTCATGGTCTGCTCTTATCAAAAGTTTTGGAAGGAGGGGGTCACCACTTTGTCCTCTGTGTTGCTAGGCACTTTTCCTATAAAGCACTGTAGTCCCCCCCCCATATTTGCAGAGTCAGTATCTGCCGTTCTGGTTACCCATGGCCGCCGCTGCTCCGACCCATCCTGCAGGGCATTTGCCCTTCTCCCTTCCTCTCAATCCTACCTATTCTCTTTGATAAGAAACAATGATGTGCCATCAAGTCAGTTCTGACATGGTAGCCTTTTCCAGGGTTTTCCTGGTAGAGAATACTCAGAAGTGGTTTGCCATTCCTTTCTTCTGGGGGCATCCTCAGACTGCAGCTTGCCCAACGTTACACAGGCTGGCTCAACTTGCAGGAGGCACAGTGGGGAATCAATTTTCCAACCTCTGGCTCTGTAGCCAGATACCGAAACCAACCAGCATTCTCTTTAATAGGTTCCCTTATAGTTTCAGGTATCTGTGGTATCCTGGAACAGATCACCCACAGATATATGGGGGCTAATGTACATGAAATACATGGAGTTGTGACAGTACATACGTTGTAAAATCTGCAAACATTTTGCCTTCCAACCCGATGGGTTTTTTGTTTCTGCATTCCTTCATTGTAAAGGTAGACAAAGAATGTCCCTCCAGATATTATTGAACTATAGCTCTCATCAGCTCCAGCCAGCATGACCAGTGGTGACGAGTGAAGGGAGTTATAGCCTAACAAAATTTGGAGAGCTGCACTTTGCCCAACCCCCTCATATTGAAACAGCCTTCTCCTCTCTGTGCCTTCCTCTTGAACCAACACTCAGTTTCCCTGGCAACACATTTAAGCCAATTTCCATAGCTAATTTTGCTAAGAGGTCCCTCAACCTATCATTTCTATGTCTGTTATGAATGTTCATGTGCAGAATCTCCACTGAACATGTCTTGCACATAAGCACATACGTGAAGAACTTGTTTCTCCTTTGACTGGCCGATTTCCCGGCTGTACAGGGCAACAATGTATGCAGGTGCTGTTGTCTGATTCCAATCCTATGTTCACACGTAGTGTTGCCAAATTCTTTACTGCTGCTATGGGCATTAGAAAAAGGATCCTAAAAGTGGATGGGCCTCCGTAGTCAGAGCATAGTTTGCTAGACATCTTGGCATTGCTTCAGGGGAGATGTATTGACACGGTTGGTGTTTACCTCAGAACTAACTATTGCTTTGCATTCAATCCCAATATTTTTGTATATTTCTGTATATTTATATATTTTAGATGTTTTATTGGTGGCTGGTCTTTTGACCATAATAAAGTTTTATCTATCAAAGTTTTACCTATCTATCCACTGAATGTGCTGCTGAAGTTGGAACCTTTACTGTACTTTATTTAGATTTATACCCCGCCCCTCTAGTCAAAATCTACTAAAGGGAATTGTCTGAGCAATGCTGGTTGAAAAATGAAGGGCTGCCTCTCCCAGGGAAGAAAAATCAGTCCTGCTTTTTTTAAAAAAAATATAGGAGTAGACCAAATATATAATCACCAATCTTTAGCTATGTGTCATAAATTAAAATTGGTTTCAGAAAAAAAAATCCAAACACCAACACACACCTACATATGCGACTCAGTTCATTCCCAGGTCCCAAAACACAATCAAGAGAGTGAGGTTATCAAACAAGCATACAGAAAAACAAATGTCAATTGTTTCACATTAATTCTGGTTAAGAATGCTGTGAGAATTGTATAGAGAACTTGAAATTTAACAAAGATCTGCTTTCTTCTCCTTGTTCGGCATGTCTTCCCACACAGCTGTAACTCAACAAAGACACTGCATATTCCTTAAACAGTGTTGTACTGAAATTCATTGTTTGTGTTCAATGAATACACAGCATATCCCTATTAAAAGAACTCTCTTTATATGTATGTATTTATTTATATGTATTTCTGAAATGTTTTACTGCATCTCTATAAATGTTTGCATTGATAGATAACCTTCCAGCGTGAAGAAGTTGAGGATTCACATCCTGAGATTACTGCATGCTTAAAAGCGGGAGAGGAGTTAGATGGCAAAGACAAATTATGGGTGTCTGAGCTTTCGGTCTATGTTGGCTGAATACTCCACCAAGCACCCAGAACTTGTGAATTATAGATAATGGGCAGGGGGCATCTCAACTGCCAAATCCTGGGGGCAACATGTGAGCCACACCCGCTGCAAATGCATGGCAAGCTGTATGCCATTAAAATTTTTTTAAAGCAAAGCATGCTGCTTATGTACTGCCCCATAGCACTTCAAGCACTCTCAGGGCGGTTTACAAGTTAATTATGCAGGCTGCACATTGCCCCCCCAGCAAGCTGGGTACTCATTTTACCGACCTCAGAAGGATAGAAGGCTGAGTCAACCTTGAGCCGGCTACCTAGGATTGAACCCCAGGTCATGAGCACAGTTTTGGCTGCAGTACAACAGTTCAACCACTGCGCCACAAGGCTCTTCAAATATTTAAATATATGGCTTTCTATTAAATTTTATGATATATTAAGCATATCTTTTAAAAAACTAAAATATTAAACGCTTTCAAGGAAGACGGAATCATTCATATATGCTTAAACAACAAACAAGACTCACAGGAAAGTTATGTATGTTATCATGCAGATTATGTTCACGGAAATTCAATAGTGTTTGTAATGTTGACAATGTGGTGTAGTGGACAGAATGATAGCCTAGGACTCAGGAGATATGGGTTGGAACTTCCACTTGGGTACAGAAATTCATTGAGGGAGGGTGGCACTGGTAAATCCACTCACTTATCTTGAAAGCCCTATTAGGGTTGCTGTAACATACAGCCTGTTCGTCACAGCTGGGCAGTGAAACATCAGCCAATGAGAGAATGGAGGGTGGTGCCGAAGGGGGAGGAGCTGGATTATATAAAGGGGTGTGTGAAGTGTGAGGGGGAGATAGAGAGATAGAGATTGAGAGATTGAGAGATTGAGAGTTAGTGATTAGCATGTTAGTAGGCCTGTGAGCCAAAGTAGTCAGTGAGGAAAAGTCTGTGTGTGGTACAGTGAATGAGAAACAGTGATTTACAACTTGATTATCTACATGTGATTTACTCATTTTATTTTATTATATCAATAAACAAGTTTTGTTTGGAAGAAACACTTGTCCTTTTAAAATATTGATTATAATTGGTGGCAGCAGTTGAAGAAGAGTAGTGAGCACTCCTGGAGGCCTGAGTTGGCAGAGGCTTCAGAGTGGCCCGCTACATTTGCTTTAAGTTGTGAATTTCGTTGTATGTGTATATACTTACAATGACAATAAATTATTATTATTATTAAAAAAGTTGGTTCCGACATGACAGCACATACTATAACAATGGCTGAAATCCTATTGCCTAAATTTAAGCAAACGCAAGCTGAGGACATCATCCTTTCGATGAAAGGCAGACCATTTGCAGTTATTTTCTGGTATTAAAGCCGTCACACATGCACACACCAGTCCTAAGGCTCCCAAAGGCCTCTCTCTTCAGGTCAAAAGGGATCCCAAGGAAGCCTGAAGGTGAGGTGGAACAGGCAACTTTTAACGAAGGATAAAAGGCCATGGCTGATGATTAGCTTGTGAGACTGTAAATTTTATGCAAGAGGATTTCAACCACTGTTGACTAAAAGTGTCTTTCCCTGGCTTTTCAAGGAATTCTCTGTGTCTCTTGCTTATTAAGAAAATCAATAAACCTATACCAAGTTGGAAAAATGAGTCTGATGATCTACTGTATTTTTTGCACCATAAGACTCACTTTTTCCCCACAAAACAGGGGGTTGGAAAGCCTGTGCATCTTATGGAGTGAAGAAAACAGATTATATTTTCCTGTTTTCTTCTCCTAAAAAATCGGTGCGTCTTATGGAAAGGTGCGTCTTATGGAGCGAAAAATACGGGGAAGTTGTTTTTGCACTCGTAGCTGTTTTTTGACCTTTTTTAAAAATTACATGGTAACTGGGGATCTAGAACTGCAGCAAAAGAGTCCAAGAGAAAACTTCACCAGAGCTAACATCATGATCCTGAGCAGCACATGAACGGCTGCTTACATGTCAGTAACATCATCCCAAGAGCGTTACTTCTATGTTGGATTTTTTTTTCAAAACTAACAAACTTCTTGTTCAAACACTAACATACATTTTTCTGGAGCAGAATCTACTTCATTAGAGGCCTTTCTTCACTGCACTCCAATAAAGTCATCTTTCAAAGTATGGGGACTGCAAGAAATCTTTTTAGGAAGCTGAGAAAACACTCAATTTGCCCAATTTGCTCTTTCGACACAACAGGGTATGGTCACTCTCACAGCATTTATTTTAACAAACTTATTTTTAGGGAGACTTTAAGGAGCAAATTTTGTGGTAGACAGGCTCAGAGCATGAGTTTCTGTCCTGTACTACTGCATAAATTAATTTTTTCCCCATTCTCCTCCTCCACTTCCCAGACTTTGTTCCAGAGATATTATGATGCATATAAACAAAACTGTGACAGTAACCTTTGGCTGTCTCTGCGCATTATTTGAAATGAAAGCAATAATCTCATAATGCTCTTGACGTTGTAGGCTTTCCATTA
The DNA here is from genome assembly GCF_051106095.1 of Pogona vitticeps. Classification (NCBI taxonomy): domain Eukaryota; kingdom Metazoa; phylum Chordata; class Lepidosauria; order Squamata; family Agamidae; genus Pogona; species Pogona vitticeps. Next base: position 226,146,056 of record NC_135783.1, on the reverse strand, counting down.
GCAAATAGCCCATTTAAAATGGTAATTCCGTCAACTAAATAAATCTTTTAAAATGAACGCAAACGGATAATCATCACTCCCAGAGGTCAGCTTGCAGAATATAAAATGTGCAATAAAAAGGTTTGTTGTTGTTTTACTACAGGACTTGGCTTGATTTCATTCATTAAAATTTGAACAGCATAAACTCATGCACAACTGCACAATTAACAATAAAAGCTAGCTTCAAGGCAATGGCATCATTCACTGCCACCGTATCGCATTAACAAGGAGAATTCCTATGGCATTGCCATCTTACCATTAACAACCAAAGAAAAGGGAAAGTGTGTGGATGGCGATGGTCAAGTGCCTCATGGAGGCCACCTTTCCTTTCCTTTTCCTCCAAAATGCACACAGCTGAATTCCTATTTCCTGTTGATACTTAACAGCTTTGTCAAGTTCAAGAACCTATTTCAATGGCTTTGTCTGCAGTTTCAGCTAAAAGTGTTTCTGTATAGATGCTGTGTGCCATGAAGCACAATAACAATTCTCTGAGGAGAAAATCCTAAAGTCTATAAAAATGCTCATCAATAGAAAATGATTGCACCCTATCAGTTCCAAAAGAACTGCATGGGCAGGACGACGGGCATCTCTAGTAGCTGTTCAGTTTAAAAACTACTTGGCATGCTATGAAGAGAAGTCTGGATGGCACCCCTGAGCCTAGGCAGAGTTTCCAAACCTACTGCTGTTTACAACCCAATCTCAGCTTTTGTAGGAATACAATTTAATTACGCTATTAAAGGTTCATAGCAATACAGTTCTCACAATAGCGTGACTGTCACAAAGAATAAGAATTTGTGTGTGCAGCCTTAGCACCCAGCCTAACAACCATAACATATAGGGGTTCAAATGAATGAAACATGATTGATGGGCAGCTATTTATGTGTTAAATCTAACCTTCCCTATCCTTTATGCTCCAAATTGAGTAACAGCAAGTAAAATATACTCACATTTGCTATAATTTTTTTTTAATGCACGCTTTGATAGTCGTGTCACAAGCTTTGTAGGAGCCATGAGTGTAGAAAGAAACCACAGGTAGCATCCTGGACTTACAAGCCTATTGTTCTATGATAGCTCATTTTATCAAGATGATAACATGCTGTTTGGACAGAGAAGAAGTAAGTTTCAAACACAGAGCACTGAGTTTTCCACAGAGAGACTGTATTCCATTCCTGTCTCCCAGTTTCAGTGTAGAGAGGTTAGGTTATAAAGACCCTCAGTTGCACAGATCCGACTGTAGCCTCTCTACTGTGGGAGGGAGGGGACACCATCTGTGTGGCACTTGGCCTCAGGGACCATGAGCAGCTGAATGCAGCCCCCCCCCCAGCGTGTGAGTGGACTGGATGCTTCCTTTTGTTACATTGCATTATGCTGCATATATGTCAACCATATATACTATGTCAACCATATATACTTTCACTGCATCAGCAGCTGGCTGTTTTCATCTGACTCAAAGACAATAACTTCATGAGTTTCAGGCTGGTCCAAAATTTTCCCACTAGCACACAATTTATATTCAAACAGCTGTCCCACGTTTCATATTTACTGAAGCTGCAAAAGATTATTCTTTGGGAAAGAACAGATTGGTGCAGTTACAACTTGAATCACAGGCCCTCACTTGACAAGACATTGACCAAAATCTAATAGCATTAAGTTATGCCACAGCCATTTTTCAGGAATTAACGTTTCTGATACCTGCTCCCACTCCCTGGGAGGTTCTGAGGCTCCCTTGGGATCCCTTTCATTCTGAGGAAGCCACTAGAGACCGTGGGATGGGGAGATGTCTTTGGCTTCTGAAAATCACAATTACCGGTAAAATCATTTTTTGCTATAAAGATAGGAGTTCCTTGATACGGCTTTTTTAAATAACACATCATGGAGAGGAATTTTTTTTGTTTGTTAGATTTCTGATCTACAGTGTTATTTTCTGGATGTGATACAATCTATCCATTAGGATTACATGATGCCACATGTTACTTTGTCAGGCGGGCACGTTATAGACAATTTCATTTGTATCTTCAAATGACATTCTTAAATACAAAATACCCGTGATGGCAATCCACAGATCAATATGTATAAACTCTCAAATAAGAACTTTAAAGACTATTGAGCCATTAATAACAAAAAATAAAAAATAAAAAAAATGGGCATAACTGCCAACCTAATAAAAAGGTATGGTTGAGCTTGCAGAGAATGAACATTCGTCCTATACTGCAAGAACCTTGAGGGATTTTAGGGTTTTGTTACCTTTTTGCCAAGGTCTGGCTTTGCATAGCCTATATTCACCTATTAAGTTAAAGTCCTGCCAAGGCCTTCTATGATATCTGGCAGCACGGCCAATGGAAGGCTTGGCTCTGAAGGGGCACATTGCTTTAAAACTCTCTTGTTTTGTTTTTCGCCTGAACAAATTGCAATATACAATTCACACATTTAGATTTTTTTTTAAGAGATGAAAGATGGGGAAAGGATTACAGTATAGCATGTGATGAATTAGGGAAGACAGCTACTAAGACTGTTCAAGTTCTCCCATTTCTATCAAATAATTTCAAGAACGTGGTCAAAATATACCAATATTTCCTGCTTGCCTCATGCCTGTTTAAATGCTGCTTTCACAGCATTTAAACACAAGATGTTCTCTCTCTATCATTCTGTCTTTTATATGTCTAAAGAATTGCTGAAGGAACTGAGGGCAAAGTAAACAGTGTTGATTCTGGGTCAAGCACAGAGTACCATTTTCTCTCTTACACTGAATGTTCTACATCATGCAGTATGCTGTATAACAACAATACAAACCATCCTGTGTTCTCAACATCCTCCACAGAACTTGATTCTCATGCATTTTTCATGAGAAATCATTATCAATTATTAAATATCTATTTTTTCACCATAAGTCTGGGAAAAAAATCCAATAATGAAAAGAAATACTCCTCCTAACAGCTTGGTCATCCATACTAAATCATTCATTGTGTACAGACAACTCAGTCATACGAAATACACTCAAAGGGATCTGGGTTGTACCATTCTTACTGTTTCTTTTTCAACATAACTCACAAAAACCAAGGGATCCTCTGAAGTTTCCATCCTTTTAAAGAGAAGCAATGATGCTTGGCATATGATGACCCTACCTGAAATGTGTTTACTAAGAAGCAAGTTCCTCTTGGTTCAATGGTACCGTCCACTGTACAGCTCAGCTTGTAAATGCAGTCGTGACTGAGCGGGCAATAGCACACTTTGAGCTCCATTGTCCCATGGGGAAGCTTCCATTCACACCATCAAGAGCATTTTCTCCCACTGCAAATAGGCAAATAGTCTGATATGACTCAGGAGCTTACCTAGGTGTAAATGTCTAAAGGATAATGGATGAGTTTCAATTGTTGAGACCCGAGGATGTGGACAGGGTGCTTGGATCTGTCCGTTCTACCACCACGCCGCTCGACCCTTGCCCATCTTGGCTAATTGGAAGATCTGCCAGGGGGGTTCGCACTTGGGTCCAGGAGGCCGTGAACGCCTCTCTGAGAGAGGGAGTGGTCCCTACCGCCTTGAAAAAGGCGGTAATTCAACCACTCCTTAAAAAGCCTAACCTGGACCCAAGGCTGGTGGTCAACTACCGACCAGTGGCGAACCTCCCTTATTTGGACAAGGTGTTGGAGCGGGTTGTGGCCGGGCAACTCCAGGCGCTGCTGGATGAAACGGATTTTCTGGATCCATTTCAATCGGGTTTCAGGCCGGGTTTTGGTACAGAGACTGCCTTGGTCGCCCTGTATGATGACCTTTGCCGGGAGAGAGACAGGGGGAGTGTGACCCTGTTGATACTCCTGGACCTCTCAGCGGCTTTCGACACCATCGACCATGGTGTCCTTCTGGATAGGCTGGCTGGGTTAGGAGTTGGGGGCACTGTTTTACGGTGGTTCCGCTCCTTCCTAGCTGACCGTGTCCAGAAGGTGGTGCTGGGGGACAGTTGCTCTGCCCCATGGCATTTATGTCATGGGGTTCCTCAGGGCTCGATACTGTCCCCCATGCTGTTTAACATCTACATGAAACCGCTGGGAGAGGTCATCAGGAGGTTTGGGCTGAGGAGTCAGCAATATGCTGACGACACTCAGCTCTACCTCTCGTTTTCCACCAATCCAGGTGAGACGATTTCTGTGCTGAACTCATGTCTGGACCTGATAATGGACTGGATGAGGGTTAATAAATTGAAACTCAATCCAGACAAGACGGAAGTGCTGTTAGTGGGTGCTTCGCCGGACAGGTTGGAGGGCCATTTCCCTGCCCTGAATGGGGTTACACTCCCCCTAAGGGACAGGGTCCGCAGCCTGGGGGTGCTCCTGGACCCCAGTCTAACTTTGGAAGCCCAGGTGGACTCGGTGGCCAGAGGCGCCTTCCTTCAGCTGCGGAAATTATACCAGCTGCGGCCCTACCTGGACGAGCGGAGTCTCATGACAGTTACACACGCACTGGTAACATCTCGTATAGATTATTGCAATGCGCTCTATGTGGGGCTGCCTTTGAAGACGGTCCGGCGACTGCAACTGGTCCAGAATCGAGCTGCGCGGCTGGTGAGTGGTGGAGCCGCTAGAGATCACATCAAGCCAATTCTGTTCAATTTACATTGGTTACCAGTTGCTGCCCGAGCCCAATTCAAAGTGCTTGTTTTGACATATAAAGCCCTAAACGGCTTGGGCCCTGGATACTTGAAGGACCGCCTCCTTCCATATGAGCCTACCCGGCAGTTAAGATCTAGCCAGGGGGCCCTTTTGAAAGAGCCATCCCTCAAAGAGGTAAGAGGGATGGCTTGTAGACAAAGGGCCTTTTCGGCAGCTGCCCCCAGACTATGGAACGCCCTCCCAACTGAAATCCGTCTGGCGCCGACGTTGATGACATTTCGGCGCCAGGTCAAAACCTTCCTGTTCCAGAAGGCTTTTAATTGAAATAACAACTGTGGGTCCTGATGATGGCAATTTTAATTGTATTTTAATTGTATTATAATTGTATTTTAATCATCTTATTGTATTGAATTTTAATTATTGTAAGCCGCCCAGAGACCTCTGGGTAGAGTGGGCGGCATATAAATAAAATAAATAAATAAAATAAATAAAATAATATAATGTATTTTCTCATAATCCATTAGCAATTACATGAATGCTACCTTATCTGCTTTGGAACTTGAGTCAATAGCTAGTTTTACGGGGGGGGGGGATAGAAATGAATAGCCATGTTGTCCTACTTCAAAAGCGACCACTTTTTTTTCTCTCCTTAGTAATGACTGGGGGAAAATACCAGAAATTCAGCCAATACTCTCCCACTGTCCAATTTGGCATCAGAACTTCAAATCAGTGAACCCTCAAATCAATGCTATTGTAACATGAGACATATCTTTTTCCAGGTCTTCTCAAAAGCCACAATGTTGATTGTTTCTCAACACTGGATGGGGACCTCTAATGGAACCTTCAGGCATGAGATGCCATTTCAGATTTCACCAGGGCGGGCCACCATTAATCCTTGTCTCAAACATAAAAGAGACAATTGCCCATTCCTCCCCCAAATTAAACAGCATCTTTGCTTCAGGCATGGAATACAAAGAAAAGTTGTATGTATATTGTAATTGAAAACATAGTGTTCACTCTCCTGGAATGACCTGTAAAAGAAATAACACTGCTCCATGTGGTGGGGAACACACACAAAAGGTAACACACTGATTAAAGCCCCATCCGCCAACAGTCCCTCCAGCTTTAGTCAAAGTCACTGGATTTAGCATCTGTGGGATTATTTGAGGATGATAAGAAAAAGGAATGTTTGTTTAAGGGATATACATGAGTCCAGAAGAATCTGTTAAACCAGGAGCACTTCCCCTACCCCTCTCATATACAACATACATCAGGATAGTATGATTCACTTTCCTAGTCTGAATCACAGTGATCTACCATTTAGAATTTCTTATCTGGATGTAAATTAATTAGAACCCCCAAATACACAAGATGTACTAATTTCTGAGGGATGTGGTGGTGCTGCGGGCTAAACCGCAGAAGCCTGTGTTGCAGGGTCAGACCAAGCAATCATAAGATCGAATCCACATGACGGAGTGAGCTCCCGTTGCTTGTCCCAGCTCCCATCAACCTAGCGGTTTGAAAGCATGCAAATGTGAGTAGATCAATAGGGACCACCTCGGTGGGAAGGTAACAGCGTTCCGTGTCTAAGTCACACTGGCCATGTGACCATGGAAGATTGTCTTCGGCAAAACGCTGGCTCTATGGCTTGGAAAGGGGGATGAGCACCACCCCCTAGAGTCAAACACGACTGGACAAAAATTGTCAAGGGGAACCTTAACCTTTACCTTTACTAATTTCTGGGGCCTTAACTTGGACCTTGGAACTGAAGAAGACATCAGTTAAAGCACAATATATTTGAGGTGTATTTTTAATCCAGCCTCCCCATAGCTCAGAATGGACTCTTGTAGCGCTTGGACTATTATGTGGAATAAAAGACTGAACATGTGATTTAACATTTGTTTTGCATCATAATTTGTATATCAGAATACATATGCACAGTATAAGTGTGAATTAAACACAGAGATGTAAATTATACAGGGCTATGTCCAAGCATGAGTCTCTTCTTCAGGGCGGTAGTGAAGTAATTCCACTTGATCTTCATTAACCATCATTAAACCATTTACGCTGACCAATTAGCTTATTGAGGACAGTTTTAGAAGGTGACATGGTCCCAATATTATCTCTCCAACAGGGTCAGGCAACTTTTTTTTTTGAGGACTGTATTCCCTTGGGGACTGATTATGTAAAAGAAAGTTTTATTCAGTTTAATAGGGCTCTAAGAAAGCAAATATACCCCTGCAGATTCTGGCCTCAAAGCCTGATGAGATTATTTTGGTACTTGGCTACAAGACAGACTGGAGCTACCAATTGTGCCACAAGATCTTACAGACCTCATACCTGTTTATGTCCCTAAGGGAGAAAAACTGGAAAGAACATAGAGCCACAGAATGGGCTATTTTGCTGCCTGAAGGAAAGAAATAAGGAGTCTATCAAATCCCCATTCCACAAATAGACAGCAAAAAGGTTAGGCAATAAAATCTTAATTCAACAATGTATGGGACAGCACCCTTCACTGCTTTTGAGGGCAGAAGGGATCTGGCCATTTGGCATAGTAAGCTCTGTCTTTCCAATCCCTCACTAACACTTGTTCACTACTGTCCCTTCACACTCAAATACTAGAGTTTAGCAGCAGTGGCATGTGTCAAGGACTGATCATGCAGGTAGATGCAACATGTCTGCTGGAGGCTGGCTGCCTCTCTGTCCAGTGGAGGCTGGTTTATTAGGATAAATGGGGGCACAGTCCCCCAGGCCCAGGTTAGTTCCAGGCAGCCCTTCCTACCTCTTTCCTTATGTAACAGTGACTTCATATTCCATATTGTGGCTTAACTGGAGGATGAAGTTGCTAGAAAGGGTAGTAATCATTCACCTTCTGCTTCCCGTGAGAACAGAAATTGACCATAGTCCGGGAAAGTATGGCAGAGAACAAACCCTATTGTAAATGTCTGTTGAAATTACATGTTATGACCATAAACAGCAACAAATCTCTGGGGACAGTAGTTAAAGGTCAGCCCTAAGAGAAAGTCTAAACAGAAGAGGGTTTTTGCATGCAAGAAATTCACCATTGAATAGAGCTGAGTGGAAAAGGATGGGAAGAAATTTATTACATTAAGAGAACTTCAAACTCAATTTATGCTGGCTTCTTGGATTTGATTGTTAGCACTGGGACTGGGGTGTTTCTTTAGCAATTCGGCTGCTGGAAGCTATACATATTCATTAACTCTCAGGGAAATGCTTCTGGCCAACTTAAGAGTCAAGGTGAAAAGTAGCAGCCATTTACTGAATTAAAAACACTGTTTCAAAAGTAGAACCTTTAACTATGAACATATTTCTGTTTGTTGTTGCTGTATTTGTTTTTAAAGCTGAAATACACTTAGCATGAAATGTGTGTACTTTGCAGGCCAGCTATTTCTGCAAATATTTGCTTTCTGCCAGCAATGCCAGGCTATACCAGGGGACTCAAGTGTGACTGTTTGAACAGTACTCCAAGACAAAGTTCTTTTAATTACTAGCAGAAGTGTTTCTTAGGGATGTGAATATCTGGCAGTTTTGATTTCACTGCATTTCTCTGAATCCCACCAACACTCTTGCCTCCCCCCTGCTAAGCCCTGTATTGGGTTGCAACTTTTTCCACATAATCGCCCACAGAAATTTTAGTATGTACTTTTCCTAATGTATGCATTTTTCTGCATTGCTGTTACTGTGTATTTTGATGCATCAGCTCCACTGGCCACAGCAGGTTTAGGCACATACAGTACAGATGACTTTAGTTGTGAGAATTCAGCTGGCTATAATTGGAAAAGGGAGAAAGAATCTGATGACAAAAGGATACTCACATCCTTCAATTCACAGTCATGCAGTCACACAGAACACAAATGGCATAAATCCCTTTAAATCTCAGTTAATAAGAATTTCTTCTCTGCCTCTAGCCTTTAAATAGGGTCACAGTCCTTTTCCTTCTCACTCAAGAGTCTTAGTAAGAAAAGTGGGGCTTGCCTCTGAGTAAACATAATAGGACGAGACTGTACAAGGTTTTGGAATTAATCCTTGCCTTTTCTCATGCTACTGTTAGGTAAAAATATGTTTACTTACTTTGGTATTAACAGGCACCAAGTAAAAATAAGAACAAAGATGACTCATAGGAACTTCTTCAGGAGTAAAAATTTCATATGCAGAAAAAAGGGGGAAAGGGGGGAAAACCTCCTTAAATTGGTTTCAGAATTAATTGCACAGTGCTATGTACTCTCGGTGCTACTGCATGGCATGGAGACATGGGAATTAATTTATCCAAGTATTTACAAAAAGAGAAACATCTGAAATGTGGATTTATCACAGGATGTTGAGAATTCCTTGGATTGAGAGGTTGACCAACAAAGAAGCGCTAAAGTGAATGAATAAAACGTCCAAAATAATAAAATAGTGACCCTAGAATATGCTGGCTATTTAATGAGAAATGAAAAATCTTTTTTTTTAGCTGATCATTGAAGGAACCAGGTCTGGATGCAACACAGCATCACTGTTTACAGCTGGCACATCCAAAGGTAGGATAGCCATCAGCCATGATGGCATTCATCATTCAGTGAGATGGGAGAAGGAGGCACCTCTAAAACAGCTATGCTGTACAGGCAATTGTATTAGCTTAGAATAGAACTCTCACCAGGCCAAACACCTGGCTTACTTCTCTTTCTGCACATACTTACAGAAAGAAAGAAAGAAAGAAAGAAAGAAAGAAAGAAAGAAAGAAAGAAAGAAAGAAAGAAAGAAAGAAAGAAAGAAAGAAAGAAAGAAAGAAAGAAAGAAAGAAAGAAAGAAAGAAAGAAAGAAAGAGGTTGTTGTGGGTTTTTCGGGCTCTTTGGCCGTGTTCTGAAGGTTGTTCTTCCTAACATTTTGGCAGTCTCTGTGTCCGGCATCTTCAGAGGACTCTGCTACTCAGAGTGCTACTCCAGTCCTCTGAAGATGCCAGCCACAGAGACTGGCAAAATGTTAGGAAGAACAACCTTCAGAACACGGCCAAAGAGCCCAAAAAACCCACAACAATCATTAGATCACGGCCATGAAAGCCTTCGCGAATACAAAGAAAGAAAGAATAATGAAAACATGCACTTACCTTCACCATAAACTAAAATTCAAATAAGTATGGAAATAATTGGCTAACTACTACCAATTATTGTCACTTTAGGTGTGCAGAGTGTTACATGGACCACAAAAGATGTCAATTTCACCCTTACACTGTCATAAAGTACAGATCACTGAGGTCTCTATTTTATAGACAGGCAAATGAATGTTAGTTCTGCTTATATAATATTACCTAAAATTTACAGTAGAGTTGCCTACAAAAACAGCATTCAGGCAGCATGCAGGCCACAGGTAGCATGGTGATTAATAATAAATACATGCCAGGAAGTCAATTCTGACTTCTGTTGAACCTTGCCAGGGTTTTTTAAGATATGGAATACTCATAACTGGTTTATTGTTCTTTTATTCTGAGGGAGCATTCTTGGGCTCTGCATCTTCCCTAAAGCTACACAGGCTGGCTCTTCTTCTGGGAGGCAGAATCAAACTCCTAACCTCTGGCTCCACAGCCAGGTACTTAACTCACTGTGATATCCAGCCAGCTAGCATGAGGCCTACGCCTCTGGGTGGCTACACCAAAGGAGACCAGGAAATCTTCTACAAGAAACTTAGCCTTTTCAGTAATTGCAACAGCCCTGTGGACTTCCTGGTGGAGCTATGCCTGCCTCCCTTCCTCTCTAGTCTTAAGAGGCTTCTCTTTTGGGAGGCTGTCAAAGTTAGCCTCTTTTGAACTCTTCCACTCCTGCTCTGTCGCTCTAACTCCTAGTGCTATCTGTGATCACACCAGGATGGACGGACGGACGGACAGACAGACAGACAAACAAACAAACAAACGGCCCCTTTCAACTCCATTATTCTATGGCTCTATGATTCTATGAAGCACGCAGGAAATCTCTGTGGCTTGTTCAGCTCCTCTTGACAGATAAGTCAGGTTTCCCACAGTTCCCTGACTTCCTGTGTCATGCACAAGATGGAAAAATTACTTTCTTGAACTACAGATTCTGGAATCTCCCACATTTCCCCAACGTCCATGCTGGATGAGTTATTCTGGGAATTGCAGTCCCAAAACAGCAGCTTTTTCCATCCCTGAAGAAGCTGATGACTGGGGCAGATCTTTATTGGATATAAGTTCAAGTGCCAGACTAAGACTATGAATTAATTGTAATAGACAGCCATAAATGAAGACTGCATATATGATTGTCTAGTGGTAACAGGATCCTTTTTCCCGAATAGCTTTTCTCCCTTTCAGGTTCAGACTTGACTGCAATATTTGAGAAGGGAAGGAATGTCACACGAGTGAAACTAGTTATCTTGGAGGTCACATTCATGTCATGACTTCATTTACAGTATATACATCTGTATGTCTTGCGTGTAATTTTATAAAGTATATTCTCTGCCCTCCAAATACTTCTAGCAGCAAGAGTTACTCTTCTGCTGGCATGACATAATTTGGATAATAGGCAATCAAGCTTTAAAGATGGCAGATACAGAGGGCCTGCCTGGAGGAGCAAACTCAGGCTTTGAAGCTTGCTGCCAGATTTACAGTTCTAGAACAATATCTGAAATCCTGGTCCAACTATAAAGTAGTGGCTGAAATTCTGTGGCTTTGTGTCATACTAGTATAGACCCACTTGGTAAGTCAACTCCTCCATATGTTCAATTGAGTCAAATGGGCCCAGCCTAATTGTTACTTATTGTAGCATAGTAAATCATAACTACAGTCAGACCCTCCACTGACTGACCAAATCTTTGTTGATTCAATGGGCTTATTCTGGCATAGTTTACTACACTAAGCAACAGGATTTCAGCTAGTTATGTTCAAATAAGGAGGCCATCATGTTGTGCTATCCTGTTCTCGTCTCTCCCCCAAGGCATTTAGAAACATAAAACAAAGACGAGGAAAAACATACCCAGACTACTGTGTGCCATGCATTTTATTGCTACATGCAACAGTAAGAGGAGGTGATTTCAATATGGTGCCACCATGTCGCACATTGTTATTAATTTACGTTCTGGGAATAAAAGGAGAGTACATTCAATATACCACCACTGTTTTCAATGGCAGAGTCATCCTGTAAGTAATTTTGGTTCTGCTCTGTAAGTTACTCAATTGTATTTTAAAAACAAGCAGTTCTTACTGATAGGCTTTTGGCAATTTGCTAGCATGGCCAGAAGGGAGATTTTGTAGACTTTAAATCTAAGCATTTTCCAGTGAAGCGATGAGTCCATGTAATGGATAAGCTAGTATTTTAGCTATGTGTAAGATACCAACGGTGCTGTCTGTCAGTTTGTCCACTGATAATACACCTGTCAGAGTCAGACAAGATGGAAAAATCTTCAGATTTTGTTTCACGGTGGCATGTGTTCAGACCAGCCACTGTAGCCAGAGCTGAGTTTCAAGGAGTGTGCAGGAGCAGAATCAGAGCAGAAAGGCAGTAGTCAAGCCATGCTGATCCAACAGGGAATAAACAGGAACAGGTATTCAGCAGTCTAAATTAACAGTCAGAGGTTCAGGCAGACAAAATGCAAGAAGGGCTTCTGGAGAATGTAATGCAGCTACATACATTGGTTGCAGCAGTCTGGGTTTGGCCAAGATGGTTGTACAGTATTTAATGCCATTGTCTTAGACCCCTTCCTTTTTCAGCTGGATATCCTTAGCTATTTACAGCAATTGCCTTCATCCTCTGAAAATGGCTCAGCCAGATGAGTTAGGACAATTTTGTTCACTTAGGTATTAAATAAATAACTAAATATCTAAATAACTAGATGAATGAATGAATGAATGAATGAATGAATGAATGAATGAATGAATGAATGAATGAATGAATGAATGAATGAATGAATGAATGAATGAATAGGCAAGAATGCAAAATTTCAAACATGCTCACCCTGCTGGGTAAGATTATGAGACTTTCTCTACAAGTTTAGTATTCACCAGTTTTTGAGGGTAAAATTGCAGAAAATTGTGTGTGCATGTAAACCATGTGTATTTTGTCCAATTAATGTATTTTGTATAGTTAGTTAGGCATCCTTCAGTCTTGAGAGACTATAGTAACGTGCTCTGTATGGAGGACTTGGAACAGCTTCTAGTGTGGCTGAGGAGGCCAATTTGAGAGTGACAATCTCTTACACACTGAAGACAAATCCAATCTGTCCCCAGTCCAGCTCCCTGGTTTTGCTGCTTTTGTGACTTCCTCTTTGCCTCGGCCTGCTGCACAAGGATCTCTTCAAATTGGGAGAGGCCATGATGCAACGCTTGCCTCCAGGCTGAATGCTCAAATGTCAGGGTTTCCCATCTGTTGAGGTCTATTCCTAAGGCCTTCAGATCCCGCTTGCAGATATCCTTGTATCACAGCTGTGGTCTCCCTCTGGGGCGATTTCCCTGCACTAATTCTCCATACAGGAGATCCTTTGGACCATCAGCCATTCTCACGACATGCCCAAGCCAACGTAGACGTCGCTGCTTCAGTAACGTATTCATGCTGAAAATTCCAGCTCGTTCTAGGACTACACTGTTTGGAACTTTGCCCTGCCAGTTGATACCAAAAATCCGTCGGAGGCAATGCATATTGCTTCCTCTCCTGCCGTGCACAAAGGGTCCAGGACTCACTGCAGTACAGGAGTGTGCTCAGGACACAGGCTCTATGGACCTGGATCTTGGTATGTGTCATCAGCTTCTTATTGAGCCATGCTCTTTTTGTGAGTCTTGAAAACATGGTAGCTGCTTTGCCAATGCATTTATCCAGTTCGACATCTAGAGAGAGGGTGTCAGAGATGGTTGAGCCAAGGTATACAAAGTCATGAACAACCTCCAATTCTTGTGTGGAGATGGTAATAGAGGGAGGTGAGTCCACGCCCTGGCCCATGACTTGTGTTTTCTTCAGGCTGATTGTTATTCCAAAGTCTTGGCAGGCCTTGCTAAAATGATTCATGAGTTCTTGGAGGTCTTCAGCAGAGTGGGCAACAATGGTTGCATCATCTGCAAAGAGGAAGTCCCGCATGCATTTCAGTTGGACTTTGATCTTTGCTCTTAATCTAGAGAGATTAAAGAGCTTTCCGTTTGATCTAGTCTGGAGACAGACACCTTCTGTTGCAGTTCCAAAGGCATGCTTCAGCATGACAGCAAAAAAGATCCCATAAAGGGTTGTATAGAAAGCTTTTATATTGTGTAAAATGTAAGGTGTTTTTTCTTTCTTTTACAGCAACTAGCATTGTTTGAGACCATAAAAACTTGCCCAAAAACTCGTTACGTGTCCTTCAGTAAGCATGGATCTATCAGATCAGATGCGATTGAAACAGGATTAGGAGAATACCTATATAAAGCAGGGCTGGCATTAATCCTGTTTCAAATGCATCTGATCTGATACAGTTTTTGAAATTTTGCATGTTAATTTTGAGGAAAACTGAAGGCAATGTTCTACCTTTTTCCACCAGACTCTCCACCCTCTGCTTTCTAAAAGAAGACAGTGCTTGATGAACATCCAGAGAAAGGAAAAGGCATGGCACTGTGTGAATGACCCACTGAGAAGATCCCTGTTTGGTGCAATACTGATTTTTCCTGAACACTTAAGTTAGAATGGAGGGAGTTGGGATCTCCTAAAACTTTCTGAGAAAGATTTGTTAAACTCTACACTGATGTGCTATTTTGCTTCTGTTTACTGTGTGCAACTATCAGTGACTGCTTCAAAACAGAGTGCTGTGTTTTTAAATAGGCCCTTTCCTGACTATACGATTGCAGCCAGAATGAGGTTGACTGGCCGAAGCAACCAGTCAAATATGCTTATGTGCTGATGTCATAAAGCCAAATGAGGTTGAGATCAATGCTTCCTGCTCTCCTTGTGAAGGGAATAATAACTCAGCCCTAGATTGGCTATTCATCTATGACCCATTTTTCTTTTTTCTTTTAAAGCCACTCTTTGAACTTCTTTGATGTCTTGTTAGGAAGCAGACAATCTATTCAAAGGGAAGTATCTGCTTCATTAGAATTTGATTAATATGTTAATATAGGCAGGATGTTAAGGATGTCTTGTCAAAATCTAGTTTATTTATCAGATTTTGAGATGCCCCAGTAAAACCAATGAAGCACTTTACAGTTAAACAGTTTCCAGTATCTATGCCAGGAGTATGGGAAACAAAGTGGAAATCTGAGTTAATGACAGTAAATATGACTTGAAAGGGTAACAAAAAGTTGAGATGACTCCCACGACTGGAATACAGCAATTGAAGGATATAAATTATTCAAAAACAAGAGAAAGAATAGAAAGGGAAGTTGAGTCACACTATATGTAAAATATACTGTATATATTCCTGCACAGAAATACAGAAGGATAAGATTGGTTGTCCCATCGAGAGCATCTGGGTTCATATAACTGGGGCAAAAACAAAAGGAACATGGTAGTTGGAGTCTATTACTGACCAACAATCAAGTAGAAGATGCAGATGAAACCTCTGAAAAACAAAACTGCAAGAATTTCTAAGGGACACAATGAGGGTGACAGAGGCAGAGTTGAGCATTTCTCACATTTCAGTCGTATTGCCTGTTTTGTAAAACTGTCTTATTTTAGTATAAATAAAAGAAGCCGAAATAATGCAAGTGAAAAGTTGTGTCCTATTTAGTCAGCACATGCTGTTTTATCAATGGTGCTTTTGTCCAATATACTTGCAGCCTCTTATTCCAGGGACAGATTCATGGCCTGCAACAACTAATTACACATGATACACAGAAGGAAAATACTGTAATGCACATTGACATTCTAAATGGTAAAAAGGGCAAGAAGATTGAGCATATGTCCCAAAGTAGGGCCACTGATGGCTAATGTGACATCCGACAGAAGATACAATGCACTGAAAGGGCTTGGGGTCATTTGTTGACTCTCCTGCTGCCTGAAATTCAATGCATTCTAGCTAAATGTTGAAGGCATCTTAAGACTGTAGACAGAATGGATACACACTATTGCCTCTATGCTGCTAATGTCTCAGACATGCACCAGTGAAGATGACTTCAATATTTTCCAGCTTAATAAACAGAGAGCAGAAGAGAAGGAATTTAGTAAGAGATTTTAAGATTAATACCATGGAGAATAGGAGTTCTTCGGCCACAGTTCTATAACGGAGCTACCATTGGGTTAAAAGCAGATAATTTTGTCAGACCTTTACATTGCCAGAGTTTTGGAATAAGGCAGCCAAATAAGTGGTCAAGTCAAAAAAGGTATGTATTCATCTTCCAGCTGTACCTTAGCATTCATTTAAAAAATTGCCTCTTGGCACTTTCACTTGTCCAGTGCTGTCATGTTCCAAAAGAAAGTGGGCAAAGCAACAATTCCAAGGATGGAATAAAGATGTCAGCCATTCACTTGTGCTTTGAAAAAAACAACAACAACCTTTAGAGACCAAAAATATTGCATTCATTTTTGGGTCCCTGTGGACTCGAATGGTTTATGCAGAAAGGGTGCTAGGCATTCTAAATACTAAAGGCATCAAATAAGAGCATTTACCTCCACATTTCCGCCACTCTGCACTCAGAACAGGACATGGCACATGGCAATGTAATATAAAACACTTAAAACTGGTTTTCATCATCCCCTTAGAACTGCAGAGCTGGAAAGCACCCTATGGATCAGCAAATCCAGCCCATGCCAAGGAGGGGCATTTAACTCCCAATCTCTGGCTCTGCAACTAGAGACCTAAACCAGTGGTTCTTAACCTTTGTTACTTGGATGTTTTTGAACTGCAACTCCCAAAAACCCCAGTCAGGACAGCTGGTGGTGAAGGCTTCTGGGAATTGCAGTCCAAAACTCCTGAGTAACCCAAGGTTAAGAACTAGTGACCTAAACCACTGAGCTATCCAGAAGTTATCCTTGTGTTGACAAAAAGAAAAACAAATTGAAAAAGAACAAGTCTGGGTGTAGCATTGGTTGAACCTTTAAGCTGTCACAATTTAATGTTCAAATGCATTAAAACTACAATAATGCTGAAAACAAGGAAGAAACTCTCCACAGCTGTTAGCAAGGGTGACACTGGTTACCCAAATCAATCTGGCAGTTTTGCGGAAAAACCTCAAGTGTCATGTCCAGATGACACAAAGAGACACGGTGCTAAATATGGTGTTCTCCATGTTATGAGAACAAGGTGCATTCTGTTGGAGATGATTGGGCTCAACTCAGCTTACACTGAAGACGAGGCATATCTTTAAATGGGGAGCAGACAAAAGGGCCCTCCAGTGATTTCCTAAATTCTCCTTGACCTGTTCTGAGCCATACTGGCCTGCTCATTCCTAGACTGACTTTCTTAGGGCTGCTGATGTAGGTTCTGTACCTTCTCACAGTTGCTTCTTTATCCTCTCAGGGAAAGGACAGAGGAGATATCTTGCCTTTGTTCTCAAGAGGTGAAAGGGCAGCAATGGCTCCCTGCACCTCTGTCTGAGTTAGCTAGAACTAGGATTCCCATTACCGTATTTTTCTGTGTAGAAGATGATACTTTTCTCTAAAATATTTAGATTAAAAATTTAGGGTCGTCTTATACATGGAAGTAAAGAGGTACATCGCAAGAAAGTGCAAGGGAAAAGCAGGAATCATCAAAGCAATTCATCAAAGTAATTCCTGCTTTCCCCCTCCACTTTCCTTGCAACAAAGCACTTTCTTCCCAAGAAACTGGAGGGGGAAAGCAGGAATCAAAGTGCTTTGAACCCTGCCTTTCCCCTCCACTTTCTTGCGAAGAAAGAAATTCTGGGTTAGAAAAGGGGGGCGTCTTATACATGGAATATCTTATACATGGAAAATATGGTATATTTCCTGTTCCAATGTATTTCTTTAATAAACCCTCTTCCTTTCTTAATGTGTGAAGTTTCAGTGTGTTTTCTTTCCAAAGGAGGAAGTGTGCTCTGCTAACCATTATGCTTTGCAGATGCTGAAAACATGCTGTGCTTAACGCATTGAGCCTCTCTGGTTTTTGTACTCCTTCTCATATCCACCTCTGCAAGGCCCAGCCTCAAGGGACACAGGGAAATTTCGCTTCCCTTTCCTACTAACTTCTCATATCATCTGCACCTGGAAAAAACTGATTAATTCTAATTAAGTTGTTGAAACAAGTCGATTCCACATCATTGTTGGTGTAGCAGGCTTGTTTCGACTAACCATAGTTAAGATTTATGACAGTTTAGGGTTCAAATGGCATTGTTACTAATCTAAAATGGAAGCAGAACTTTCTGATCTTCTTGTAACTGTACTCAAGAAGAGAGGGAAGTGCCTAAGGCTCACAGGGGCTTCTTTTTGTAATGTTGAACCATAGTTTAATTATCTCTGCAAGCAGCTAACAACTGTGAAGAATGTTAATAGGACTCAAGTATATAGTTAAGTACTATTTAGATCAAGGGAGACGCACCCTTTTTTGGACTACACCCACTATGAAATTCACTGTGCCACTGGGCTAATTTTAGGAGTCTCAGGGTACAAAGACAGCAGTCACACCGCTGCCCATTCTTAGTCAGGCAGTCTGCCCATGCACAAGACTCCCATAACTTGTTGATGGGGCATGACTGTTGGATTACACTATTTGGGCTGTTCATCAGTGGTGATTGTCAGGTGAAAACATGCCTTGGCACAGCAAGTATTTCTTTGAGATTCCTCCCCCTTAGAATAAGAACGTGGAAAAGTTAATTTTTCGATTGCAACTTCCACAATTAACCAGCCAGCATGGCCACTGCTCTTTTCGTAGCTGTTTGCTGTCAATGTTTGTTCAGTCTCCTGCTACATTGGCATTGTCTCTTCCCCTTGATTAGGGCTTTTCTCTCCTTCACAGTATTTTTCTAGGATGGTGGAATTATAGCACCATATAGCAAATTCATCTGGCTATGTGTTCATGTCAAAAAAAGGCAGATGAGGCTAATCTCAAATGTCAACACTGATTCTGAACAAGGTATGTGAGTGCTCTGAGGAATATGAGTACAGTATATATGTAACCAAGACCTTTCTCCTCAGACAGGCTCTCTTTTAAATGACTGGTTGGCCAAGGGGATTTTTAGAAAAGGGATTATTTTGCTCTGTTATTTTGCTTGTGTTTTTAATCTCGTTCTTTTTACGAATTTTAATATGCTCTCTAATGCTTTTTAAATATTGGAATTGTTTATTACTTAGCTTTTATCTTTCTTTCTTTTAATACTGTAAGCCTCCGTGGATCCTTTATTTTAATATTTAACATTTTAATTAATTAATTAATTATACATGCAACCACTGCCATCTCTTTCAAAGTGATCCTTGGTGGGTGTAGGGAAGCACCACATTTTGAGCAAGTATTTACTAATCAAACTGTCCACAAAAACCATTCTCGCCCATTGCTGCCCTACTAGACTAGAGCATATGTGAAAGAAGGGGCTCTTCCCCCCCCCCACTCACCACCCTACTTATGAATATTCACAGCAAAGTTTCAGATGGCATAGATTGGCACAGGTCCACTAAAGTCATCTGTTTGGCCATTTAAAAATCCGCAGTTTTCCTTTGAATAAGTACCTTCTGTCTTGCATCTTTAATATCTTTTTAAACACAACCACACAGGGGTCCCTTGGTCCCCTTATATTGTAAGGCTTCAAAGGCTCTTCTTAAGCTTCCATTGTGAGGAAACAAATACTGTACTTGAATGCAATAAAAAAAGCCATGCATACAAGTAAGACATTGAAGCAATACACGCTGTAAGAACAAGGAATAAGATTTTGAGTGCTGTTTAGAAAAGATTTCAAACAGAAATCATGGCCTAGGGATAACCAATATGCTTTGTGTTACTGGTATTTATGAAAATGCACTTCTGGATATATTTATCTTAAATGTTGTGTAGCCATGTTATATACCTTGAAACAGGATATTGAGTTTCAAGTTTAAACACCCTTCTGTTCAAAGAAAATAGCAGTAATATTATTTCTTTCAGAAATGGAAAAAACTGGATGGGCAAACTTACGGTCATATTTTTGTTCGCTTGATTGCTTTTATGTGCTATAGTTATATTACATATCCTTGTTACACAAAGCATAGCTTGTTCTTTTGTTGTTTAGTTGTTAAGTTGTGTCCGACTCTTTGTGACCCCACGGACCAGAGCACGCCAGGCTCTCCTGTCTTCCACTGCCTCCAGGAGTTTGGTCAAATTCATGTTGGTAGCTTCGATGACACCGTCAACCCATCTCATCCTCTATTGTCCCCTTCTCCTCTTGCCTTCACACAATACCAGGGTCTCTTCCAGGGTCTCTTCTCATGAGATGGCCAAAGTATTGGAGCCTCAGTTTCAGGATCTGTCCTTCCAGGGAGCACTCAGGGTTGATTTCCTTTAGAATGGATGGGTTTGTTCTCCTTGCAGTCCACGGTACTCTCAGGAGTCTCCTCCAGCACCACAATTCAAAAGCATAAATTCTTCGGTTGTCCGCCTGCTTTATGGTTCAGCTCTCACTTCCATACATCACTACTGGAAAAACCATAGTGTTGACTATGCAGATCTTTGTTGGCAAGCTGATGTCTCTGCTTTTTAAGATGCTGTCTGGGTTTGTCATCACTTTCCTTCCAAGAAGGAGGCGTCTTTTAATTTCATGGTTGATGTCATGATCTGCAGTGATTATGGAGCCCAAGAAAGTAAAATCTGTCACTGCTTCCATATCTTCCCTTTCTATTTCCCAGGAGGTGATGGGACGAGTGGACATGATCTTAGTTTTTTTGATGTTGAGCTTCAGACCATTTTCTTGTGCTCTCCTCTTTCACCCACATCAAGAGGTTCTTTAATTTCTCCTCACTTTCTTCCACCAGATTGGTATCATCTGCATATCTGAGGTTGTTGGTATTTCTTCCAGCAATCTTAATTCTGGTTTGGGATTCCTCCAGTCCGGCTTTTCGCATGATGTATTCTGCATATAAGTTAAATAAGCCAGGGGACAATATAAAGCCTTGACGTACTCCTTTCCCAATTTTGAACCAATCAGTTGTTGCATATCCAGTTCTAACTCTTGCTTCCTGTCCCACATATAGCTTTCTTAGGAGGTAGAAAAGGTGGCCAGGCACTCCCATTTCTTCACCATATTTTGCTGTGGTCCACGCAGTCAAACGCTTTTGTGTAGTAAATGAAGCAGAAGTAGATTTTATTTTTGGAACTCTCTGACTTTCTCCAAAATCCAGTGCATATTAGCAATTTGGTCTCTAGTTCCTCTGTCCCTTCAAAATCCAGCTTGTACTTCTGGGAGTTCTCGGTCTACATACTACTGAAGCCTGCCTTGGAGGTTTTTGTGCATAACCTTGCTAGCATGTGAAATGAGTGCAATTGTACAGTAGCTGGAGCATTCTTTGGCACTGCCCTTCTTTGGGATTGGGATGTAGACTGATCTTTTCCAGTCCTCTAGCCACTGCTGAGTTTTCCAAACTTGTTGGCATATTGAGTGTAGCAACTTAACAGCATCATCTTTTAAGATTTTAAATAGTTCACTTGGAATGCAATCACCTCGACTGGCCTTGCTGTTAGCCTTGCTTTCTAAGGCCCACTTGACTTCACTCTCCAGGATGTCTGGCTCAAGGTCAGCAGCCACACTATCTGGGTTGTTTGGGACATCCAGATCTTTCTGGTATAATTCCACTGTGGATTCTGCCACCTCTTCTTGATGTCTTCTACTTCTGTAGATCCCTACCATTTTTGTCCTTTATCATGTCCATCTTTGCACAAAATGTTCCTTTAATATCTCCAATTTTCTTGAACAGATCTCTGGTTTTTCTCTTTCTATTATTTTCCTCTGTATCTTTGTACTGTTTATTTAAGAAGGCCCTCTTGTCTCTCCTTGCTATTCTTTGGAAGTTTGTATTCAATTTTCTGTAACTTTCCCTATCTCCCTTGCATTTTGTTTCCCTTATCTTCTCTGCTATTTTTAAGGCCTCGTTGGACAGCCACTTTGCTTTCTTGAATTCCCTTTTCTTTGGGATGGTTTTTGTTCCTGCCTCTTGTACAATGTTACGAGCCTCCACCTATAGTTCTTCAGGCAATCTGTCCACCAATTCTAGTTCCTTATATCAGTCCTTCAATTCCACTGTGTATTCATAGGTGGGGTATAAATAAATAAATAAATAAATAAATAAATAAATAAATAAATAAATAAATAAATAAATAAATAAATAAATAAATAAAAAAATAAATAAATAAATAACTAAATAAATAAATAAATAAATAAATAAGGGATTTGGTTTAGATTATACCTGACTAACCCAGTGGTTTTTCCTACTTTCTTCTGTTTAAGCTTGAATTTTTCTATAAGAAGCTGATGATCAGAGCCACAATGAACTCCAGGTCTTGTTTTTGCTTACTGTATAGAGCTTCTCCATTTTGGCTGCAGAGAATATAATCAATCTGATTTCAGTATTGCCCATCTGGTGATGTCCATGTGTAGAGTCGCCTCTTGTGTTGTTGGAAAAGAGTGTTTGTGATGACCAGCTTATTGTCTGAATTGAATTCGCCCATTCCCATCCATTTTAGTTCACTGACACCCAGGATGTCAATGTTTATTCTTGCCATCTCCTGTTTGACCGCATCCAGCTTCCAAAGTTCATAGATCTTACATTCCAGGTTCCTGTGCAGTATTTTTCTTTGCAGCATTGTACTTTCCTTTTATTTCCAGGGGCATCTACAGCTGAACGTCGTTTCGGCTTTGGCCCAACCACTTCATTAGCTCTGGAGCTACTTGTCCTTGTCCTCCACTCTTCCTCAGTTGCATGTTGGACGCCTTCCGACCTGAGGGGCTTGTTCTTTTAGGTATCATCTAAAAGTTATCTGTGTTCCCTTTAAAAGGATAAATTGCCTTCATTTTCAAATCATTGACTTTCTTCAGTGTTTAGACTAAATTATCCCACCTTCTGTACTTGAAAAATCCTTAAATTCCCACTGGTGATCAATCATAGAGAAAGTTCCACCATATTCAAAATGCTTCATGTAGTAAAAAATATGCTAATATTTATTTAAGCAACTGCTGTGAATTTGGGTTCTCATCTCTACAAGTCTGCTTACTTTAGGACTTGATCATGAATTCTTTTCACACTGCCTGAAGTGGGAGGTTGCGTTTTTTGGGGGAGGGGGGTGCAAAGCGAATAAAGAATAGGATGGCTAAAGGTCAAGCGTTGTAATGCTGCTGTGAGCTACAGTACTCATGTGATTATGTGCCCTTCTCAGATGCCATTTTGATTAGTTTTCAAGTAATATATAAACTGCTTTTCTGTGAGAGTAGCTTGCCCTTGAAAAATGCTATCTCACTTCTTGGCTGACAGCCTTCGGTGTTTTAGAGCGTTCCCTTCAGAATGCCACCCTAGACTGTATCTTAATGTCAGATGTTCTGATGACCAAGACTTTTACAGGAGGGGGTTATGTTCGAGAGGGTGGTGCTGTCTGAATCTGTTCATTTCCCTCAAGGTTTGTAGAGAAAGGGAAAAGGGAGCTGACATGTTAGCCAGTAATACAATTGTAAGGTTCAAGAAACCCTAACGTCTCTTTCTTCTAAAAATTCACTATTAATCTATTCTTGTGGCTGGACACATCCTTCTATTTCTCCATAGACTACTATGGACTACAAATCCTCAGGGCTTGGATAAAGAGCAGGAGAATTCTTTTCATCTTCTTTCTTTTGTTGTTGCTGTTTTCTGTGGGGGTTTTTCAAAATGACTGGCTTAACACAAATAGCTCTTATGTACCCAGATTTCTTTGTTCCATTTTCTTCACCACAAAAAGAGGCAGAAACCTGTATTATCCTGCCCCTGGTGTCAAAGACTGGCCAACTGCTACGAATTCTCTACAAAAATCTCAATTTTAAATTTAATTTTTTTCCCTGCTTTCTGAATTGTTGCACTGCTATGCAGTGATTAACTTAACTGTGCCAGTATAATATATTATGGATTCTATACATAACCCTTATTAGACCTAGTGAGTAGTTCTGAAACCTGAATATGGGCAATGTGTGAGGAGAGGAGGCACGCTAGACTAACCCCATCCTGTCATCATTGCCATCACCACGGATTCGAACTGCTGATCTTTCGACCTTGCAGCCCAGCTCATGAAGGGTGGCAGTCTGAAATGGAGAGCTTCATTTTTGTGTGGGAGAAGAGCCTCCTTCATGAGATATTAGCATCCCCAGTTCCTTTCTTGAACGTATGCCTTTTTTTGCCTTCTCATTATCTTTCATAACTTATAAAAATCTCTCCAACCAAATATCTGGGGTTTTAGCTCAGAGGGTTTGTGGTACTAAAACCAGGTCCTGCCTTGAGCAGCTACTGGGTGTTTTGGTATTTTTGTGTGGCAGCAGCTCTACCTTGCAAGGTAGGCACAGTGGTTCTACGTGCCCAACCTTGTGGGGTTTTAGACTCCCTGAAAGCACTACCAGGCAGATTCCCTAATCATCCCCATTTTTTACCCTCCTGGGTTCACCCACTTCAGGATACACATGGCACTGTAACTCATTCACTAGTGAGGGACTCCCAGAACCCAAGCAACTGTCACCGTAACCTCCTTATCTTTTTTTTATATAAACTATGCACAGATGTCCGTGCTATGTCTCTAGTACCACATTTGTTGTTGTTGCGCCTTTCAGTCAGTTTAAGCTGCAACATCAGAAATTTAATACTTTAGTGAGAGATAGAAAGACGGGACATCACAACTCTATTGACAGGCCATCTCTGCTCTAGATCACACGCTCACGAACAGACTGAATAAGGAAAGGGAAATAAGTTGATTAGATGAGAGAATTTGGCAGCCTTATCTCCAAAGTTTTAGGTTAAGTAGATTTCACTACAGGTCCATGACTTTTAAGTCCTCACTCTTCAGCCTTTGAGCTGAATGTTAGTTGGTCAGAAACAGAACTTGAATAAATGTACACTTTAACCTACATTTTTTTACCTAGAATCCCCACAGTCTTGTACAGTGATGGAGCAGATCTTGTTGAGTGCAAGGAAATAACTGGGCAGGAGTCAGACTCCCTCAGCATCCTACCTTCCCAGGCTCTGCACTTAGGTAACAGTGTGTCAGCCAGCACATCAGCAAGGATTATGAAGGTAAAAGGTAAGGTAAAGTTTCCTCTTGACAAATGTCCAGTCATGTCCGACTCTAGGGGGTGGTGCTCATCCCCATTTCCAAGTCATAAAGCCAGTGTTTGTCCGTAGACAGTTTCTGTGGTCACATGGCCAGCACAACTAGACATGGAATGCTGTTACTTCCCACCATGGTGGTATCTATTTATCTACTCACATTTTTAGCATGCTTTTGAACTGCTATGTTGGCAGGAGCTGGGACAAGTGATGGGAGCTCACTCCGCCGTGTGGATTCAAACTGCTGATCTTTCGACCTTGCAGCCCAGAAGCTTTGTGGTTTAAAAAACCAAATCACTTATTTCATTGCTATGGTTAGTTTGAAGTTTGGGGCCTTTCATTACAAAAACACTGTTCCTAAATGTTTTCAAAAAGAGAAAATAACTATTGTTGGCAATGTTTTTAGCAGAAGGGGCCACTGAAATGGTTTTGGCTACCTGCATGTGTCCCCCAAGCCAAAACTGTCCTGCCCTTGCTCTACAGGTTGAATTCTAGTCATATAAGAAACAAATAAACAAACAAACAAACAAAACTTCAGGAAAAACTTCATAACTGTTAGAGCAGTACAACAATGGAATCAATTACCTCAGGAGGTGGTGAGCGCTCCAATGCTAGAAGCATTTCTGAGAAAACTGGACAACCACTTATCAGATCTGCTCTGATTTAGATTTCTGTATGGAGCAGGTTGTTTGGACACGAGGGCTTTATAGACCCCTCCCAACTCCATTATTCTATGATTTTTATGAAAATAAAAATGGATGTCAATCCTCTGAGAAGTTGTCCAGAGGTTTGGGGTTTGGTGTCTTAAGTGCAAGGATGACACCCAGCTCTATCTCTCCTTTCTATCTAATCCCAAGACAGTTGTTTCAGTACCAAATCAGTGCCTGCTACCAGTAATGAACTGGATGAGGGTGAATATACTGATGCTTAATCCAAGCAAGGCAGGGGTACTC
The DNA here is from genome assembly GCF_051106095.1 of Pogona vitticeps. NCBI lineage: Eukaryota > Metazoa > Chordata > Lepidosauria > Squamata > Agamidae > Pogona > Pogona vitticeps. Next base: position 226,120,313 of record NC_135783.1, on the reverse strand, counting down.
CTAGTCAGTAAAAGGCAAATCAGGGAATAGGGTTTTAGCCTGTACTGGATGATGTTATACTTGCCCTGAAAAAAAAAGTTGTGCTTCTGGATTCGTTCCTGAGTCTGCATATCCAGGTCTTGGTGGTAACCAGAGGTGCATTTACACAGTTGAAACTAGAATACCAGCTGTGCCCATTCCTGGAGAGGTCTGAGCTGGCCACAGCGGCACACACCTGTTTCAACTACTTAATGCACTCTATGTGGGGATGCCTTGAAACATCACTGAGCCCAACAGTGTAGTAGCCAGATTGTTAACTGGAATTTCCTTTCGAAACAGCTCTGGCTGTGCTGGTTCTTACCTATACTGTAAAGCCCTAAATGACTTGGGTCCAAGCTGTCTAAAAGACCTCATGTCCCTTTATGAGCCTGTCGTTTTTAAAACCATCAAGGGAAGCTATTCTCTCATTCTCACCACCCTTACATGTGTGATTGGGAGGGAAAAGAGAGGGCCCCCTCTGTCACTGCTTCCAAACTGTGGAACTCTTTCCCACAGGAAGGCAAACTGGCCTCTTCTTTGCTGTCATTCCAGAAACTGGTAAAGACCATTCTCTTCAGGCAGGTTTTTTCACAGGAACCTGCTGCCTAAGAGGTGGTTCTTAAACACAGGGTTGCTCTGCATATTTATCTGTGTATGTGTACATTTTTAGAATGGTGTTAAACTGTCTTTATCCACTAATTTTTAATTTGATGTATGTTTAATTATTTTTTAATTTTATAAAAATTTATTATTTCTTTTACAGTTTAGAATATTGTTTTTTTTTAATATTGTAAGGTGCCTAGAGGCCACTTGAAGAATAAAGTGGGGTACACATATTTTAAACAAACAAACAAACAAACAAACAAACAAACCTCTCCAGATGGATCCCTATGGAAAGAAGTCATAAGCTGGCTATGACATTATTTTTATCTCAGGAATTTTATTCCCCTGTCATACTATCAATATTACAATATTGCTATCAACTCATGTCTTTTTTTAAATTGTTGTTTTCTGAAATGTCTGTTAGATATTATTTTCTGATCTGAATTGTATTTATGCATTACAACCTTAACAGTAATAGCTAGAATCCAAAAATGCTTACATAGGCCAATGAGTAACTCACAGGAGCAGATTGCTGCCCATTAAGGAGTTGCTATTTGTCTTCCCCTTCAAGTGCCAGTTGTGTGGCTTAATGAGCAACAAGGAACACAAGTGGTGACTCCTTAATTAGTGACAATTTTCCAATGTGATCTCTGCTGTTGGGCTTACACTGGCATATGGAAACAATAGGATTCCGATCACTCAGAAGTGTGTATGTATGTGTAACAGATAAACAGATAAAGAGGTTTGTGATCCTCGTTTCTTGACTGAAGTATTGAGTCTCTCTGACCATTTGCAGTTGTTAAGAAATTCCCAGCAGTGTTACTGGGAAGGCTGCTTCCCTCCTTCATTCTATCAGAGTGTAAGGAGCTTTTTTTAAGTATTTACATAAATTTATTTCCATTCTCAACAGGTCTTGTGCTCAACTTGGTTCAATGATTTTCAAAAGCACTTGTCTAGAATATGGATGAAAGGATTAGAGTGCAAAATAATGGAAATGTGCATAAACGGGCAAGGGTGAATTTAAAACTGGGGTGGTAGGACTTGAGGTTCTGCACAGCCATTTCGGAGTAGCCAGCCTTCCTTCTTCTCTTAAAAAAACACACCCTAGAATAACTTTAGTATCTGTTAAAAGCAATATGATTATCTCAACACCTTCAGTTATTTCTCCTCCTCTTCCTTCTCTAGTTTTACTTGTTAGAGAAAGATCTTTTTACCCAAGTGAAGCAAGCATATTTAAGAACGAGCTTGAAAAAAGTCAAGAGAGGAGGAGAAAATACCGGCTTTCACTCACTGTAAAGAGAGTTAATATAACACCTCTAAAGCTAATGTGAAAGCTTACAAAAGACTAATACTTTAATAAAGTATATTCACTCAGAGATAATTCCCACTTTGTTGAGTGGGTTTTCTTGCTAGTAAGCATGTTTATAATTGCATTCTAAGTATCAGTTTGTTGGCTGTCGTGGGCTTTCATTATCATTATATCTGCTCCTCTGACAGGTATGAAGAGATGTGGTTGCACTGTGCAGGCTTTGTAATGGACAGCAAGTGAATTGTTGATGTCTGTGTGACAAGTTGAAGTATGTAACTATTTGCACTTCTGGATGGGCCATTTGTATTCCTTTAAGGTCCTCTTTAAGCCCTGATCCCTGAAGTTTCTCCCAACTTCCAGATGATACTCTTCTTATCTCTGTGGACTTGTTCTGTGCTGAGGTTAAAGGTGCAAAGTTGATGGACCCCCTTGAGGATTATTCAAGTCCAAGAAGATGTCATCAAACCCCACATGACATAAGTCTAGATAATTAAAATGTCATCAGGGGTTCTCCTGTAGAGAGAAGAAAATTTGAAGGAAAGGAATGGAGAATCCTTAGTACAGGTCTTGGCCAATATCCATTGGTGCCATCCCACTAGTGGAAATATATCTAGTAGAAATGGGAAGGATTCAAGAGAATTATTTCAATGGAAGAAGTGTTGGATCCAGCAGACCAGGAGAAGATGAACGGCCCCATAGTAAGTCCCTGTGCATGCCAGAAACTGTCCCTGGAGGCCTTGGAAACCCTCCAGATTGATTGACAGTTAACCAATAATTATTATGCTCAACCATAGATGCACAAAGTATGGAGGCTTTCAGGTTCTACCGAACTCTTCATGTAGCTAAATAGTTTTAAAAAACTGGGGGGGGGGGGGAGAGAGATGAAATCCAAACAAAGACCAGCTAAGAACACCCATCAACCACAGTGACAGATCATCTCCCCCCTTATCACAACAATACACCCATAACAGAATGGTCAATTGACTAAATGGGTGGGATATAGATACAATAAATAAATAAATAAATAAATAAATAAATAAATAAATAAATAAATAAATAAATAAATAAATAAATAAATAAATAAATAAATAAATAAATAAATAAATAAATACACCCTGATCACCATAATCACCCAATCTACTGAAAAGGACATAAAGGTGATCCCACAGCTACAAATACTCATTACTCAACTATCCCATACACTACACCAGAACACAGAGTTCTAACTCCTGTCCTCTGAAGATGCCGGCCACAGAGACTGGCGAAATGTTAGGAAGAAAAACCTCCAGAACACAGCCAAACAGCCCGAAGAACCTACAACAACCAAAGCTATAGCTGTTTTGTTTTGGTTTTGTATTTTATCTTTTGTTTGTTTGGTTGGTTTTAGTAGCATAGAAGACCAACATAGAAGAGGGGCAGGGGGGAGACTAAGAAAGTTCCAATGCAACTGTCAGTATTTAGCCTCTTTCCCCAAGAATTACTTTTTCCACTATTCAGGCAAGCCCTGAAGCTTCTAGAGCTTTCTTGGGATTCAGTGACAGTTTCTCCACATGCTTCCCTATTTAGCAGCTGCCTGTAAGACACACACTCCAGTTTTTGTTAAAATGTGCTGTCTGAGAATTCTTTCACCTCAGTTGAGTGGGTCAGTTCACACATCACTAGTATCAGTCTTCCATGAGCACTCCTCCAAGGAGGTCAGGCTGAACTTTTAGCTTCACAGCTGCCCTGTGATGTGGATTAGGCTGGAAACATTGAGTTGCTCAGGTCCATGCAGAAAACCTCAACACCAGTGATAGATTTGAATGTGGAAATCTCACAATCCCATAAAGTTCTACTGCTTACTATTAACGATTATTCGCTAATAATGGCATTCCAGCTGGCTTAAAAGATGAGTTGCCATAATACATACATACAAGTTGTTCCTACTGGAATTCTACAGTATAATGTACTGTGGTTTGTCACAATACATATCTGAGAAACAAATACTGCCACATAAACACATTTCCTTGTTCAAGTTTGTTTTAATCTTACAGAGAGAAAACAAGACAGAATCAATCACTCAAGACAAGATAAGCATGTTTTGTACTTTCAATGTTCCTTCACTTGCCTCTTGATTAGCTTAAATTTCTGAGGATTTCATTTGTTTTGAAAGTGTGTTCTTTACCGTAGAGAAATGGACACTTAAATAGAAATGGACCAATCACTGAACACCTATTACACAATTCAGGTAACACGGGAAGTACTTTAAAGGATTCTAATGTAGTGAGGAATTTGAATGATATCTCAATGAAAAAAAATCTACCTGAACTACAAACAAATCTGTAGAAAGGAATGAGTGGAGAGTGAAGGCTTTAGCAAAACAATGTGGGGAAAAAACCCTGGTAAAATATGAAACATCCTCACCAATTATTTGTTCAGAATAGGTAATGAGCTATTGTTTTAAAATATAGCCTTAAAGCCTGTGAAATAAAAATTAAACAAATCAGAAAATTATTTACAGTCATTTTATGAGCTTTGTAGCAGACAATTTCCATAACAAACAGCCCAGCCTCACATCTGTTTAGTAGCACTTAGCCAGTGAACAGCAATTACAAGTGGAAATTCTATCATCAGCTACAATTAGTTTACTAATTTTATTGAAATAATTATTATTGTAGTGTGTTGTGTACTAGGCTTTTAGAGTATCTCTAACTGTGCTGAGCAACACACGTAAACAGATATGTGGAGCTTAATGGTACAGTACAGGAGTTTCTGTAGTGCATACAATTATGTGCCTGCCATTATTTAAAAAAAAATACATTTCTTTTCACCTTATTGCATGGTTTGCTAAAACTACTGCACCTTTCCGAATGAATTGTGCACTGTTGTGAATCCTGATCCTTCCTAATCCTGAACACCAGGAAGAGCAGAGGGTAAAAATATGGGCCGATTCCTCTCACATCTATTTCACATCTACTATCAGTACTGTATCTTCTGCCATTTCCACTACAAGGAAATTGTCAAACTGCTAGCCTGCAGTTCTTGTCTATCTCCCTTCCATGTGTGCTTCAGACCGTACTCAACATAGCTGAAAACTAGGGATGTGCACTAGCACCAGGATTCAAAATTCAGAATTACAGTCCTTCGGATTCAGTATTTGGAATTTTTAAAAATCTGGAATTTCCAGATATCAGGAACTCCATTACAATCAATATGAATACTATATATTCATTATCCCCCCCCTTTTTTTAAAAAAAGCAGGCAAAACATTTTTAAAAGATGTTGCTGTGTCCTTTGACACCTTCCCTAGTGATTGTGCCAAACAGAAAGAGTGCACACCAACAGCCAGCAGTGCCGAGGTAATAGGAAATGACTGCAATGGGCATAGTGATTGAACCCTGAACAGCAGGAATACCCAGCATTGGAGAAGCAAAGGACAGGTTGCACTGGGGAGTGAGCAGATGCTCTGGGCAGCCCAACTGGAGAAGCAGGTAGCCTGTGGTGGGTGGGAACTGTGCCAATGGAGGCAGTGAGTGAGCGAGCACAACCTTGGAGTAGCAATTGGAAGAATGAAAGAGGCAGAAAGAAGGAGCACCTACATGAAGCATGGGATACCTCGCACTGAGATCAGAGTGTGTCATTCTCTCTCACTTAAAGGGATCTTCTGGGAAGCCCAGCAATGATAGGTTGACCTTAAGGAAAATAAAGGTTTTCTACAGATCCAGGTTCCAGGAGTGTGTGATGTGGACTGACAATGTCCCTTGCCTGAGAGAACTCTCTCTCGCACACATTGGGCACACTAGTGGGTGGGCAGGACAGCAGTCCCACTGCCGCCTTGGCAAGACCTCCCCAAACAGATTCCTTCTCAGCCCAGCAAGATAATGGTCTTTTTTGGCTTTCAGGGCTCCTGTGTTTATTCCTTTACATCTGCCTCTCTGCCATGTCTTCCTCTGTGGTGGTGTCTCTGGAGGACAGTCCCCTGGCAAGACAGTGTCCCAGAAAGCTTGCCCTGTTTTTACAGGACTTGAGCTCTAGAATACAACAGTTGGTACTGCTGTTTGAAGTAAGGCTTTGGTGGCCTGGAGAAACACACAGGAGAGCTCACTGAGGAAAAACACTGGGGGATGGGGAAGAGGAGAACAGACCGGGGAGGAAAAGTGCAGGGCAAGTAAGAGTGCCTGTCGTCTCCTCTTCAAGCCACATACACCAGTGTGGTGAGATATATGTTAGATAATAACCTTTCAGCATTCTTTATAAACAGTGGCTAGCCAGTCCTGGCAAGGGTTCCTGTTTCAAGCACCTTTTTCCTTTGCTCCAACAGTTTGTGCAAAGAAAAAAAAAAACAAATAAACCCTTAATAATTTAAAGGAGGGGAGAGAGGGAGAATTAAAGCAGGACTTCTTGCTGCTTTTTGAATACTGACTGGCATTCTGAAATGTTTAGAGTTTAACTGGGTACAATGAGTTCAGTTGTTCAAACAGGCTAATACGGAAAGAGATGGCATCTTTTTCGAACCCTCTAAAGTTCTTTGTCAGTGATTATCTCCACTCCCCAAGCCTCTCTTGCACGCATCTGTGACAAAAGCAGCAAGTGTCCATTTTCAGGTAAAGTATGGAAGCCGGCAATGCCCCTTTGACTGCTGTTAAACAACCGCATTCTTCCCAAAGTTACAGTGAGCGAGTTTAATTATGGTTCATTAACCCCCAGCTCAACTTCTCATCCCTAGGCGCCCTCGTGGTGCTCCAGTCAGCCATGTGTCACACGCCTCGCAGGAATTTCCCTGTATCGATGCAGATATTCTACACACATGTAAGAGCGCAAGCTCCATGACACTGGCAAATGGAAACAAATGACAGTTAATCATCTCCCAGAGTAAATTTTCCCCTCAAATGAAAGAAATGGAGATCATCTAATCCTTTTCCCCTCAGGACAGAGGCATTCCATTACAGCCTCGGCAGTGCACCTCCTTCGGTGATGTCTCCCCCTGCTGTGTTTGCCCTCTGGTCATTGGTTTCACCTGTAAACAGTTCACTGCCACTGCTGACTCTACTAAACATCTTTGTACTTCAATCTGCATTTTATGTGAACTCTGGAGCTATTAGCCACTTATATCAACAGGGCTGCTCAGCCTCGGAACATTTATGGCTCCCCTGCTTGGTTTAATGTTTCTGCCTTAGTACCATAATATTATTAATAGTCACAGGGCACAATAAAAGAAAATTAAGTGTTTATTTGGCTTAGGCTTTAGCCACTCTACCTGCAGCCTTTTTCCATTACATTTGCACATAAATGAAAGCACACTTCAATTTTTGGATGCAAATCAGGTTTTTAACTTCCCTAATCATACTGTATTGTTTCCTGGTCATCTACTAGACCATTTTCTTTGTAATTGCACATTCTAGTAGAATACAGTAAATTAATAATACAAGCACAGAGAAAAAGGGATATTTATAATATGTCTTCAGGTCTACAAATACATGAAACTCTGCAGGAGCCCCAGCCTCACAATCTCTACCTCACATTGACCAATTTGCTTCTTACACCTATGGATCAGTCCTAAGTACATGGTAACACAAACTGTCACGCTTAAATGGCACAGGTTATATTTCTTTATTTATTAAGGTCTATGTGGTAGGGTGAGTGGAAGGAATAATCTTTCATATTGATTCAAAAGGAACTTTAAAAAAAGATTTACTGTGGAATACACGCAAGCGAGCTGAAAGGCTTTTTATGAAAATGCAATGGGTGGGCTCTGAACAATCTAAGAAACATGAGTTCATCTGCCTTCACAAACAGAGGCAGATACACTTTGAATTAGCATTGCCGAATGTCAATATTCTCAGCAAAATCTTTCAATTGTGATGGAGGAACTGCAACTGAACAATAACAATCCATCTCCTACTTCTCTGGCAGCTCAAAATGGAAATCTCTGGCACTCTCTTTTCTTGTTTTGATACTGTTACAATCCTGAGAGCAGTTGCTTAATCGGTATTGGATTTTAGATGGCTGAATGTCTTCCTTTTCCTTTATAGCAGCACCACCGCAAAAGAACGGCTCTGGCCCACTGACATGTAGTATTTCTTCCTCATGCCAGTCATTCAGCCATCTGTGCAATCCATTTAGTTCTTTTAACCATCCCAGAATGAGCAATTTGGTTTTTTTTCCTACGGGAATGCCCAGAACTCAGTAAAGATTTTGTTTTGAAGAAGCAAATCCAGTTGTCCATCTGGTGTCTAAAGCTACAGACCGTATTTTATGTAATCAAGTTTTGTGTGCACCTTCATGGGACCTTCTGTTTGCATGTTCACATTCAAATATTTACTTGACCTGCATACAAAAACCAAGAGCTAATTCTTGTTTCCCCATGTTGCTCCCTCCACCCACTTCAGAATGCACAGATCCAAAGCCAACTTTCAAGGTTTAAGGCATGGAGCATCCATGCTTTGCTGCCCTTCAGTGATTTCCTTGGGAGTTCAGGAGATTTGATCCTTAGTGTCTATACTTCTTTTGATAAGAGCTTCAACTGAGTATCAAAAGAATGTGCTTGTAGATTTCCTGAAATTTAGGTTGCATTGAGTTTTACTATATATCTCTCTCTTCTCAATCCTCCATTGTTAGGCAGTCTAATTTTATTGACCTATGCTAATACCAGTGATATAGGTAGTTGACTTCAGTCTCACAACTCATGCAGCAACTTGTACAAAACAAGGAAATTATTTGATTCCTGGGCTTTTAATCCTGTTCTGACATGGTATTTTTCACCAGTGCCAGGGATACCTTTGGCATTTGTAGATTGAAAGACAAAAGACTAAAATGGAATATCATACAAAACGTTGTGATATCTTCCATCAGATTTTCAACCTGCTATCACATCCCACATTTAAAAAATGTGACCTAATTTGCCTTCAAATGACACTAGGGTATAAAACAGTAGATAACAGCTATAGTTTGCTCCTAAATCAGCATGAAGGCAAGTACACCACAAGCAAATGTGATGGTGGATTTGTATGTTGCACAAAGGTAGGGGAATGAAAACTAACTCGTGCTTTTCCTTTTAAGGGTAAGGCCTCCATTCAAAGGCTGAGCAAAACCTCAGTGGAAAGGAAAAACATTTCTCCTCAGATCAACAACTATGCATCTCTGGATGGGGCATATGGGGCACCCTCCCTTTGGAATTTACATTTCAAAAGAACTGCAAGTCAGCCACATACTTCCCCTCCCTGTAGCTCTTTTTGTGCCTGTAGAAAGCTAGTCATCTCAAAAACACTAATTTTGGCCCTAGTCTATATCCTCTAGGAACAAAACAGCAGATGCTATGATCAATCAATTCTTACATCCTGATATACTGATATCACCCCCCAGTGACCTCTGCTAGATGAACTCCATGGGGCCTATAACTTTGTTTTGCATTCTTTTTGTTGTGGTCATTAACTAACTACAAATGAGCATTATCTTGACACATCTTAAAACAAGAGAAGGATGAGGAGGCAGAGTAAACTATTAGAATGACAAAGAGTAAGCATTTTTTAATCTTTGTAGGCAATCCTGAATTCATTAATGCCTGTTTAATTAATTAATGCATTCAACATTCACTGATAATAAAGCCCTGCATCTGGATAAAACAGAAGTTCAGTAACCGGGTGAACATGTAGCTCCCTATTAAAGTAAGTGGAATTATCAAGTGGGTGAACATGCAGCTCCCTACTAAAGTAAGTGGAATTATCAAGTTCACAGCAACTTCCAACTTCGCATTTTAATGGCGTCTTTCAAGTTGGATTCAGACTCACCCATGGAGAATGGAAGGTCTGCTTCTGCCTTTGGAAGAACACAGAGTTAGAAAAGACTATCACTACTAGATCACGGAGGCATGCTTTGCCAATTCCTCCTCCCATCCCACCTACTCCTAATCCTCAACACCACCTTCCACACTGAGATTCTTCAGGATCACATGGATTTGTACGGATGGAGCATGAAATGAACAAAGCTCCATTTCCTGTGATTCTGGCTCCAGCTTTCTACTTGAAGGTAAAATCATGTTGATACATACACCACCAGTCAGTGTCAGTTATCTCCATGAGCTTTGACAGTTCAGTCAGAACGACCATTAAGTCTTTCTGCTTTAGTGTCAATAGGGCTGACTCCAGATTCTGACAGGTTTCAACGGGATGTGTCCTTACTTTGGAATAACGCCTGCCACACGTGTAACTTATTTCCAGGTAAATATGTAGAGGATTGTAACTCTTTTAAAGCAATGCTATTTATTTACTTGTTGTGCCTGGAGGGAATTGAAAATTGCATTAAGGCTTAATCCTGCATACTACTTATGCAGAAATAAGGCCTACAGTATCTGTCCTAGATTTGACCTTGCAGCTGGCTACAAGATAAAAATACTTGGCTACTTAGTCCAGCCACATTCTTGTAAACTTCTAACAAACTCCATGATATATACTGGACGCTACCCACTTGCTCAGAAAGCCACTATGGGTTAATAGAGTACTGGATTAGGAATTAGGACCTAGATTCAGACTCTTGCTTGGCCATGAAACTTGATGACTTTTGGCCAGCCAGAGTATCTCACCCTTATGAGGTTAATGGGAGAATAAAGTGGGGAAGAGGAGATCTGTTTATGATACATTGAATTGATTTATGAAATGTGATATATAAATGTAACAAATGAACAATAAAAAATACATGCTGGCTAGAATCTTTCTACTTTGTGTATACAAGCATACACCAAAGAATATAAATCACTGTGGCAAATTGCTGCTAGTTAAGAAGTCAATTGTGAGTGTCATCAGTGTGACCTGGCGTGTGATGAGAAATGCAAGTATTGACTTCTTAATCAGGAACAATTTGCCATTGCGATTTGACTTATGCCAACATATGTAAATGACAAGATTCTGGCCATGCTCAGTTGAATATGTTCGTATTAGAGATGTGCATTAACTGACCTCCGACCCAGAAAAAAATGTCAAACCGGAATGGTTCACAGTTTAGTTTGTGATCTGTTTAGGCTATCCTGTTTTGAAAAACAAACAAACAAACCAACACAAAATGCCAAACTTTTTCCCCTTGGTGCTTCGTTTCTTTCAGTAAGGTGAGATGGCCAGCCCGCATTTAGCTGGGAGGTGGGTGCATGCTCAGTGGCAGTGCCCCAGCTACCCTGAAAGGAGTCCAGTTGCTGCCTTGACGTATGGCACCCAGGGAAGAGGAGTTAGTGGGGGCGCAACAGTGATGGTGAAACAGGAGCAGGTACCCCCCCCATGGGCATGAACCAAAAGACAAATGGCAAACCGGCAAACCACAAACTGGCATGAACCACCATTTTTAAGGTTATCTAGATTGCATAATTGGAAAGACAGTTCATCTCAGACCATAAAATACAGCTATATGACTAATATACGTCAACAGCTAACCGATGAATAATAATGGAAAAACCTTATAGAAAGAGAAGTACAATGTGGCTATATTTCAGCATTTACAACTACAGTGGAACCTCTACTTACGAACATCCCTACCTATGAGCAATCCAACTTACGAACAGCTCTGTTTGCACAATTTTGCTTCTACTTGCGAACGGAGCTTCAAGATATGAACAGAAAAAGGCAGGGGAAAAAAGGCGGGCAATTCAAATTTCTAACTATAGGTGGCGCAGAGGCTTCTTCTTTGTGCTGTAGCTCTTTCGGCAGTTATAGGGTGTGTGGTCGCCGGAGGCTTGGGAGAGCCTTCTGCTTCAGAGCGAGCCTGTGTGTGTGTCTGCAGGGAGGTAAGCTGCTGTTTTCTCCTTTTAAAAAACTGTTCTGGATGGGTTTTGGCTGGGGTGGGTATGTTTTTGTGTGTGTTGTTGGTGGCTTTTTTTTCTTAATGACTCAGCAACGGAGCTGGGTTAACTGTTTATTGTTGGAGTGTTTTCCCCTTCTTAAAACCTCAGTGCCTTCTGACCATGCTTGCTGTGTTCTTTTTATTTTGGAGGGTATTTTTTTTTCTTCAGCCAGAACAGATTAAATGGTTTTCAATGCATCCCTATGGGAAATGGAGCTTCTACTTCTGAATGTTTCAACTAACGAACATCTTCTGGGACGGATTAATTTCGTAAGTACAGGTTCCACTGTACACCCTAATTGCTTTCTCACTCTCATATTCATAAATACTCTCTGTGTGCATGTGTGTTTATCTCACCATTTTTATTACAAATGTACTAAAATTTGGGGATACAGAATATAAACCTTTTGTATTCTGCTTTGTGCCCTCCTTTTTAAAATAAAAAACACAACAAAGGAACAGTTTTATTGGTAAGCCATTTAAAGTAAATCTTTTCTCCATTTGTAGGAGAAAGATTAGCAGAATATTGGAAGTAGATTGTCTGCATCTCTCTTATCGTTTGATCTTATCACTTGACCTATATCTTGCAGCATTTTTTCACCTCGGTGCTTAGTAATGGAGAGTTTGGTACCTGTGTTTTCAGAACTTCCAAAACTTTTATCGCCTGTACTGGAAAAAGATAGCATGAGTTTTAACAATGTAAAGTTTTAGAAGAAGTATTTAGCACAATGCTTTTCTGTCCTAGTCAATGCTAGACGCCTAAGTGCCTGACTTGCTTCTTTGTGTCCACATTCTATAATGAGAGATGGTTCCAATATTTTGGGTGTCAAATTAGTAAAACGTTTGAGTGTCGTGCTGGTGGTATACCTCATGCAGGAGTGTAGGCTGTCTTTTGTGAAATTAAAAATCATAAAAATTTATCATTCACAAAGAAAGAGTGTGATAAAACCACTACATCATGAGGATTGCAAGAATTAGTATACGTGATCTTTCTTTGGAGCAGGAATCTAGCTGGATTTCCTTTCCATCCCTTGAAAGCTCTCAAAAACCTAAGATTATAACAAGATTATAAGGATTCTAAGATTCTATAAATATTCTAAGATTTGCCTCAGAGCAACAAGAAAGCCTGAAGCTCTAACGTCTTCCAGACGCTGATTGTATCTAAATATACCTTCTAAATTACTGGAATGCAGTAGAAAGCAAGATTTTACTGTTATCTTTAAGTGCTGACACAGAACCTCCTCCCTTTTTTAAAAAAAATCCTCCACATAAAAACTTATGAGATAATTAAGCTTCTCTTTAATTCTGTAATATAACTTTCTAACCTTGTGGGCTTTTCATTAATCAAAGTCTGTCAGTTCTAATCAGGAAATGTTCATAAACTCAGGATGGACAAGCCAAAAGTAATTAAAGTTGCCGATTTTGCTGACAAAGTTACAACGGCCGTTATCAAAGTTACATAAGATAACTGGACACCACATTGATTTCTCAGATCCAGCACTGTTGTATTAATGGACTAATTGGCTTTAGTAGAGGAATTAATCTTCAAGTGTTCCTTTATTCTTTAAAGTTTCAGGTTGGTGCTGAGTAGCAGCAATTTGTTCAACTCGTTTAATATCCCTTAACTCAGTAAAAAAAAAAAAAAGTGGTTGAGCCCTCAAACTATTTATCCTAGTATAGTTCCTGTTAACTAATCGAGCTAGTCTGGAATAAGAGGACTGAATATTTGAACAGCTATAATATAAAAGTCTTATTAGACTTTAAGCATTTTAATTAAACTCTGAAATAATTAAGGTTTTAATATTCCTAGGGTAATTTGTTTGACCCACAAATTATTTCCTTCTGTGTCCTACACATGGTATGCCTTGCTGTGAATACAAGGAAATGTCAAAAAAGGGGTAAGTTTGCCTATTAATGCTTCAGAGCTTCCCTTTGGCTCCATGAATTGTTTTACATAGAAATCATGAAAGTAAACCTATTCATGACAGAGACTGGGCCCTGCAGCATCAGGTTATTTCAAAACATTTGTGTCTCATTTCTCACCATCATCTTTTTTTAAAAAAAGAAAATCTGTACAGAATTAGATAATATGAATTGTGGGGACAGTGAATCCATTCCAGGTTTTACCATCCAACTTTTCAGGAACTATCCAAGGTGCTGAATCTGCTCTCTGGATAAAAGTAACTTTCCAAACTCTGAAATAATGAAGGCTAGTAACCAGATGAATTTTCTTGTCACACAGTTTGAATTAACTGCTAGTTAGTTTCAAATATTCCATGTGATGGGTTAAAAATTGAAAACATGAAAGATACATATTTTAAATGAATAACCATATGTAGAATTTAATGTGTTGCATGAAATGTTCCAAACACACGTAGTTATTGGCTCAAATACTTTTGTGCTGCTACACAAAAAAGGCGTGCCATTTGTAGATGAAATGACTCAAATTAAGCAATCTCTATAGATACCATCTTCTGCATTTTGAGTTATCAACTTGGTGTGCAACAGATAACATCTACAGATGTCTTATCTTGAAGCAATTAGCCTCCAAAAGTTATGCCTTGTGTATAGCAGGGCAACAGAATTTCAGCTGTTGTTTATTGTTTGATTTACAGTGGACCCTTGACTTACAGACGGCTTGACTTACAGACTTTTTGAGTTACAGACTTCTCTGGCCGCAAAATTTAGGTTTGACTTGCAGACTGAGATTTGACTTACAGACCAGAAAAAAACCAAAATAGAACAAAAACAGCCTGTTATGGGATTAATCAGTTTTCAATGCACTGTAGGTCAATGGAGACTTGACTTACAGACTTTTTGACTTGAGAACCACCTTCCAATACGGATTACGTTCTCAAGTCAAGACCCCACTGTATATAGATAGATGAGCTTTTTAACTAGAGGTCATGAGAGTTTTAAGGCATACAAAGATCTTATGTGCCTCTTCTGTTTCTATTTTCTGTTTTAGAACTTCATTCAAATATAGGTGGACCATTCCATTCTTGCAATGGTAATCACATGGAACGGGGAGACATCTGCACAGAGTTCTAGTAAACACCTAGACCTTTGGCTAACCCCTGCAAAACATAATCGAAATATTTAATAATACATTGAAAAGGAAAGTATTCCCTAAACATGGTAAACTTTCAGAACTATTAAAAAAAATTTTCCATAAAGAAGAGGCCACCACTGGGCACTAATGTCAGGTCCATTTGGATGACACCTCATTAGATGAAAACCCAGAACCATTAGAAAGTAAACCCCTCTCAAGATCTACCAGAAACTAATGTTCTCTGGAGCCCTCTGGAGAGGAGCTAAGAATCCACCCCTTCCAGAGGCAGAGGGCTTTGCTGCTGAATCAGAATTGGAGCTGTCCCCAAATCTTAGAGAACAAAAGCAGGACCAATTAGGTAGAAGATTATCATAGACATGGCCTCTGTTCTTCTAAGAGCCTCCAATATACTAACACTGGATATGTTTAAAGAGTGCAAATACATGATCCATTTGCTGCAGCCGAGATTGTTGAATGTGTCTCATCAGCTATGTTGACCGCACATGTTCCTGATATACTTTTGGATCTACTGACCTTATCTTGATAACAAACTTTGTTTCTACTGCACTTGATGAATGAATAACCTGATCATTCATCTATTACAACAGCTTCACGTGATGTGAGCCAAACTCAAGTTCTCAGGTTTTCTTGTTCGGCTGCTCTTTGTGTCTTTTGTTTGCTACCTCCACTTGGCTTCCTGGACTCAGCTTCCATCTGTTTCTTGACAGCTCTGGCACCTTCTGTGGAAACTTTCCCAGTCATGTGGCCTTACACTATACTTGGCCTTTGTCACCCTGAACCAGGACATTTAGGTACCAGAGCCCAAGGAGAAGTACTGTGTTATATATTGGAGTTTCCCATTTATTGACAATTAAACAGTACCTTCAAACAACCAATCATAGAGAAAAACAGCTAAAACCTGGGTAATAATGCAAATAATCCAGGTAAAACACTTCCTCCAATCTGTTCAGAACAGATTCAAGGACTATGACTTTTAAAGAAATTGATTTAATTTCTATTTAATAATCACTGTATAAAGACATATGATAGAGTATCTAGTGATAATTTGTTCATTTTTTTCTGAGGAATTAATGCGCAACCATTACAATTTTAGTGATTAAATTGCCACACCATTGCCAAGTTGTATATATGAATCTACACAGTTTTAAAAAACTAATTAAGAAGACTAGAGAGGCAGAGCATACGGGTCATTTAGACATGTACGGGTCTTGTAAGTCTCTGTGTGAAACACTATGTAACACTCTGTGAAACACTCTGTGAAATGCTGGTTTTTATGGTAGTTCTAAAATGACTGCTCATGGTACAAAATGATGTACACCATACGTAAAAACTAGATGAGACCACTAAGTTGTGACACATAATAAAATTGGTCACAACATCCTGGATGTTATGGATATTGTCAGAGTTTCCTAGATAAACAATATTTTAGGTATTATCTATGCATCTTAGAAACTGTGGGCTTCAAACATTGTACTACAGCTAACAAATTTATTGTCTCCACTCCAGTTCATGTGTGCTTGAGTGGATGGGAATTTCACAGTAGCATTACAACTAACTTGATCTGCCCGCAAGTCAGTTGGAAACTGGCCACATGGATGAATGAACATCACTCCCCCTGGCTCTAGTTGCAAGTTTCCTTGATGTAAGCACAGGATTTTAGGCTCCAGTCAGTCTTGCTGAACTTGTTTTTATCTTCTATTTCATTATTATTACAACCATAGGCCAGCCATGTTAGAGATGCAAGACGGAAATACAGTAATGAACCACATAATATTTACAGTCGAAACAAAGCAGACTGAAATTTAGATTCCAATTAAGTGTGAGTTCCCAATCTCGTGGCTGCAGTGATTTAGTCATCATGGTGGTTTTATTTTTATTGTTGTCATGAGTTCAGCCAAAGATCCGGAACCTGAGGGGTTAACTACAGCTGAGGAGAATGCTGAGTGACTAGAAACACAGACAGCTGACTCACCACCAGATCCTCCTCCCCCAGTAGACAGGGTAAGGGCCAGACTTGGGCAAAGACTTATGACGCAAAGGTCAGAGGATCGCCTGAATGCTGCCTGCAGAAACATCCGGTCAGCTAGTCCTGAGTTTTGACAGGATGAAAAGGCTTCCAGCAGTTCAATGATTGTCTTGCTATATAATCAGCTCCCAGACATCTGGGAAGCTCATGGAAGCAACAAGTCAATTCCTCTAGCTCACATCCATGCTCCTGCTCATCTTGGACCTTGTCTTCTGGACCCTTGGCTTTCGACTCTGACTTCTGACTACGGTTTGTGTCTTGGCTCTGGCATTTTGGTATCTGTTTTGCATCTAGTGGACTTCTGACATTGGACTAGTTTATTGGACTTTTGCCTGTTAAAACCCCTGGGAACGTGACAATTGTGCAAGCCGCTGTATAGAATTTTGCAACCTTGGCCGTAGTTTCACTTAAGGAGACAGAGAGAGTAGAAACGAGTTTATTGGATCTACCTGGAAAATGTTTTAAAAGTGGAGAAATAAGTAGATTGCATGAATCCCTGTAAATGCACAATACAGCAGGACTTGTTCCACACTTTCCACCATGCCAGATTAGCAAGGGCAAAAATTTGGGTCATAAGGGATACATGAGACTCTTCCCTCTAAAAAGCTGAAGGCAGAGCATTGAAATGGGCTAGAATAAAAGCTCTCCTTTATCTCACAAGTTTTAAATTATAAAGATAATCTGCTGGGGATAAAGATCTTGCTGTGATTCCCAGCCATGGAGTAGCATGGGACTCTTGCTCTGTCGAGTCGGAGGGCTGTATCTGAGATTTGTTTCCTAACAGTCTCTTTAGCTTTCATTAATCCCAAATTTAGCAGACCTGAGGGGATAACCGATAGGACATCAATTTTCCCTTCACTGCTCTTGCTCAGCCTAGGGGATAGTTATCCATTAAAATCAGAGGTGCTAAGCTGATAGGATTAAATTTTAACTTTGGCCAGAGATTGATTATTTGATGCCAAGCACTTGCTTCAAGTGGGGCCATTCCAACTTCTATTCTGAGTAGGGTATCAGAGATATGGTGTGGTGCACTAAAAACAGCACTCCAAAATTTAGACAATGCTGCCTGAAATAAATTGTACTCTTTATATATACATAGGCCTGAACATTATAGAAGTTGGGCAAGCACCTTGCCTTGGAAGGCTTTTAATACAGATGGTATGTAGGAGTCCCCTTTTGAGAAAAAAGGATTTCAAGACGGCAGTAACGGTTTTTAAAGTATTTTCAGTGCCATGGCTGATACAGACTCTCCAGAGTCCAGCTGTCTGAAAAACTATACATAAATATTTATAGACCTTGATCTCTTCAAGAAATTTTCAAGCATCCAAGGGGAAGAGAAGGGGAAGACCCAAAGGGGGACTGGCTATCCTTGTCTCTATTAAACTTCAGGCAACAGTTACAAGACTAATCCCTTGTGATCAACAAGCTCTTGCCTATGTTGTAGTGTTCAAGCACCCTAGCCTTTTGAATGTTTACCTCAAAGTATAAGTCAGTAATATGCAAAAAAAGAGAGAAAAACAACAACTTGGTCCAATGTTGAAGAATACGAAGTGAATTTATCCCTGACATTTCCAAATGCTTTTATTGTGATGTTAAGTAATTTCAATGTCAGAATTGGCCCTTCAGATGACATTTTATATTCACTTTTTAACATTCACCAACAACACATGAGACTGAAAACCCATTGTCACCCAGGCAGTCTAAAGATACAAAGCCTGTTTTATATTAATCAACTGTCTCTACAATTTGGAACAGAAACATTTTTCAATATAATCACAGGCAGGTAACAACTTTCTTAATAATCAGAGGATGAAGGGAGCTACAATGGTTCTAAAAATTGTATTATGCACTTGATCGTTATTTTAAAATCCACTGCACAAAGCTATGATGGATTATGATCTTGGGTTCAATTCTTACTTGCTGTTCTTGTCTATATAAAACCCAAACAAAACCCCAGATATAGTACAGCACTTAATGTTACACAGGTACTCTATCATATTTTATACAATGTGACATCATAGCCTACTCTCAGTTTATTCAGTACCATCCTCTGTCTCACAATGTGAAAACCATCCAGTATAAAAAGTTCTGTTTTTCACATATAAATGGCAGATCAAATTGTTCTTGGCCTTAACCATTGTTCTCTTTGGCAAATGCTTTCCAATTTCTGTCTCTTATAAATTGCTTTCCGTAGGGCTATTAGAGAGAAAATTGTCAAGTATCATACTGAAGAGAAGTGCAACACAAGAGAATGTTATAACAACCCATAAATTCAAGTACAGTGGTGCCTCAACTTGCGAACATAATTGGTTTCGGAACTCAGGGTGTAACTTGAAATGGTCATAAGTTGAAGCACCATTTCCCATCGAAATGCAATTAATCCGTTCCGGCTAAAGAAAAATATCACACACACACACACACACACACCCCAAAAAAGAAAAGCACTGCAAGACCCATTAGAAACACAATTAATCCCTTCTGGGTGAAGGGGGGGGGAAAGAAAGAAAAGCAAACAAACTGCAGAACCCATCAGAAATGCAAAAAAAAAAAAAAGCAAAGCAGAAAGCAAACAAACCACACAGAACCCATCAGAAATGGGGGGAACCCAACAAGCAAACAATCTCTGCAAGACCCATCTGAAATGGGGGGAAAAACCCCAAAAAGCAAACAAACTCTGCAAGACCCATCACCGCATAGAAACATAATCCCACCATCCAGCCCAAAACCATGCTGCAAAACCCACCCAGAACAGTTTTTTAAAAGTAGAAAGCAGCACCTTACCAGGCAGCCTGAAGCCTCCTCCGATCGCAGCCTCTCTAACTGCTGGGGTGAAAGAGCTACAAAGAAGCAGCCTCTTCGCCACCAAAGGTTAGCAATTTGAATTCCCCGCCTTCCCCCCCCAACCTTTTTCTGGTTGTAACTCGAAGCTCCAGCTACAAGTCGAAGCAACATTTTGCGACCAGAGCTGGTTGTAACTCAAAATGGTCGTATGTGAGGACATCCGTAAGTTGAGGCACCACTGTACGTTTTGTGTTTTTTCAAACAGATTTAGTGCATTATATAGAAAACATGATAATTCCCTGGTGGTATCTAAGCCTCGACAAGTTTACAATGCCTTGGTCCAGCAGTAGCTAGTCAAGCATCTTAGTATTTGGTCTGGGAAAAAATTATGCTCCCATGTTTTTAGAGAGAACTAGATACCCAAAAAAGATCAGCAAAAGCAACATGATAAAATGTTTCAGTAGATCAATACTGACTTGCCATTTTGTTGAATTTTAAGGTATTTTCTTCCCCTGTATCACTTTGTCTATGAAGGAATCCTCTAGTGAATATGAGGTTGAACTCCCAAATGAAAACTCTGTGGACCCTGGAGGTTCTAGACCCTCTCCCATAAAAGAAGCCATATCTTCTGAACAGGGATGTCCAGTCCCTGATTCAGATAAGGATCTGGGGCCTGCCTCCAGACAGAGGCAGAAGAGGAGATAAGAACAAGGCCCAGGCTATAAAGGAAGCCTTCAAAGAGATTGCAAGGCTGCAAGGAAGGTCTCCTCATGAATAGAGGTTTCCTCTGGAACAAGTAGACTCAATGAGCAAGCCTCTCATTTATGGCATTTTTGCATGTGGTGGAGATGATGTTATTTCAAATTTCAGGCATTCAGTTATTTTTCTCTACTAATTTATTTGGGTGCTTCCAGATGGGATCCATGCTTGGAGTGGACTCAGTCAGATTGCTGAGATTTGATTTCCTCAAAGCCCACTGATTTCATCAGGTGTATACTAAGCCTGACTAAGGGCACAATCCTAAATAGGTTAGATCATGAAGGCTAGCTGAGCCCGCCTTAAACCAACTGAGATTGTGCTACATCCAAACCCTCTCCAGCCAAGGAAAATTGGATGTTATTTAGGACTACTCAAAACTCTGGCCTAATTTTGTGCCAGCACAGTGGCTGTGAGTGTTGGCTGAGAGGTTTGGATCTGCTATAATTTTGCCCCTTCCTTTCTCCACCCTCTTTTTTGCAATTATGCTGGCAAGGCCAGTTAAGCTGGCACAATAAGCTTCTGCTCGTTCCACACCTACTACAGTCAGTGTATCTTTTGAGTTTGGATTGCACTTTTAACTCTTCAGTTTCAACATTTATTTCAAGCAAGTGATTTAGGATTATTTCAATTTTTATTGTTGATAGCTGCCTTGAGAATCCCTTTCAGAGCTGAAAAGCAGGATTCAAATAAGCAAACACAAAAATGACACAAAAATGTAATTCCAAATCCTGCTCTGCCGTATGTTTCCTAAATAAACAAGTCTTGTTTTGTAAGCATCCGCTATAACTGAGCTTACATTATCTGAGAGGATGGCACCCTGCCAGGCATATTTGAAAAGAAGGGCAGCACATGCAGTTGTGCTCAAGGACTGAAACACAATAGGCACTGGACACATGAATATCTGAAAACCCTGAGCCAAAGGAAATTGCAATGAAAATAGAAACAGATGCCACAAGTCATTCATGAGCTCTTGAGTATCAGAAGAACAGAATCATGACACTGAGAAAATGGGATACCAGAAACCAAGCATAAAGGCTTCAGGGCCCATTAGATCTATGAGGAGAGGTGAAAGGAACAGGGTATATTTAGCCAAGAGGACAAAATCTTATCTCTCTGGTTCAGGAAGGTGTGACAGCAAATGGCTTAATGTTCAGAGAGCAATTTTATGTGGAAACATTGGAAATCAGAAACTGGCATACAGCTGAATGAAACGGCAAACAAATCATTATCCTTGTCATAATAGGAAAGGGTGGCACTGCTGTGTTGGGGACAGGGGATGCCAGGTCAAAGAAGAAGAGCTCACAAATATTACTTTTTGGATATAATTCACAGAATCCTCCAGCATATGTGGGCATCCCATTTAACTGACACCCAAGAAAAAAGAAGTGTAATTGTGGAAGCTCTGGTCCTCTCTTGAACAGAAACTACCTCAATAATTAATTTGTGAGATATGATTCCAGCTGCATCTATCACCACAATCTCTTGTAAGTTAAATCTGTTTCATCAGATTTCTAAATGAAAAAAGGTATAAATTAAGAGGCAGTAATAGCTCTTGTCTCACAAACACAACAGTCATTTGTCCAGAACATGTGAGATTATTCCACAATAACACACCTCTAGTGATTATAAGTATTAGAACAAGCATTCTTAAAATACACTGGCTAACATCTTATTTGTGCATGTTATAAGGCTGATAGCATCACCAAGCAGGGTGATTGGAAATGTAAAAAACTTCCTGTTTGTGTCCCAAGGTACCTACAAGTCCTATGCAATCTCTTCAGTCATTGGAAACCTATGGGGTCTATAGAACAGGATGAGGAAGGTCTTAATTAAAGTGGTGCCTCACTTGACAATTACCTCGTTAGACGAGGAAATTGCTTGACGAAGTTTCTGCAATCACTTTTGCGATCGCAAAACGATGTTGTAGTAGGCAAAAATCGCTTAAGGACAATATTTACAGCTGATTGTTGGGTCTTCAAAATGACCACCCGCTGTTTAAAATGGCTCCCTGCTGTGTTTTGGGATGGATTCTTTGCTTTACAGGCACCGAAAATGGCCGCCCTATGGAGGATCTTTGCTGGACGCTGAGGTATTTAGCCCACTGGAATGCATTGAACCGGTTTTCAATGCATTTCAATGGGCTTTTTTGTTTCGCTTGACAAGGATTTCGCTTAAGAGCGATTTGAACGGAATGAATTATCCTCGTCAAGCGAGGCACCACTGTACCAACAACTGCCTCCTTTGGTAAACTCATCCCAGCAGCAATTTTTTGTAATTAAAGGCTGCTTCATCCCACTCCCATGCCCCCTAACACTTCCTGATGATGAAAAGGATTACCCATGGATAGGAATAGGAAATGTTTAACTTAAAAAAAAGTCATCCTATTGATGACATCATCAGCCTCACATTCAATTATGAATAGGATTTCAGGCACTGTATTTTTAGCAATTACAATGGTTAATATATTTACTAGGGAGGACACTCTATTGAGCTCAGTGGATCCTACATACAGCTTGGTGGCTGAGCTATATTACCAACAATAATAATAATGCAACTCCCAAATTTAAAAGCACATGCAAGCTTTAAACTTTAACTGTTGGGTACAAGTTGCAAATGGAGAGCAATCACGTAGTTTTAGTTTGACCATGATAATTTTTCAAAAAGCAAAAACACTTCTTGACAGAATGTATAGGTATCAATTTTTGTGTTGTTTTTCAAAAGTTGCACTTTCAGATTGGGAGGATGGCAAGGCAGGCAGCTGGATAAACCTGGGCTCAAATGAAAGTAAGTGTGGTGAATCCTGCTTCAGAGCAAAAACAGCATTGAGGAAGATTAAAGTATAAACCACATATGGGCCAGTAACAGTAACAGCTACCCATTCAGTTACTTAATGTTTCCTTGGGTAAAATAGTTATTACTCACTTCCTCTAGCCCTGGATTCTGACAAAATCTCCCAGAATCACTTCTACAAGATTACGTTATGCTTTTATTTTCTGGGGGGTGGAGGGAAGGTTATGCTTTGTTTTATCAAGTATACACCAGCCTTCCACTACCCTAGGACTGGCTACTTAAGAAGCCAGCCAAGAAGTCTTTAGGCAACCTTTCAGCCAAGTAAACTAGTGTTTTCATTAGGAGCTGGCAATGAAAAGGGTCATTTACATGTCCTTGGACTCCAGCTTGGAAGAAAGAATGCTAGAAAAGAAACAACACAAAGCCCACCTGTGGGATGCCAGTGAAGCCAAAGAGGGCTCATCCTGTCACTTGGCAGAGTTAAGGCAGCTGCCTCAGGACTTAGTTTTATGAAAAAGGAACAAACTGAACTCTAATTTTATTTTTACAACATGAGGGTATCTGTACACCATCGTGACTGCTGCTGTTGGTATTGTCAATATTCAGGCTGCCCTTTGCCATGTAAAGCTCGGCCTCCTTTTTCATGCTGGCAATACAGACATGATAGTATGCAGCTATATCAGGCCCTTTCGTGTTGTTTTGAATTGTGGATACAGAAGCACAATATCCCACATTCATAAACTGAAGGGGTTTTTTTTAATTAATTGAATCAAAATATGGTTATTGTCACAAAGCTTGTGAAGGAATGGCTGTAAGTGACACACCAGTGGAACCTGAAAAAAATGCTCTTTACCGCTAAAATCATCTTGGCTTCCAGTGGCATGTGGATCATGATGACATTTTGCCAAGCTTTACATAGCAAAGGGCAGCTCCTCCCACCCAGGAGGAGGGCCCTGGGTCGATTTTTTGACCCTTTGTCCTGCCTTGCAGGGGCGGCGCGCCTGTCAAAATTGATTTTGATGAATGCTAGGCATTCTAACTACTTACTGTATGCTATTCTATTCATACTCATTCCTGAAGGAAGATAATAATTCAATATTTATATACTTTCTGTCAAAGATGAAGGCTTATGCTTTGTGCTCTCGGACTACTAAATATAAAAGGAATTAATTTTGTATAGACTGAATAAAAAAAGAACATGTCGATAAATATCTTAGCACCAGTCTATTAGTAGATCTTTCACCTGAAACAAAAAAGCCATTTAGGAAAAATAGCAGGCTTTTCCTTGATGTTATGTTTATATATATAATATATAATTTCAAGACACACACACACACACACACACACACACACACACACACACACACATATATATATATATATATATATATATATATATATATATATATATATATATATATATATATATATATATATATATATATATATATATATATATATATATATATATATATATATATATATATATATATATATATATATATATATATATATATATGTGTGTGTGTGTGTGTGTGTGTACATACATGCATACATGCATACATACATGAAATTCTAGTTTTTCTTTGGTCTGATTTAAAACAGAGGAAGGAAATGAAAAATGAGTTTCTCCATTTCAAGCAAGTAAATCACAGAAAGTCAGAAGACTTACTTGTTTATCAGTAACGAGGGCCAATCCAGATGGCTGCTTCTCTGAGTGCTTTATTAAATTAACAAAGCATGCATTTGCATGATGTGTTGATAAAGTAGATCATCTAATGCCTCCAATTTATTCAGTAATAATGGCATATCTCCATATGGAGTTTTGGTTTGGTTTTTTGTATGTAAATAGCCTGGAGGAAATCTAAAACATTCAGATAAGAAATACTCCTATATAAACATAAAGATACTGTTTACATGGATTCTCAACATACTAAGAGTGAATTCAGAAAAATTTGGAGATCGGTTTTTCTCACACGGTAACCGCAATTATGTATCAGCATGACTGCACGAAACACATACTACAGATCATCTTTGACAGAAAGAACAAAATTCAGAGGCACACAATTCTGGCACTTTCCTTATGGAAGTGAGTAGAAAGCAAAGAACCTCTAATTTCAAGACAGATATAGATATGCTTTTATCTATGAAGCATGTGATCTGCCTGATCAGAAGGTAGGTAGAGTATTTTCTAGGATGATCAGTTACCAAGGAAGCCAGGGCATTTGATCCTTCATTAGTAGCATAGAAGGACTTCCTTGTGGGGAGGAAGACTCAGTTGTTTTCATAGTACAGTAGCATCTGCAGTCCTTATATCCACACATATTACTGATGATCATGTTAGTTATCAAAAGACAAACCTACAACATGTACATATAAATAAAGGATAAGTCTCAAAGCCACCCAAGCCATACCCTGAAATGTATTACAGTCTGTGAAGACATCTCCCCAGGAGCCCCCCCTCTCAGCTCTTCATCTTCTGACCCAGATTTTAGTTCGCAGACAGTTTGCACTAAGTTGCAGCTGACTGCAATTGAACAGCCTGAGGAATGTATTATGACTCTGGCACTTCTCTCTCAGGTGCCCCGGGAGACCTTTTGCTCTTCAAACATTTGGTGTCACTTCCCTGCAGTCATGCAGAATTATCCAGGGCTAATCTACAAAAGGTGCCTTCTATGCTCCTGGCTTTTACCTGTATACCATAAATGACACATAAACCCTACCTGGATTCACAGTACAATCCTATTTTCGGGCTATACTGCAAGCCAGGCATTAGATAAATCCTATGTTCTGCCTTCACTTTAAATTACAAAAATGGAGTGACATTGTTACAGAGCTGTACCTTTAAACCCATCTAATTGCTACAACATTTTCACTTCACAAGCAAAAAAATGCAAGTCAAAAATCCCACTGGGAAGGGAGGATGTGGGTGGTTTTAAAAGTGTGGATTTCAGAAGCATCCCTATCCAGGCAGCCACTATGTGTGTCAGGACTCCAGAGGCACATCCACCAGAAATATCCATCCTGCTGCTCACCTTTAGATAGGAGGACAAAGCACCCCAGACAGGAAAACAAAAGGAGGACAACTATAACTCAAAGCAAGATTCTTTAGACATCTTCTTCCCTTGTTTCCAATAAAAGGAATGGTATGTAAGGCTCCCAGATTCCCATGGTGACAACACCTCTTTTCTTCCCCATAATTAGGGGGGAAACTACATATTAACTTAACCGTCCTCCACTATGCAACAGGTTGTAGCAGGATCTCTCACACAGAACAAGTATACACTATACAGAAAAAGATATTCCATATTCTAGAATTGTAGGCTGTGAGAATCACTATTTTTGGTGAACGCCCTCACACTTTATACCATTCGCAGCACATGTTCCCTTACATGGGGGATGATGGGGGTGCAGGGAGACAAGCTTTAGAGAGATTTCCGTTAGAACAATAATAGAACTGCTTACCGTCTGGTCTCCAGAAAAATTCCTACTTCCTGTTTTGTGATATTTTCATTGATCCTACAACTGAAAATCCAAAGGCAGGCACAAGAGACTGCCAATGGGAGATGGGAAACTAGTATTTTACCTGAGTGTTTTACCTGATGAGTAGAGGAGCCCATAGGTGGTACCACACTCGAATGAACACTGCTAGTGTATCTACACTACACACAGAATTAGAGCTGTTTGATACCATCTCAAATAGTATGACTTCCTCTGATGAAATCCTCAAAGCTGTCGTTTGTCGAAGGACTTATAATTCTCTGCCAGAGAGTACACTCCCCTGAAGAGCAATGAATGTTAAAATACCATACCTCGCTGTAAGATGGATCCATGGGAATTAAAACAGTATCAAAGTGCTCTAACTGCTTGATGTCGATAGATGCTTTACAGACAAAGTAAATCGGAAATTAAATTCATAAATCCATTTAACGTGGTTCCCCCACCCCTGACCCTAAGTAGGGGTTGCAGCGTTTGAATGCATGTGTGTGTTTCAGTTTGTGTGTGTGAGAGAGAGGGGGGAGTGCTTGGATACTTTAACCTCATATCTTGTAGCCTTCCCCCCCACCCCCAAAACTGAGCTTTTTTTTCAAACAAATGTGTTTAGCATCCAGATAGCAGAAACAGGCTCCCTTTCATTTCCATGGTCATAGTAGTGCTGAGTCTAAAATGAGTGTAAACTATGAAACTGCACATGCTCAGAGTATTTCTTTTTGATCAGCACTGACAGTTTAGGTTTCATCCTATTTTCATTTCCGCTTTGCTATGCTCTAATGTCTAATCTAATTTAACAAAAATATAGAAACAGAAAGTGAGGTACAAGCAGTATGGAGCAGACAGAAAAGAAAAGAAAAGCAAGGACTTCTATACACACGATGATTTTTTTTCTTTGATTGCAGCTATTTCTTTAATTACACCTATGCAAGATACTACATTCTTGTGTTTTTTTAATTTTCAGTGTCCCACTTTTCTGCTAGAGTTTATACTATGAATATGAAGCATAGCTTCGGCCATGACATTTTGAATGCTACAAGGTTTTGTTTTCCACATGTTAATCAACAGCCTTGGTCTTCTTATGAGCCTTATGGTGCACTGGTTAAATTGAAGTACTGTAGTCAAGACTCTGTTCATGAGCTGAGTTCAGTCCTGACTGGTTCGGGCAGTTGGTTCAAGGTTGATTCATCCTACCTTTTCAAGGTCAGTAAATTGAGTATCCAGGTCACATTGTAAACTCCCCAGAGAGTACTTAAAACACTATGGGGTGGTATATAAGAAACATGCTTTGGTTTCTTATGACCAAAGCTGACAGCTCTGGAAAGTACGCCCGCTAACTTATTTTGAGCAGTTCTTCCTGAGAGTGAAGCATTATGGCCAAAGTGGCCTGGTGGCCACCTGTCCTACTGTGTTCTTGCAATAGCAGCCATTATACTTTAGAATGGATGGCGCGCGCGAAGGGGCGCTTTTTCGCGCCGATTGAGCCCCGCGCGTTGTTTTGCTCCCTTGGCCCCGTTGGGAGGCAGGACAGCATGAGTCTCGCGTTGATTTGCGAGATTTTAGCTGATTTAAGGGAGCTGCATAGCTCAGAAGGGGCTCTTTCGCTTTCGGCAGCACAGAGTGAAGGAGCTATTGGCAGCCGGTCTGGAGCAGCGTCTTGGAGTCTGGTTTGAGGGGTGGCAGCGCTGAGCTCCATCCTTGGGGTTTTCTGGACGGGGAGCGAGCGTTGTTTTTTCCTTTAGCCCGGGAAGTTCGAGCGGGGGAGAGGAGGGAGAGCCGGGCGGCGCGCGGCGGGCGTAGCGCCCTGCCGCGCGTGCAGGGTGATTAGATCAAGCCTTCCCTCCTCTTCGCCGGTCATTCAAGTGGTGAAGGGGGTGGTTTCGTTCCCTGGCATACTGCTCCGTGTTGGCGGAGACGCACGGGTCTGGCTCGGCAACGCTCGGTGGTAGCAGGGAGGAGCGCCCGGAGCAGCAAGGGGCTTGGGTGCGGCAGCGTTGTTTTGGGTTAGCGGTCTACCCCCTTTAGCAGGGTGGCCTGATTGTTTTTCTGTGCTGCAGTGTATATATATATATATATAAAAAAAAAAAAAGGGGGGGGACGCCATTTTGTTTTGGCGGGAAGGCTGGGATTAGCCCCGTCCGCCATTTTGAGGGTTAGTTTAAGCATCAGGGGAATAAAAAAAAAAAATTCTAAATAAATAAGCAACTATTACTAATATAAATAAGTTCAGCATCTGCGACTTGGTGGGTGATTGGTAGGAAAAGGGGGGAGAATTCGGGGGGGGAAGGTTTGGGGGGGGCTGAGGGTTAAAGGGAAGGATACGATATAGGCAACATATATTAAGGAGGGTGAGGAGCATTGGAGTGGATCAAAAATAAAATAAACAAACGTAAGATAAATAAAATAAAGTTAAAAGGGATAAGAATAATAATAAAGATAAATAAATAAATATACATATATATATATATATATAGTAAATAAAATAAAATAAAATAAAATAAAAAAGTTTAAAAAAAAAATTTAAAAAAAAATTAAGATCTTCATAAGATTATAGAGTCAATTGGAATAGTTTGATTGAAGTAAGAAGGCTTGTAGTTAATTGGTTTTGAAGGGGTCACAAGGCCCTCCTTTGGGGGGATTCCTTGGTGGCACAAGATCTTCTGGTAAAAGGTAGGGTGAGCCCTAGGGCTGGTCTGTTGCTGGACGTTTGTCTGGTGGTGGGCGCTGGAAGTTTGGTACAGGGGTAAACACAACAATAATTCAATATTATTGCTATTGCTACTACTACTACCACTAAGACGGTAAGCATAAGAATAATAAGAATTGATAAGAATAACAAGAATAGAAGCTGTTCGTCGTAACGAACACAGCAAACGAGTAATTAAGGATGCCGCCAAAAAAAGGAGGGGGCAATAAGAAGGGCAAGGCTCCCGCGAAGCGACGACCTGTTCCACAGGTATCCCCTCCTCAGTCATCATCCGATGAGGAGTCTTGGGCCGCAATTAAGGAATTACAAGCCAAAGTGGCTTTGTTAGAGGCAAAAAAGAGGGAAAAGCAGGCCCAGGGAGGCAGTGAAGTTACCCCACGCTGCTCAACTAGAGATACTAAGGCGAGACGCAAGGCCGAAATGCGGGCTATGACACAAGAATTAACAAGGCGTCTTAATGCTGTTGATTCTGAGCAGGAGCAGGATGGTGATGGATGGAATGTGGATGAAGGAACAGCAGCTGATGGGGAGACTGGCGGTCGGAAAAGGAAGAGGAACGAGGCGTCAGACGGTTCAAGGGTTGCTGCAGGAACATCGGCCGGGTTTGACCCTTATGACGAACCCCCTACAAGTTCACAAGGGGCTTTTGAAGCTTCAAGTGCAGCTGGGGTTGTGATGGGTGAGTATGAGTCTTTACCCAATGCACTGAATCAGCACACACATTGGCCATGGGCCGGGGGTCCTCAGCAGGCATTAGCTTCACCCAGTACAGGTGTGTCGCCACCTATGATGTGGCATGGCGGTTTTTGGCCACCGGTTAGTCCGCAATGGTTTGGTTGGGGCATGCCTCTTCCCAATTCGGGTCAACCAACGGCTGCGACTGATGGCAAGAGTGTAGGAGCGCAGCTGCATCCTTCTGTACCGAACACAGGTTACAATACGGCTCCGATAACGGCTATGCCGTACACGGACTATAATTCTCCACTGGGAGACCATTTGACCCCGGCAGTTAAGGAGAAGATATGGAAAGGTAAATTCATTGATTTCTATGAGCTCCTTAATCGAGAATTTGAGGTCAAGGAGATTGACAAAGGGGATGATAAGATGAAGGAGAAGTACAGACGCAAGAGGCCCGAGAGGAATTGGATCAATTGGGTTACGGGTTTTACAATATATGCAGGAGTATTAGTAAAAATGCAACCGTGGAAGGCATCGGCCCTATTCCAGTATTTCGATATCATGCGAAGAGCGAAAGCAGAGTTTGAGGGACAGGCTTGGCTTAGGTATGATGAGGCATTTAGAATGAGGAGTGCCATCAGGCCAGAGTTGCGTTGGGACGAAACGCACCCGGGGTTGTGGTTGCAGCACATGTCACCCGCTAAGACAAACCTAGGAGATAGATTTGACTGTGGACACCTGAATATAAAGTACTCGGGTAACACTGGAGCCCGCCAGGGGGCGGGGCAGGCGGTTCAACCCCGGCTGCCTTGCTTTGAATTCAATAATAAAGGATTCTGTGCTAAATCCCCGTGTAGATTTAGACATGAATGTATTGGGTGTGGAGGAAAGCACGGTAAGAGCAACTGCTTTAGAGCAGGGGCACAGCGTCAGAACAAGTCAGGGGGAGCAAACAGGAAGCCTGAGGGCGGGGGTGGGGCTCCTGGAAAGGGGGCCCACCCCAATTAAAATTGCTGTTTTGGAACAGGGTTTGGCGATTTACCCTGATAGGGGGGACGCTGAATTTTTGCACTCAGGTTTTAAGTTTGGGTTCCGGATTCCAGCCGTGGGGGTTAGGAGAGCATTTATGGCTCGGAATCTTAAATCGATAAAAGGTTTAGAGGGCATAGTATTGGAAAAAATCAGTAAGGAGGTCAAGGAAGGTAGGGTTTTGGGACCTTTCCAAGAGTTACCCATGGGTGATTTGAGGGTGTCGCCTTTAGGAATAGTTCCGAAAAAAGCCCCGGGTGAATTTAGGTTGATACATCATTTATCTTTTCCGGAAGGCGAGTCAGTAAATGATGCTATCCCGGATGAGCTATGTTCGGTACGATATACCTCATTTGACGAGGCAGTAAAGATGATTAGGGCTTGTGGTTTAGGTGCTGAGTTGGCTAAGGCGGATGTGAAATCAGCTTTTCGGATACTGCCTGTTCATCCGGCGGATTTTAATTTGTTAGGTTTTCAATTTCAAGGGTATTATTATGTTGATAGGGCCCTCCCAATGGGGTGTTCAATTTCATGTTCAACCTTTGAGAGGTTTAGCACGTTTATTGAATGGTGGATCAGGCAGAGGACGGGTTGTAGTAATACAGCCCATTATTTGGATGATTTTCTATTTTGTGGCAAGGCAAATACGGGGAGGTGTCAAAGGTTGTTGGACACGTTTAGGGAGTTAGCGGGCGAGTTAGGTTTACCGTTAGCAGAGGAAAAGACGGAGGGGCCAGCTACAAAATTGACATTTTTGGGGATAGAAGTGGACACAGTTCAGCAGACGTCTAGGTTGCCCCAGGATAAGTTGTTAAACGTTAGACAGGTGGTTCGTAGTTTGAGAGAAAAAAGGAAGGTGACTTTGAAAGAGTTGCAAGAAGCAGTGGGACATTTGAATTTTGCGTGTAAAGTAATAGCCCCAGGGAGAGCGTTTGTAAGGCGACTTTGCAGCGCCATGTCAGGTTTACGTAGGCCGTTTCACAAAGCTAGGGTTACAAAAGGGATGAGAGAGGATCTTTGGGTTTGGGAACAGTTTTTTGATCACTTTAATGGTGTGTCATTTTGGAGGTCTGAAATCAGACTAAGGGCAGAGGTACAGGTGAACTCGGACGCAGCTGGGGCCCAGGGGTTCGGTATTTATTACCACGGTAGGTGGTGTGCAGGCACATGGCCTGACGAATGGCATAAGAAAGGCATCACTAGGGATTTGACGTTTTTGGAATTTTTTCCAATCGTGGGAGCCCTTTGGATCTGGGCGGAGGAATGGGCTAATGCAGTAGTGCATTTCTGGTGCGATAATCAAGCAGTAGTGCATATTGTTAACAACTTGACATCGCGATCAGAAAGGGTCATGAATTTGGTTAGGGCGTTCACGTTAAGGGCATTACGATTCAATATTGTGGTGCATGCCCGTCATGTTCCGGGCGTCGATAACAAGATCGCCGATGCTCTCTCACGCCAACAGATCCAGCGTTTCCGGGAATTGGCACCGGAAGCCAGGGATCTGCCAGAGGCGCTGCCATTAGAAGTGTGGCGGATTGGAGGGCTGAAGCGGCAAGAGCAATAGGTATGGCATTGGCCCCGAGAACTAATAAAAAATATAGGGCGGCAGAGGCAGAATTTTCAGAATTTAGGAGGGCCAACCATTTAGAGCAATTATGGCCTGCGCCGGTGACACACATCCAGCAGTTCATCGTGGACTTGCATTGGAAGGGTTTGGCGCCAGGTACTATAAGAGGTAAGCTGGCGGCATTGAGTTTCTATGCAAAGGCTAAGGGGATGAGGGATTCAGCAGGTGATTTTCGAATTAGAAAAATGCTCGAAGGTTGGTCACGGGAAGAGGGTCAGAAACAGGACGATAGGGCGCCTATATCGCCAGCAATTCTTGGCCAGTTATGTGATCTGTGGGGAGTGCTCTGCAAAGATAGATATGAAGAATCGCTGTTTCGTGCAGCTGCTTTGATGGCCTTTTTTGGAGCTTTGCGAATCAGTGAGCTGGTAGCATTGGGCAAGAGGGACGTTTCTCGGAGGGCGTTACAGCTAGAGGATGTGACGGTGCGGGATGGTCAGGTGAGGATCAGATTGAGAAGCTCAAAAACGGACCAGTATGGGAATGGTTGTATGGTGGTTTTGGGTCGATGTAGTATAGTCAAGATTTGCCCTGTGCGAGCAGTGGGGGATTTTGGGGTCCTTCGGGGGGCTGATAAGGGATATTTCTTTCAGCACAGGGACGGCACACCGCTTACTAAATACCAATTTTGGTCTTTAACTGACATGGCGCTGGAAAGATTGGGGATTAGTAACTTGAGGTTTGGTACACACTCTTTTAGAATAGGAGCGGCGTCAACGGCAGCCGCTTTGGGGTATGACGAAGGAAGGATTAAGAGGTTAGGTCGCTGGTCATCTAGGAGTTATCGTAAATATATCAGGCATCTTCCTAACGCGTAGGCAGGTTCTGTTCTTGTTTTTCAGATGGAGTGATGCTGGATTTGCGGAGGAACGTCGTGGTGGTCGGCCATAGCTATGTTTTTTGGGCAGCACGTTATGCTGCATCTTCTCGATGGGGAAGTGATCTAGGGCTTGGCGCCCGGGCGTCCATCTTTTGGAAGGGCATGCGTGGCATGCAATGGGTGCAATTTGGAAGAATGGCCGCTTTCGGTAATACACCACCAGACATTTTGGTGGTGCATTTGGGGGGCAACGATCTGCCCCGACTGCCTGGTAAGGCTCTGATATTGGATATTTTAAGGGACCTGGGCAGACTGCACGCTTTATACCCCGCCATGCGGATAGTTTGGTCATCTATCATACCGCGTTTAACTTGGCGTGGGGCGCGTGATATGGTTAAGGTTTATAAGGCTTGTCGCCGGGTCAATAAGGAAATTTGTAGGGGCGTCAGCAAATGCGGCCTCGGCTCTGTGATTCACCACCACAGACTTCAAATATCCAATTCAGAGTATTTTCGTGATGATGGTGTCCACCTGTCAGAGGCAGGTTTGGACATTTTTTTGGAGGACCTTAGAGGGGGCCTATTGGCGGAACTGGGTGTTCCTAGTGGGCACATGGGACATAGCCGATGCTAGTCCTCATGTTGTGGCGGGTAGTGCGGGAATAACTGTTTGTCACGGTGTCTCCCTTTGGTAATTTGCATAAAATAAACAGCGCTCCAGTCCTGACTGCTCTGAGGATCGTGCGGTCACAGGGCAGAAGAGGACGGAGTCGCTTGTACACTTTCGGACCAAAAGGTCATCAAATGCGATGGCTGGAGGTCCGGGGTGTTAGTGAAAGCCTTATAGGTTCTTGCTGTCGTTAGATAGATGGAACCTAGGGGCCTGGGACTCGCCCATTGACTGATAAGGAATTATGTGGCGTTATTTCCCCGCACTACCGTAGGCCCCCTCAAATGTGGTATTGGATTACTTGGTTTAATTAAGTTGATTATTAAAGTGTGGCCCATATTTAAAATCCAATATTGTTGTCCTGCGTCTTCATTTCGGGGCTTGGGGAGCAATGGATGGCGCGCGCGAAGGGGCGCTTTTTCGCGCCGATTGAGCCCCGCGCGTTGTTTTGCTCCCTTGGCCCCGTTGGGAGGCAGGACAGCATGAGTCTCGCGTTGATTTGCGAGATTTTAGCTGATTTAAGGGAGCTGCATAGCTCAGAAGGGGCTCTTTCGCTTTCGGCACCCACCCGCCCGCCCGATTTCTAGTGTGCTTTTGGGTCGCCTATTTTGGGGCCGGATAGGAATTTTTGACCCTCATCCTGATTGGCTTTTGGATGGGGGGATTTTTCGCCTATCCCACACTGGAATAGGGTTGTTTAGGGTGGAATTTGGCAGGTGGTCTCTTGTTATCGGTCACACGGGCGGGTAGTGCGGGAATAACTGTTTGTCACGGTGTCTCCCTTTGGTAATTTGCATAAAATAAACAGCGCTCCAGTCCTGACTGCTCTGAGGATCGTGCGGTCACAGGGCAGAAGAGGACGGAGTCGCTTGTACACTTTCGGACCAAAAGGTCATCAAATGCGATGGCTGGAGGTCCGGGGTGTTAGTGAAAGCCTTATAGGTTCTTGCTGTCGTTAGATAGATGGAACCTAGGGGCCTGGGACTCGCCCATTGACTGATAAGGAATTATGTGGCGTTATTTCCCCGCACTACCGTAGGCCCCCTCAAATGTGGTATTGGATTACTTGGTTTAATTAAGTTGATTATTAAAGTGTGGCCCATATTTAAAATCCAATATTGTTGTCCTGCGTCTTCATTTCGGGGCTTGGGGAGCAATGACCTTATCTCCAATGCCTTACTCTGAGGAGCCAGGTGCTGATGGACATGATCGCTTACATTCCAAGGTAGTGGGCATGGCCTTCAAACCTTGTGTGCATTACAACTTTTTGTGCCAGCCCTGTTAATCAACTGCTATAGTCAAGATCTATTGTTATTAGGCTGGCAATTAGATTTAAGTGAATGTTTGGAAGTGAACATTTTAAAGGATCAGTTTTTAATCCTTCTGCATTATATCATCAAGATGTGCATGGGAGGAGAGATGACCACAAAGAATTCAGCATTGATATATTGACTTATATAATCAGCTTAAGAAAGTGATATTGCCAAAAATGAATGGTGACTCATAATTAACCAATCACCGGGACCAAGACTTACATCACTGATGTGCCCAACAATTTATCACTTCATAAAAATGAAGAAAGATCTGCCCTGTGCTTGCTCTTCAGAACCATAGAATAAGAGATTATTGCATTTGCTAAACTTCCACAATTTTTAATATTGCTAATGTTGAGGCTCTTAAACAGGTCAGAAAATAGGCTAAAGAATTAAAGTCCTGATGGTTGTTGGGAATGGATGATTGTTAAAGACATGATTTCTTGAGGGCTGCTTTCTTGAGGGACTTTTAAACAGAAAAAAAACCCCAAACTATGAGAAATAATGTTCAATATATATATTTTCCACCGATACTGATGTTATGCTGCTCTTATCCAGATACTAATGTAACTTTTGCATTATGGAGATACAAAATGTAGACTATAGCTTTGAGTGTTCATTAACTGTCTTGAAGAAGTATTGAAGGCTGAACTAAGATTCTCATGCATTTGAAACAATTCTGATGAGACTGAGTTTCTTCCACAAGTCCTACTACAAATTTTCTAGCCAGATCATGTACTGTCTCTTGTAGGAACAAAATATTGCATCTGTTATTATTGGGAAAGATGTAAAGCTAAACTTGCCATTTTAAGCAGGTACAGAATGCCAATGTAACATGTTCACTCTCTTAAGAGATTGGCAGCCTGGTCACATGTAACCTTCCTATAGAACCAGTCTTGACAGGAAAGAATTTAGTATTGGCACCCAGTGTTGATTTCTTGATCATGGTTAGGAAATAGAGGCTATTACATTTATGTTAGTCTAGAATCTATTTAAAAGGATATTTTCCCTTTATCCCAATCCCATACAGCATCTGCTCCGGCCCTTTTGAATAAAGGCAATAATTTTGCAACTGTGAGGAAATCTTGAAGACAGCAGTTTCCTACCAAATCTTTGGAAAACTGCCATATGCGGGCCAAATGTTTATTAAGATTCCAGAAATCAGAACTAACTGCAGAAGAAAATGTGATCTGATTTCACACATTTTGAAGATGTATTGATGTACAGTGTATTCTGAAATTAAGAGTTCCTACTTTGGATGCTCGGGGTGACATTTCTTTGTTGACTCGATTCGAGGAAGCAAAGATCTAGATTATTTTCCAAATGGCTTGCAATTTACTTCCATCCTGAACTGACAAACATACCAGAACATGAAATGTAAGTTGAAATGCTTCAGTCCTTCACATTTGACATCTCAGTTCCTTTTTGTCTTCTCTAGCCACTTCTGTTCCAGTTATTTACTTAAATGTTTATTTTCTATCATTTGTAGTTAATGACCCTAAATTGCCCAGTCAAGACCTAGCCACCCTGTTGCATTAGAACAAGAGTAACCTGTGGCAATACACAGTTCTTGGAGAAATTCAGACAGAGGAATATAGCCAAACTCAAAGGGAACAATGAATATTGATGGGTACAGCAAATGATCTCATAGCCCCTGCTAGTCAATCGCTCCCACAGCTTTGACTCTATGAGCCCTGGATCCATTACAGCAGTAACATGCTTTTCTGTTAGTACAATTTGTAAACACAGTGTCCTTACAAGAATCATAAAATGAATTCAGTAAAGCAAAACCACAGATTTTCATAGGTCCTATAACGCACACAGGTACATAACAGGCATGTCCACTTCACCATATAAACAACAAATTCTATGGGTCCTATTGGTAAACCCCTAAGTGACTTTAAAAAAACTTATTTGCAAAGTAAGGAAAACAGTTTGGTAGATGCCAGATTATATCACTGAAAAAGCACACTGTTCAAACATTCTATGAGGTAGACAGCATAGCTTTATTTTCACACACAGTTCAGATCTAACCATATTTCATTGGAAAGATGATTTGTTTAAGATTTCAGTTGGTTTATTCATAGGCTTTGGAATTGCTAGCTATTTTTTTTTCCATTTTATATTAGCAAAACTATGATTTGGGCACAGAGATACACAGATACACATTTTGGTGTATAGACCTAAAGAAACTACCTGGTTCCATCAGGCAGTAATGCAAACGTGTGTGTATGTGTGTGTGATTAGAATAAACATTTAAAATATTAATGCAACCATTTAAGTATGAACAGAAAGATGACCTTCAGGTGCTATAATGATGGCATGGGGAAATCTACAGTATGCTGAATTATTTAATATATGGTGCTGCTACTAATGCAGGCAGACATAAAACATGATGTGTCAACCATGGAAGAACTGAAATAGACATAGTCATCGGCGAATTGGTCCAGCTGAGATTAATGAAACAGATTTCATTGCTTTCTTTCTATTGGGGACGAAGACAGACTAACTAGGCACTATTTATACTTTCTTCAGATAACTCTTGGTTTTAAATTAGGTTTTAAAGTTGAGCACTTATTTTCCTCCAGCCATTAGGTCAGAGATTCTATCTCGGGCATATTTCTATTTAAAGCAGTGGAGTGTGCTCTCCTTCTATCCCATCCCTCCTTGTTCTTTTTTTCTTGGATGTTGTTTCCAGAATCTCAGTGACAGAACAAAAAGCCCAGGGCAACTGGCCTGCTGGAAATACTGAGCACCAGGGAGATTTCAGAGTATGTGTGTGTGTGTGCGCGCACACGCATGTGTGTGTATGCATGTGTCTTTAAAACTCTGTGCTACAGCTGCTGCTACAACAAACATGGCTGACATCCTATGCAATACCAAAAACAAAATCAACGCAAGTGGCCCAACTACCTGGATGTTAATCAATTCTTTTCAGGAGGTAAATCTAAGATAAAATAATAATGCATTGTCTTTGACAAGTATAGAGATCTTTTCCCCATATATATGTTAAGTGCTTTAAGAATTAGAATCACAATCTCTATGCAGCAAGTGGAAATAACAAGGACAAATGGCACCCCTAAGCCATTTGTGAGAGAATTCAAAGCATAGAACACTAGTCTTATAGATACTTTTCAAGTGAGTTCCCATCTTTCCCAACTGCTGCCAGTATTAGGCATGGTATTTTTGGACAACATAAATGACATTCTGGGAGTTCCACCTGATAGACACACACCTAAAGGTGATTTTCCTGAAAAAAAGCAAAGTAAGCAAAGCAAAGCGTGCTGCTTATATATCGCCCCATAGTGCTTCAAGCACTCTCTGGGCGGCCTATAAGTTAATTATGCAGACTACAAATTGCCCCCCAGCAAGCTGGGTACTCATTTTACTGACCTCAGAAGGATAGAAGGCTGAGTCAACCTTGAGCCGGCTACCTGGGATTGAACCCCAGGTTGTGAGCACAGTTTTGGCTGCAGTACAGCGGTTTAACCACGGCACCAAGGGCCTATCTGAGAAGGTTTCATGGCCTACTTTAGGGCTAGCTCTACTCCAGCTTCCCGTGTAGAAAGGATGCTCCTAGTTATCAGTGGAACAGTGTCCTTTCTTCACAGGAAGCTAAGGAAAAGCTAGACCTATATGAGGCCATAAAACCTGGCTAGGCCTTTTCTACAGGCAAGTCACCATTAGGTGTCTGTAGGCATGTGTCTGTTAGGTGGAACTGGAGGAATAGAGAATTATCCAAATCCCAAGCATTCTGAAAAACCCTTGCCTAACCAGTATAGCCTTGTGCCTAGAAATTTCTGGGATCAAGATTGTTGAGATGGTGAGATGGACTATTTGCCCATGTACAGACGAAGCAAGAGAACTATAAGCTTCATTACACAATATACTGTTGAAACAATGGCTGAAATCCTGTTGCGCCGGATCTATGTGCACAAGTTGGATGATGTTAACAACAGCAACATATTGTCACTGATTAAAGACAAATCACCAATGATTAAAGGCAATTTTGGGGTGAATGACTAATACACAATGCAACAAAATCATCTTGTAATCACCAAAGGATGCCTTTAATGAGCAGTGATTTGCTGCAGCTGATAATTTGCTGATGACACTATCATTGTTGTCCACATGGAGCTGTGCCAGAAGATTTCAGCCAACAGTATATGATTGCAAGTGAACCAAAATCAAGTTTTAGTAATCTTTATGTGTAGTGGTACATGCAGTGAAATGTATCTAGCATAATATTATTTGTGATTTCCTAGCACAATATCGCAACAAGCAAAAGCATGACTGGATTTCTGTTTGGAGTCTTTTAACACTGAGTAATCTAAAGCTTGCATTTTCATGGCACGATCTTTCCACTTTATTCCAGCATGCACCATACTGAAGAATGCCTGTTACTTTTACATTTAGTGTGCATGACAGTTAGTGGAAGGAAAATAAGCTCTATAAGTTTAATAGTGCCTACAAAATATAGAAATATTGCCTTAAATACTTCCAGCATCGTAGCTCTTGAGAAAAAGCATGACAAAGGAACAAGGTGAAGTTGCTGAAATTATTTATAGTCAGATCAATCAAAGGAAAACAGTTCTTTTACTCACAATCACTACTGAGGTGTGATGAAAGTATATAGTGAGAAGACAAGAGCAATCCCTGGAGAAGGGAATGAGTGAAATGTGAAATTAAGTGTAATGCATGTAGCAAGATTTCAGCCTGTGATAAAATCATACGGGAAAAATACAGACAATTGCTACTCCTTTGCCTCGTTTCCAAGGACTATAAAGGTAACTGTTCTTTGTCTTGCCAAAATAAATATTGATCAATGCAGAGATGTGCAAAATGGACCAATGATATTTCACTGCTTTTATCAAAAGTCTCTGCTTGAAGTGTAGAAATGATCAGGAGTTAGTGGCTGATCCTAGGCTCCTTGTGGGACAGATTTTTGATCTCAGTTTTCCTAATAGGCTGCTTTACTCCCATAAATGGCTGCTTCTAGCCATCTTTTTTAAAAAAAGGTTAAATTGGAAATACATGCATGGAGACTTTGGGGTTCATTTGTTTATTGGAGACTCCAGGATCTTTCTAAGTACACACTCCCAGCATGAAAGCTGCTGCAGCTGGAGGCTTCCTGGAGCAAGGTCTTTTAAATGTTTAAAGGGAGGGTCTGGAGGGCTTTGGGAAATTGCACTGTACATATGGAACATGATGCCTATCCCTGCTTTAGAGCGTTCCTTATATAGTAAGGTCCAAATGTTCTCCAAATTCTAGGCGCTAGCTAAGGATGAGAGAAACCCCTCCTGTCCCTGAGATTTTTACTGGATTCTCAATAAGTCATGTGAAACAACACTCAGAACTTAGAATTAACTACCTACAGTCATGACCAAAAATATTGGCAGCCTTACAATTCTGTCAGAAAATGCAACTGTTCTCTCAGAAAATTGTTGCTGTTGCAAACGTTTTGGTGCTCACATATTCATTTCTTTGGTTTGCATTGGAACAACACAAAACACAGAGAAGAAAAGTCCAATCTGATACAATCCCACACAGAAACCACACTGGCCAAAATTATTGGCACCCTTAACTTAGTATTTGGTAGCACCCCCTTTGGAAAAAAAATAACTGAAATCAATTGCTTCCTGTAATTCTGAAGCAGTTTCTTACACCTCTCTACTGGAATTTTGGACCACTCTTTTTTTGCAAACTGCTCTAGGGCCTTCAGAGTTGAAGGATGCCTTCTCCCAAATGCTGTTTGGAGATCTCTCCACAGGTGTTCAATGGGATTCAGATCTGGACTCATCGCTGGCCATTTCAGGACTCTCCAGCGCTTTGTTTGTAACTATTTCTGAATGCTTTTTGAAGTGTGTTTTGGGTCATTGTTCTGCTGGAAGACCCATGACCTCTGGTGGAGACACAGCTTTCTGACACTGGCCACTATGTTGTGCCCCAAAATTCTTTGATAATAATCAGATTCCATCTATGGAAGGCAACCCTTTGTTGAAAAATAATGAGTTAATGCAATGGCTTCCTTGGGAAAAAGTATTCTAAAATGCTATAGTCATACGGAGCTCAGTGAAACTACATTGATTTTTGTTTGGCATGGAAACTGCAGTCTGGGATCATGGGGAGCTATGTTGTATCAACTTGGACCATTGGTTCATGTAGCTCTGCATTATCTGCACTCACGGACAATAGGTCAACAGA
Source organism: Pogona vitticeps (assembly GCF_051106095.1). Lineage (NCBI taxonomy): Eukaryota > Metazoa > Chordata > Lepidosauria > Squamata > Agamidae > Pogona > Pogona vitticeps. The sequence goes on along the minus strand of NC_135783.1, from coordinate 226,078,611 downwards.
ATTTTAGACAGGAGGTCTTTACAGCCCCAGAAGGAAAGGCCAAGGACTGAACAGGGGCTGTTTGCATCCAGCACATGTGCTTTATAGCTCTTGTGCAAAATGTGATCTTTGCTTTGTGAGACTTTCGACACTTTCCTCTTAAGAAAAAGCCAGACCAGCTATGGTCAGCTTTTCAAACCTTGACGACTATATGTGGTACTAGATAGAAGGTTGCACATGCACATGTCCACACATTCAGTTCCTTCTTCAGTGAGGAAGTCAGATCACTGGGAGATGGAGATGTCCTTCCTCTTTGCCACTCTCTTTTCCTCAGTGTCCATTACCATCCCCACAGCAGTGTTAGTTGTGGAGGAACAACAGTTTTCGATGTCTGAAGAGTGCTGGGAAAGATCAAGGCCTCTCCCACCTTCAGAGCTCACCTAAGAACTCCTAATAGGTGCACCAGTCACTTCTTGTAGCCCAGCCCAGCCAGAACAACTGAGCTGTAGAGAAAGCAGTGGAAAGACGCATGGCACCCACAAGTTGCCCACCTAGCTCACAGGTGACAGAACATAAAAAACCAAAATTGAATAAAATATTTAATATTTTATTCAGTATTTAAGCCCTCTGTTCGTTCTAACTCTGCTTCATTCACCTTTTTTTTCTAATGTGAAACTCTAGTTGCTCTGTTTCTTTATTATTTCATTTATATACTTACAACTGGGTATGTTTTTACTTTAGGTAATATCAGTACAACTCCGATCTAGTTCTCAGTAAAAATTTCACTGAAAGAAATTCCATTAAATTAACTTTGTCTTGAATGTGAGATAGTTTATAGCACTATACTCAGCACAAGGCTGTACCAACATGAGTTCTAATAGGAAGAGCTGTAGGCAATACACAGATTTATGTGTTAAAAAGCTCAGGTGGGAACAATTTATAAGCTTAGTTCAAAGTCACATACAACAATCACGTAACAGTATATACATTATAAAGGGTGAATGTCAAGACTGCTTCATGCAGAACGGGTTTGCTTCTTTTATTTTATTTTTTGGTTCAGAAACTTGTAACAACCTGCTATTTTTGTTTCATTTTTGAAAGGCAGCATGAACCAAATGTTGAGGTTGTGAAACAAGATTTCTGCAGGACGGACCTTGACTTCAGATGCTGTATCTTCAATGTTAAAACCAGATTTAGGGCTCTTTTAATCATAAACAATAGATATTAGAGATGGAGTCTACTAGGAATAAAGATATGAGGCAAGCAACTTTTGTATCTTCTGTCTCATAATGAATGATTCCAGATATTAGGATCTTCAAGGGAGGCCATTTTGAGTGTGCCATTGTCCACAAAGGCTCTGTTTATGGATCTGTGGAAGAGATTTTCTCCCAAACGGCTGCCAAATTGTGAAACACTCTCCCCAGCAATGCACTCAGTTCCCACTCTTGCTACTTTTAGAAAGGATTATACCAGATGACAAATCTACATCCTAACCTATCTAATCCTGCCCATTTGGTACTTTTTGCACAGCTGCATCTTCATGCTGGCTGCTCACCTTACAGGAAGGATGATAAAACAGCAGCTGGTGAAGTACCTTTCCTTGTCTTCAGGACAGTCATTGAAACTAGCAGGCTCCCATATTCTATTTTCTTTAAACAAATATAGAGGAAAATCCCAAGATAGGAGAAAGTTAGCCATGTTAAACTTTTACAGCAAAGAGAAAACAAAAGAATTATGTGGCACTTTAAAGACTAGCAAATCTCAGTTAGCATTAATGTTTGTGTCTGTTATGTTTTGTTGTTGCAAAGGAAAAGTTAGAAAACAACAGTGCCAGTGCTTTAGCAATCTGACGCCTAAAAGCAACAAGAGGAAATGCAAAAGCTTTACTTGAAGTTAATATTATTTGCAAGACCTCATCACTTTTACTGGCCCTTCGACAAACTACCTGCCAGGAAGACTCACTTAGTGAATCTGCAAATCATAGCTGTGTCAAAGACCCTGCTAATCCCAGCTTTTCCACAGCAATGTCTATGGAAAGAGCCCAGAGCCAGGGACCACTTATTTGCTGCTCTCCTTTCAGTGCACTGCTGCTCCAGTTCTGGAATCCCAGTAATTTCTCTGTCACGTTATGCAGGTGGCTCTCAAAGCATGATTCCCATTGACCAAAATCCTATTGCATAGCATAGTATAGTAAATTGCACTAGAGTGGGCCCATTGAATCCATGGACAATGTGAATCAACTGCTCCATAAGTTCCATTGATCCAAGTGGGTCTACTCTGTCTGTGACTTAGTACGCTCAAGTAAGACACAGCTAGAATAAGTCCATCTAAATCAGTGGGATGTACAGTGGAGTTGGCTCACTGAGTCCCCATGGATTCAGTGGAGCAATTTACTATGCAATTGATTATGCTAAGCAACAGGATTTCTGTCACGGAGTCATATGCCTGTATTCCTTATTGTGAGCAGCATGCACATGACACATAGATGCATACATTCAAATGACTCCTCCTATAAGCTCCCTTCCCTCAGCTCCACCAATATTTCATCTTTGGAACAGAAGTGTAATGGGAAAGGGAAAGGTTATGCTCCATGCCAAAACTCATTATATTTTTGGAGAGAAACTGGGCAAATGAATTAGAAAGAAAATAAAATTAATTAGTCAATTAATAAAATTTTTTAAAAATTGATATGTCCTGAGGGTGGAAGGGTACACTGGATGTCACATATGTTTTGTGTTGTGTTTTAAAGTGGCTTAGTATATGTCTTCTTTTCTATTGTTGTACCATTTTTTAATGTTTCTACAAAAAAAGAATAATAGTGTAATGATCGGGGAGGGGGGGCAAAAAAAATGCTCATGATATTTTCAGTCCAGTTCAAATTCAAACAATAGTCCCACAAGTGCAATAGAGTAGTTTATGAGAAGAGGAATGAAATACAAAACAAAGAGTGGCTCAAGCATGACTAGCTGCATAGCATTTATATTCATGCTCAACCCTGCAAAACAAGCTGCACTTGGAATAGGGCACCATGGATCCCTGGGTCTCATCCCCCAAAGTACACTACCTGTAGAACATTCTTTCTATCACCCAGATGTTTAGGAACCCAACTTCCGGAATTTCCTGTGGGAGTACTGGCTAGGTCCAATAGAAGCAAAAATGCAAAACATTTGGAAGGCCCTAATTTCAAGAAATGTCCTTGAGATTCTCAAACAAATTTGAGAATCTAAAACTAACTCAAAAATTCATTTATTTGAGAGTAAACAGCATCAGGATAAGACTAATCTAAAACCTATCAACTGCAGGTTTATTGGCTATCTGTCAAAAATTACTTCAGAATGCTGTCGATTTTATGAACTAAATTACATATATTTTAGCCTCTTTTTATGTTTCTGATGTTTCCTTTACTGCTGCACATGGTGCTATACAATTATTGCCTGTTCATTAATGAAACTAATGCTATATTGGGGGGTATTTTATATTCCCCGTAATCACAGAGATAAGTTTGAGTGACTAGTCAGAGGAAAAACAACCAGATGACCAAATGGGCTGAGGTAATGAATCAGATTTTATTTCAAGACGATTCTTTACTGTGAGATTTTGTGGTTATGATAAATGTTTCAAGTCCAAGACTTAAAAGCTAATTTGTAAGAATTATGATGTTGACAAAGCAATTCAAGGAAAAGGTTAAATAGTATATTGAACAGTCAAGCAATTCTATTTTAAGTACATAGTTCTGGATTTTGTTTCTTTGCTATACAATCAATCACACCACCTTGGTCTGGTTGTTGTTGTCTTACTAGATAAGTCCTGCCTGCTGGAAAATCACACTTGCCCTTCGCCTCAAGTTCAACTGTACAGTAGGAATTATGGGGAAATCACACATTTGTTCCCATTCGTGGGATAAATCGCTGGAGAACAAGCCTTAATTGTTCTTCTTGTTATCATAGCTTGCAAAACTATAAATATTATGATGTTTATTGGGGGGTCATAAGAACAGCTGCAAACATAGTATTTATCTAAAATACAGATAACCCTGGAACCACACATTTGACCCTATACTGCTTTTAGATGGCTTTTACTACTAGGGGCCCTCAAGATAAAATACTCTGGCCTGGTGCCAAGGTTGGTGCTGCTGGACAAATGCCAAGGTGCACATTTGGCATTTCTCCTCTCCTACAAGCCCTACTGCTCCTCCTCCTCGCTTTGCGGTCTGTTCATCTGCCAAGTAGGCAACCAGTGAGAAGAGAGAGGAAATGCAGCATCCTCCTTCCTTGCACCTTCTTCTGGGTGATGATATACACGGAGTCTCAATGGAGATGGTAAGCAAATGAGCAGCAGTGACTGTGGTGAAGGGATGGGCTAGTTCAGGCACTGAGGTCATCTTGCCAAGGACTCTTGCAAAAATCTGCAGCCAGCCCCAAATGGATGGATGTGGTGTTTGTGTTCATACATTTTGAGTGTAACCTAGTGAAACTTTTTATAGAGACCATATATCCATTTCAAATCTTTGTTCCTGTCATTCTACTCATAAGAGGAGCTCCCCAGGCAATTTAGAATAAATTAATTTATGATGATGATTATCAGTAGTAGTAGTAGTAGTAGTGTTATTAACTAAAATATTTAAAGCTAAAAATGGTAAGTATACAAAGACAAGTAGATCAAACACTAAAAGATACTAAACAAAATCAATGCCAAAACGCCAGTATATAATATAGTATATTGCTATAGCTTCCAAATTATTTTCAAAGGCAGCCGCATGTAAAGCACATCACAATAATCTATAGCTACAGTACAAACATGGATGAACCAAGATTTGAAGCAACTAGCTACAGAAATTACATAACTCATACTGAGTTCTTCACTTGTCAATAACTGAAGTATAATTACTACACTGTGGTTGTAACATAATAAGGGATAATAACATGCCTTCCGAGGTGTAACTGTTTTAGTTATTTTTACAATTACAAAAGGATGCCCCCACTGTGTTAATATATTTTGCATTTCAGATGAGCAACCTGTAAGAGTGTGTGTGTGTGTGTGTGTGTGTGTGTGTGTGTGTGTGTGCGTGTGCGTGTGCGTGTGCGAGCGCGCGCACACACACACATGAGTACTTTTAAGTAACTGAGTATTAGTTCTGTTATTTCTGAATGTGAAATTAAAAAGTTTCTTTTTAACATCTTGTACATACTACTTGGGGAGCAGCTTTAATAATGTTAACAAATTATTTTTTTACAGTAATTTTCCAAACTCTGATGTAACAAATGCTTCTTGGGATCATTAGTGTTTAAAGCACAGCATGGCTCATACAGAATTTGAAGAGAAAATATGTGCTATCTATTTCAATTATAGAAACATTCATCTACAGCCTTTCAGTTCCTATGAAGCCTGTATACACTAGGGACTCTTTTCGTTTAAAGAAATTGTCCATGGTAACCTTGTGGTCTCTAACCACATAAATGCTGAGAAATAGCCATTTGTACTGTCTGGCCACATCCATCCATCCATCCATCCATCCATCCACCCATCCATCCATCCATCCATCCATCCTTCCTTCCTTCCTTCCTTCCTTCCTTCCTTCCTTCCTTCCTTCCTTCCTTCCTTCCTTCCTTCCTTCCTTCCTTCCTTCCTTCCTTCGACACCCAGTCAGAAGAAGGCAGGCCAACATATTTGATTAGTCTTACCAAGTGGGCCACATACAAACTTTATGCTAAGTTGCTGGTCGCTAAATGCATCTTATACATTGGTTTTGCTCCCTGGAAGATCATGGTGTTATAAGTCCTTTAATATGTCATTTACCCCAAGTCTCTTTGTTGGGCAGCTCTCCTGCTGGAGGGCGGAAAATAGTAACCTGTCTCTTCCTTCAGAATGGTGGCCAGGTCAAGAAGTGCTGACGGTACAATTGTTAACCCACTTAAAGGAGGTGCATACAATAACCTTGGCAATGGCACTTCTAAGAATCTAATAGCCAACAGGATGTGGACTGAAAAGGAAAGGATGGTGGAGCAGGTGGAGGCTGAAATGTTCTGATGTGAGGAAACACTTTCCCCAGCTATCTAGCGCCTCCTACTGGAGGAAAAGAGATTTCATGCGGACCTTGCTGTTTAAGACTAATCCGCTTGCAAATCACCGTGGTATGTGATTAAGCTTTGGAAAGGTGAGAGCAAAGGCAATCAGTTGCCTAAGAAACAATTCGCTGCACTTTGCTCTTGAAAATTGAAAGCCAACCATTAAAAAAAAAAGGCTTAAAATTTCTACTTAATAGAGGCCAGCTACTTGTAAAGATGAAACACTCTCGAGAAGGCTGCTCAGCTAAATGCCATCACAGCTGCAAGTGTCAATCCTTGGCAATTCCCAGCACAGCCTAGGAATTATTCTTGTAAATAAAGAACACAGCTAGAAGTGCTGACTTTTTCTGATCAAAAAAGTGTCCTGGAGACAAACGGAACATTTTTAGGTCAGGCAAAGGCCTCTGTTTCTGGTGGGCCTTTTATTAGTTTCACAGGCAGCGCTGCGCTTAGAGAGTATAAAAAGCTACATTTCCTCACTGTGATTGTGGTATTGTCTAATAATATTTCCACTTTGTACAGGGTTACAGAGGGAGCTTTTTAAAAAGACTGTATTTGAAGAAAGCTTTAAAAATCCTTTCAGGTAGCAGTTTAAATAACCACAACGGCAACCCAATCTCCCTCATGCTCAAATCAAACAGAGGAATTGTAATCGCCATTTAAGAAGGTCTGACCAATTTTTAATCTGTTAAAAATTGTACTTCTGTTATGGAATGTTATGCGAGACTGTTTTTTAAAAAAATGAAAATGTATAAAATGGGTTTTGACTATATCACCACAAAACTTTTTAAAATGGGCATATATTATCTACTAGGTAGAAGAAATCTACATTGTCTGAGCTGTCTACCCAACCATGTTTATTTCCAAGTTCTAACTCACAGTAATACCAAGTTTTACATCATTGTAAGAGAAGGGGGGCAGATGACTTATTTATATCTATGGCACGTCATGAAGCTATTTTTAACAAACTGCATTCTGATTTGGGGTCTAGACTTCTATTCTAAAATAATATATGGAGCCAGACTTTATGATGTCATGCCTGCTGCAACATATTTAGAGACAGGAATAAACTCTTATATATCCTGAATACCAGTTTTCTTGTCCTTATTTTAAATACAGTGCATGCCTCTAGGCACAGATGCAGCAGTAAAGGCTTTCTGTTCAGGACAGAAGTAAGCAACAGTGGTTTATTAGGTGGCCAGACAAATGCAGAATGAACCAAAACCAATGAATTTGCAGTTGTCTGAGCTGTTCCCAACCCTAGATACCCCGGTTTTGTCATTTTGTACTGCCTATCATCCCAACTCACCAACCCTCCTGGTTAGGGTTGACGAAAATGTATTCCAGCAACATCCAGGGACCCAGTGTTGAGGACCACAAAGAGATCTGATAATTCATTAGCTCCAGCTAACCCTGTACAGTACTTATATACCGAGACAGTTGCAAAGATAGTGTTCAGATAGCACATGGGCAGTGACTACAGATAAAAGTACAGTTGAACAACCTTAGCAGACATGCTACAACCCAAAATGTTCCTTTTTGCCTATTTAGTTTAAACTGGGCAGAAAGCTGACTGGACAGTTATCTGCTACCTTCTGTCCCGTGCCATGTGTTAGTTTCCTTTTTCCTATCTGCTTTAAAAGTCAGCTGCCTGACTAGTACTGTATCCATAAAAATAAATAAATAAATTCCCGATATAGAGATGCACTGGATTTTTCACTACCAATGTGAACAACCTCTTGCATTTTTAAAAAGAGGGTCGCAACCCAACTGGAAGCATAGCAGGATTCACACAACTTGCTGGGTGGCTGCTGATCAATTATTTAGCCAGGCCTAAAGACAATCTGCTCTTGGAGTAGGTGGGGGAGAGTCAGGAATGTTCCTTGATTTATTTTACAAGGCAGAAGGTTCACCTTTCATCTCTCCAATGATAACTGCTCTATAACTGACCCTGAAAAGGGAGGTGACTTTGATTTTCATCTCCACTTTCCATTCTTTCTCCAGGTCAGCTGATTTCATCATCCATAGAAACCACATGCCAGCATTCCTATATTTGCACTTTGACAGGCAGTAACTCAACATGTCAGCAAACTCATGAACCTCGGACACAGACAGCTCGATTTTCTTTAATGGAAAACTGCTTTTCTGCCATTGTATGGAAGCATACTAAGCTAAATTAAACCAATATTTACTCTGAAAATGGAGTCAGGCAACAGCCTCTTTAATATGAGTGCTACCTGAATGAGACTACTTGAAACATCCTATATCTATCTGTATCTCTAACTATATCTACTGCATGTGCTTCCTTATATTGCCTGCCTTCCTCTCCATTCTAATCCGCAAATGCATCCCAGTTATGTCAGTGGAGCTGATCTAATACTTAAATAAGTTCAGGGTTATGCATGAGCACATATTCCAACCATTAGATAGAACACGGAAAGTTTTGGAGCATGCTGTAATTCCCAAGAGCACTGATATAATATTTCGCTCCAGTCCTCCTCTGTGAAACCCTTTCCAAGGAACACTGCCCCGACATGATTGAAATTCTCATGAGCACTGCTATGATATTCAGCTCCACCTCTGCTCTGGGAAACCTCTTCCAAAGAAGTCCATATTTCTTTCACTATTCATGTTTGAAGGGATGCATATAAATTTAAACTGTTTCAAAGGACTGGGTGGGTCCATAAGTGCTCTCCCCACACCCCAAAAATATTACCGAAAAAGTTGGAAACCCCCTAAATCCTTGTATGTGTTGACAAGAACTTGAGGGAAAATCTACTTTGTTCAGTATTTGGCAAGGTTGAGTTACTGTGTAATGTTACTATATGATTATGTGCAAACGGATCTCTCTTTAAAGCGATATTATGGGAACATGCATACTCTTGTCTGAAGCATACCTAAAATATGCTTTAGATAGATAATGAACAAGGGAGCTTCAAAGCTTCAAAATCACCCAAATTCGTACTAGAGGCCATTCAGACAAACCTCCGTGAATTTGCTGCACATAAAAGAATTGCTGTCAGGTACAGACACAATGGACACACATTCCCAGTCACAGTTCCATAGTACTGTAGCTGCCTGTCACATTCACAGGTTAGCAGGTACACCGAAAACTTGTCTGGTAGGAAGTGTGTGAAGCATCATTATGGTAGTAAAACACCAGCAAGCAATGCACTTCTATGCCATTTATATAACAATATCTGTGTTTATCACAGCCAAAGTTTTGCTAACATTTTCAGAGCCACTGCAAACCATTGCAAATCCAGATCTAGCCCTGACTATAGGCACCGTCAGATTCAACAGGGTGCAACAGCCAGTCCTTTCTTCCAGTGAGGATACTTGTCTGATATAGATGCTTGTAAAGATGAGCTCAAAATACTGATCTTACACTTATAGATATATACTTTAAGTATATAATGTATGAAGCTGTGTGTAGAAAACAGCCACATACTGTACATGCAAGTTTCTTGCAATTCGAAGCAACACTCTTTAATTAAACTAACACAGTTCTGTAACCAATAGAGTGATGCCTTGCAAGACGAAAATAATTCATTCTGTGAGTCATTTCGTATTGCAAAAATTTCATCTTGCGAAGCGCGGTTTCCCATAGGAGTGCATTGAAATTGAATTAATGCATTCCTATTCGTCTTGCGAAGCACGGCCATAGAGAAATTTGTCTTGCGAGTCACCAAAAATTTGTAAAATGCTTTTGTCTTGTGAATTTTTCATTGCGCGAGGCATTCATCTTGCGAGGCATCCCTGTATTTGTATTTTGGGCTATCTCAAGTGAATGAATGTAGACTGGTGAAATCACTACTTTTTCTATTAGACCACCAATGTATCATGTTACTATTAAGTAATCCATAACTATATTTCGCTGCTATACTGGTAACATTTAGTAAATTAATGAGAAAAATTATTGCAGTTTTGACAATCCATTACAGTTTTGATTTATTAATATTTAATCATCCTTACATGCTCCGACTGTCTGAAATCCCATTGACTTCAACTGAACAAATTACTAACTGTATCAGACATGTCTTCAACATACGCAGAAGGACACAACAATGCTTTGAAGGATCACATTGCTATCTTTCACACCTATGAAAGAGCCAAGTACAAAAAGGCAAAAAGATATTCACAATAAAATGAAACATAAACAAAACAAAACTATTTTTGTACTCACTGTAAGACTACTGTCCAAAGAGAATCTTTTTCCAAATTCCTTTTTGACTAGTTGCTGCTTTTTGTCCATGGCTGGAGATACTTTCTTGTGTGCTCTTTCAAACACGCCAGGCTTTTCCTATTTTCATTGAAGAAGAAATATTCAAAGATGCATTTTTAAAATATGCTGTTTTGTTGACTCAAAGAAAAATACATTACTTGTGAATCAGTTAACTTAGCTCAGAATTTTCTCAGTTACAACACATATTTAGATTCCACACTGTTCAATATTTCAAAGTTCTAAAACAAAAACATTTTTTAAAAAGCAGCAAGCAAGCAGAAGGCAATGGTACTCATATCTGGGAAAGAGAAGCATTGGAATGTTTCAGTGGTGCTTGCATTGCATTGCTGAGAATTCTACCAGCTTTCTTGGATCATCCCAATTTGCAGCCTAGAAACATTAGGTACATTTTAACACATTTTTCCTATTCAGCAAAAAATGTCTGAACACAGTTTGCAAAACTATGTATTTTTAGTTGCAGACTTTTTTTCAAATGTAAGCATGGTTTGGTGCATTTCTTTTCCTTTGTTAAAAGAAACAACAAGTCTTAGAAATGGAGGATTTCAGACAGAAGATACACTCTGTCCCTTCCCTGAACTTTAGAGGTGTAAAATGGACACTTTCAAATGGATGCAGTGAATTCCTTTTCCATCTGTAAAGAGAAGTAGTCACCATCTCTTGAATCAGTATTGATTGGACAGACAGCAGTTGTAATGAGATTCGTATCTCTTTCCACCTGTTGGGAAGCAGCAGTGTTGTACATATGCAGAGCCAGCTGGTCCATGTACTTACAGTCACTGAAATATTCCACTAGCATGCATAGTGGAACATCACAGAATCAGTGTCAGGTAAGACTGAGGATTAGTTTTGAAGGACGAGTAAGTGTGGAGCAGGACATCATGCTGTGGTAATAAGCACTGCCAACAATCTTTGTTCATTGATCGCACGCCTGAATGAAACCCACATAGTACCCTCAGTGCATGCATTCAGTGAAGAAGACAAAGTCTGCTGCCATCGGATACTGTGAATGCATTCTTCAGCGACTGAATAGGATGCTGTGAAATTGAAACTCTTTGTTTATGGAAGCAAATTTGTGATTTGTCATAAGCTCCCTTTCAGTTGTGACAGCATCTCATGCGTAGGACTCCCTCATCATGGAACTCCTCCTGATCAATGGAACTTGGGCCAGGCTATAATTCCAAGAGGAAGCTAAAACTGTACTATGCAAAGGGCCTTGGATATATAGATGCTTTTAGAAACTGTCTTTTGCAGAATGTTTTAAATCTGCTTTAAATCTGTTTTGAATGTTTTTAATTGCTTTGAGTATTTTTAAGTTATATTCAATTATTTTAAATTTACTGAAAACTGCCTTGGGAGCCCTGGTGAACAGAAAGGTGATGAGAAAATGTTTTAAAGAAATACATAAACACATGTCTTGCATACGTCTGACAGTTCAGGAAAAGATAAGATTTCCCTCTGAACACTAAAGCAATGCCGGTGAGCTTTCCCAGTGTTGGTATGTAGAAATCGACACAGAGGCTCCTCACAACAAAACAGCTTTGTCAAGCAACATATTCATCAGCAGTAAACATGTGCTAAAATGAAATGGATAAATTTGTAACATGTATGCCCATTGCAAATCTGTACGAGTTCAAAAACCATGCAACTACATTTTGACTGGAATCCTACCGATGTCTGCATAAGGTTTGCATAACTTGGCTGCAGCTAATTGTGGCTAATGAGTGAGGTGCCAGGGCACATATTGGTTGCACAACTCGTTACATGTGGCCAGACATGTGACCAAGACAAGTCCAGTTACCTCATTAATGAGTTAAAAGTAGTCACCACAAGTTATTCCCTGGAAAAGATCCTGATGTTGGGAAAGTGTGAGGGCAAGAGAAGGGGACGACAGAGGATGAGATGGCTGGACAGTGTCTGCGAAGCAACCAACATGAATTTGACTGAACTCCGGGAGGCAGTGGAAGACAGGAGGGCCTGGTGTGCTCTGGTCCATGGGGTCACGAAGAGTCAGACACAACTTAACGACTAAACAACAACAACACAAGTTATGCAGACATTACACAAACACCAATTGGATTTGCTTCATTGTGTTTTTTCCAATGCCAAAAAAGCCCAGAAGATCCTTGTGTTACATGAAAAATAATCATGTAACAAGAACATGAGCAAGAACATGGTCATTCTTTCTGAAAGGCACTAGAACAGACAAGCAGGCCAAATAGTAAAATATTCTGTTTTTTAAAAGTATCCAAGACAAGACTGACTGAGGTTAAGTTGTTATATAGCAGCACTACTCATGAAGGCAGTGCTGCCAAAAACAAGAGGGGTTGATCTTGTGGGGAAAAATAGAATGTATGCACCCTGTTTTGCAGCATACTGAATCTTTTCCAAAACATCAGAAATACTTCTCAGAACCTTCTGCTTCTCAGTCAGATTACAGAGGTAATTTGGTGTAGCTTGGAACAGCTTCACAAAAGTTGATTTGACAGAAAATATCATTTGACCTACATCTTGCTCCTCCTCAGGAACAACAGTACAAATACCCAACCAATGTAATTTATTACATTATCCCTTGTGTAAATCAGGCCATCACAATGATCATATTAACATCTTCCTCACATTAGCTTTCCACTGTTATTCAGTCTTATATATAGTTATAGATGCTACCCGAATTTAACATCCTTATCAATAAGATCTATTTGCTAAACCATTTCTGAAATTTGTATCCCTCCGAGTAGTCAGTTGGATTTTCAGTGCAGCATATAAAAGACTTTAAAACAAACAAGAAGAGAGCAAAACAATGAAACAGAGCAAGAAAGGTCAGAAACTCCAATCATTGAAATCCCATAATATTTTAAAACATACTTTTAAAAAAGTTTAAAGTTAAATGTGTTTAAAGACTTTGAAAAACAAGGTCTTTGTTTAGCACTGGAGTAACAACAAAGTAAGGGCATGTCCAGACACGCGTCCGTCCCCACACGGTGTGTTGCTGGGGCAAATTGGTCCGCTCTTTTTTCCAATTTGCTTGCAGGGTACCCCAACGTGCACCTTTTTGAACACCTGTCAGGGGCTTCTATTCTTTTGGTGTGCATTGGTCCACTCTAGTTTAATCCGTTCCCAGCATGTGTGGTCACAGGGAATGGACTTAAATTTGAGCCTTGCAGCTGCACAAGCTGCCAAGGAGCCTTCCGACATGAATTTCTGGTACCATGAAATGGCTTACTAAACAAACCAGGATATTGGCAAAAGGCGCATTCAGGAATGCTACAAAAAACACATTTTTCTTTTTTACCTCTTTTTTTCGTTAGGGTTTGTCAGTTGCATGCAAAACAGGTGGAAAAGGCAAGCCCATCTGGAAGGCAAAGAATGAAAGCTAAGGCATGTGTGGATCCACAGCAGAGTGTTAAGAGTCTTTTTTATTTTTACCCAGATTCAGAGATTATGTTGGGGAGGTTTCTTGTTCAGATGTACACACACCCTTTCCTTTTTAAACTGCTCTCTCTCTCTCTCTCTCTCTCTCTCTCTCTCTCTCTCTGTGTGTGTGTGTGTGTGTGTGTGTGTGTGTGTGTGTGAAGTGCCCCCCCTTTTTGTCTCCACTGACAAGATTGAGGGACAGTAGGAGACTGCACACACCACACCTCCGCAATTCCCAATATTTTCTCCCTGCCTCCTCTTTCTTCCGTCCTCCTCTCCAAATTGGGTGCAGCCAAAGGAAAGCACAAAGGGCAGAAAGGCACCAATATGCCTTTATTTTTACCCGCCTTTTATGTTGGCCACCGATGATCGGTTGTTTTCTCTCCCTTTGCACCACCACATGGAGCTTGTCTCTCTCTTTCTCCCCCTCTGTTAGCTGCCATTCCGAGCCATACTGGAACCTACACCCCTTTCCTTTCTCCAAAACTCTAGCTTTTCACATACTTGCCACTTCAGGATATCGGAAAAAAGGTCACTGGAGGTTGATATTCCATTTGGACATGAGGATCACACTTAATGCCATATTGCTCCAACCATATCCAATCCTATTTGGACTGTGCCAGCCTGCACCAAAGGGGCCAGTCTGGACATGTCCTAAGCCTGCCTTAAAAGAGCACCCCATGGGCAGAGGACCAGCATTAAAAGGCTCTCTTGTTGGCTAATACTCAGAAAGTACTTCTGACATGTGTAGAATGTCACAGAAGAAAAAAAACTCTCTACTAGGTATCCGGATATTAAGTCAGGCAGTATATTATCCCTTTTCCCTCAAGCATACATGGTTTTCCCTTTTATCCTCACAACAAAAACCTTGTGCAGTGTAGGTCATGCTCAGAAATAAAATAATCATTGACCAAAAATTGACTGTGCATGTCATGGCAATTTGCAGTCTCTGCAACAAGACTACTTCAAAACTCTAAACTCTGCACAGTGCCACTGCAAACATGTTCCTTTTCATATAAAGGATAGTTTGCCAGCACCACCCTATCTGTGAATAGAGAAGCCATGTACACAGAATCCATGTTGTAGCAGTAAAGCGCCAGTATCAAACTGAATCCATGCTAAGACACAAGTCACAGCAGAGGCCCACTGCCCATCTCCCAAATAACCTGAGCACACTTCCCTCACTTCTAGTACAGTACTTGTTCACTTGCTCTCTTCAACAGGAGAACACAGAGAAAGGGCAGCAGCTCCATTTTCCACGCTTTTCTGTGGCCCCAGAAGGGTCTGCCCACAATCTGGAGCCAACACTGTGACATCACATTGCTTGGTAATGAGATCAGGTCATTTGTAAGCTCCTCCTGCTTCCAGAAGAATTCTCCCTGCATTTGATACCAAAGCAGGTTTTTCTCCTTGCAGTTTTATTGCAGTAGTCAGCTGTATACTAAGAATACTTTCATTTTCCATAGTAGTTTACTGCCTAGTAAACCAATTTATTGCAGAACAAAATTTACCAGCACCATCCCGCGTTCTACTCAGGACCACAGAGGACTGCTCATTGTAAAACAACAGTGTTAATTGATAGTCTTACCTCACCTTGGTCCATCAGAATAAGATTGCTATCCCATAACTATTTTTTTATCTTTCAAGTACTACGTTGCCAAAAGTGTTATCACACTCTGTAGTCATGGTACCTCCACAAAGCATGAGAACATTTTGATTGGGGACTAAAATCAGGTCAGTGAAATCATTATGTATTAACACACCCGTTACCCACCCTTCTCTGGTATTCAGTAAGCTGCTGTTATTTAAATGTTAAAGCAACACAAAC